>NC_092209.1:56388228-56494222 GCF_043381705.1 Parasteatoda tepidariorum | reverse complement strand
TTTTTTTTTTTTAAAGTCCGTTGATCTTGCCTTGTTCTAGGTTTTAATATTTATGCTAGTGCCGTTTTTTAACTATCGTTTCGGTTCGATAATTTTCAAGTGTTGTTTTTATTTAGATTAATAGGTTTTCCTTTTATTTTCGCCCCCCCCCCATGAAATATATTGCGTTATTTAATCATTGGTTTTGTTTATTAGTTGATTTAGGAATCGTAATTATTTTTTAAACTTGTTTTTCTTGTCTAAACTTGCAAATTTTTTTATTCTTTTAAATTTTATTTTTCTACAATTTTTTTCCTTTTTAGATTTAGGAGTGCTTTTCTTTTTTCTCTTACTTTAAAATGTGTTTACATTTTTTCCTTGTAATTTGGGTTTGATAAAACATCGATTAACGACACTTTTTTGTCGATCCAGGAAACCGGGAAATTAAGACATCCGGGATAGCGATGGTCCCGAGCATCCCGGATAATTGGTTCTTTATTGTACAGACATTAGTATTGAATTGGTTTTTTAAAATAAAATACTTATTCAATTTGTTTATTTTTTAAAAGTTTTTGTGTATTTTTATTACAGTGTCGGGTTTTTGAATAATGTTTTATTAAGGAAATGGTATTTATTTAAAGAGTATCTACCTAATATAGTTTTGTGTTGCTAAATCTGTGTTTAATTATTTTATTTCCATTTAATATTTTTAAACAATTATTGCTCTATTAGTGTGTAAAATTTCTTGCATTCTTATATTTAATAAATTTTTTACTTAAAATTCCTTAGAAGTGCCAAATGTTGCATACCATGCACCTTTTTTTACCCCTCCTGAAATCTCCTGAATTCTTGTTAGGGAAACTCCTGAATGTTAATTTTGCTAGGTTGGCACGTCTGAATATATATATCACTTATAATAATTTTAAGTTCGTAAAGTTTTGCGTTGCATTTTAATTTACGAATTGTTTTGGATTTAATAAAGTATATTTAATTTTTCCAAGTTGGTGTTAATTTATTTTTACTCTTGATTTATTCTCACTTTTGCCTGTTCCTGAATTATGCACTTAATTTTTATTAAGTAATATGTAAAGTTGAAATTTCATTTTTACACTTTAGAGATTTCATTCTTGACTTATTAAATTTCAGAGCTTTATTTTATGACTTGCAATTATTTATGATATGTATGGATGAATAAGAATAATCTTCTGTTATGTAATAAACTACCGTGTGATCTGTTTTTATCCTAGCAAAATCATATATTACCCCTAAAATTTACCTAAAATTTTTTGAAAAAAGTTCCTAAAATTACCCTAAAATTTTAAAAAACTTTGCTGCTACCCGTGTGGATAATTGATTTCGTAATATCGGTATTTTTTATACATTGTTCACATGGAAATACATTTGGGGATTCGGAAAATATTCGTTACTTTGAAATTTTCGCTATTTCGAATTTCGCAAAAACGGGATTTGACTGTATGTGTATATGAGTGACAACATTGTGGCATTGAGCATTTATTGGAAGAGATGGTCTTCTTACCCTGATGGATGCTTGGAGCTCACGTAGCTTCAGATAAAACAAGTAGCAGCCTTCTGAGAAATTAGGATGGACTATGTGCGTCTGACCACATTATCATTGATCATGAAATTAAGAACCCTTAACTTAAATTTCTCCCTGGCTCTATTGCGGGTTGCTGACCCCTGACCAATGTGGGCTTCCGTGGGAATGCTTTACTTTTTAATTAAGCTTGTTATAATAACAATATTGTTATTGTAAGGCAGATAGTTTATTACTTGCCATTTTTTTCATAAATAATGTAGTTTATGTTTTTGTCTGATTTTAGATTCCACGGGAGTGGGTTTTCTATGGCGCTCGTAAATTTTGGAGATCCATGTTTGGTCGTTGCCCTGCTGCATATTTTACAGCTTCTGCTTCCACCAATCAAAATGAGAAAAGTGCAAAACAATCTGATTCTGGAAAAGACCATTGGCATGGAATACTTGATGAACTTCTAAAAGGCGGCTGTGTTTCTGCAGAAAAACTTATGAAAGAGAATCTAGGAGGTTTTCTAAATTTCATGGAATCAGTTTCAGGTATGTAATACTTTATTTATCAGGCATGTATCACTGTATGTTAGCATGTCCACATTTGGCCTTTGTGTCACTAAACCCTACATTCAATCAATCAATCACTGTATGTTAGAAACTTTGTACCATCAATGGATCCAATTAATGAAGCAAATTTTGAGGTGGATTGAACTCAATTATATCAACATGCTGCCATTCCTAAGGTCTTCTTTTCATAGCAACAGTTTAATTTCAAAATTTAAAGTGATTTGGCCAAGATAAAAAAACCTTGTTGTGTCATTGTGGTCTCATTTTAAAATCCATCGAATTCATGTTCAAGTTACTCTGATTTTATCACCAGTAAATGGTTGGTGCAAACAAAGATACATTTTCTCTTAAGAGTTATCTAATTTTCTCACTTTCTTTCAACCACATGCCATATTTTTGAAAGTAAAATAAGTCTATTTTTTATTTGTTCTATTTTTAAAGCCTTTTAAGGATTAGTATTTGAATGGAATTAAAAATATTGGCAAAGTTTAATTAATTTAGGTGATGTTTTTAACAGTATAATTTGATGAAACATCAAATTGCAGCAAAGATTATCAAAATTGTAAAAAAATAAATAAATTAACGACTTTTTAACTCCAAATGAACTCATTCCACTTTCAGAATAAATAAAGGCCAGATTCAAAAATAAAGGTCAGATTCCCTAATACAGGCTCATATATAAATTGTTCTTCTACTAGATATATTTTTCATTATTAAATGAATATGATTGAGCTAATATAATTTCTATACAAAACATAGAAATTAATCTGTATTGTTTTCTTTGTTAAAACTATATTCTTTTAGGAAATATGGATGTAAAACTTGAAAGGGATCCACCTAAACCTAGCAACTCTAGTGAAAAACAAGATAATAAAAATGATGAGAAGAATAATAATGACTCTTCTAAGGTAGAACCTACACCCACTGCTTCTACAGCTCTTCCAGCTGAAGAATATTTTCAAAAGATAACTAAAGCAGTAGAAGATTTAGGCTTTTCTAATCTCTTTCCTACTGAAGTAAGCATTTATTGGATAGACAAAAATTGCACTTTAAAAAAAAAATACCAGAATGTCTTCTAATAATCAAAATTCTGTTCGACTCAAATTTTGTCTCTTGAACACAATGCCTAGTCCTCTTAAAATTGGTTATTGGAATAGATCGATAGTTCTGGAGATCCCTGCTATATGTTAAAAACGTTCTAAGATTTACTTTCTCATTGTTTAGATACGTTTTCTGAACTTATTCTTGTAGTACGAGGGTCAATTTTGCTTGAACAATGCTACTAAGTCCATGAGATATCTGAATAACATTATTAAATAGAATAAAAATATTTCTAAGCATTTGTAACTATATTAGCAGTTTAAAGGAAATGTGTTTTCTTCTTTTTTTTGGGAAAGTAAACTTTAGGAATATTATGCAATTATTTTAATGACCAACTGTGATTATTATATCTATTTAAAACATACAGAAAATAACAACAATGGTTTTTTTTGGGATGGGGGGAATAAAATCTAATTAAAGAAACAGCTTTTGTTACTTCTGCCCCATTTTGAAATTATTTCATTTGGTGTTTTTCTGCATCATAGAAAAGAGAAAGCATTTTCAAAGCAACTAGAATTAATCTAACACAGTGCATGTTCAATAATGCTAGAAATAAGTTGAAAAATCTTATAGTTTCTGTAGCAGAAGTCTGTAATAAAACTTCTCAAAAGTAACTGGATTGTTTAAAATAATTAATAATCTTAAGTGTTCAAATATAGAACTATTTTTTAAAACTTTTATAAATAAAGTTTTATTTTCTTAAGCTTCTGGTTATAAACTATGCATATTTATAACTTTTTGGTTTATATAAGAATATTTTTTGAAAAGTAATCTAGTTTTTTTGAGACCATACTATATTGTAACTATATGCTCTTATAAGATTGCTTTAAAATGGTGATGTATGACATAATTATCATAACAGATTGTTGAGAATCATAGATTACTTATTTTTAAAAGTTTTAAGAGTAATACTTAAGTTTTTGTTAATTTTAAGGACATTGTAAGAAAATCTGATAAGCTTGCAGAGGAAAGAAATTTAGATGAAAAAAAGCAGTCATTGGAGAAAAATGACTCATCTGCTGTTGGAGATTCAGTAGAAAAAAGACAGGGAGAAAACTCTTCTAAACCTTGTGGTCTTTTTGGTGATAATGTAAGTATTATTGTGCATATTTGGAAATTTAATTTTTAAAACTGATATCTTTTTATTACTGCTTCCAAACTAATTTTGTAATTCTACTGTCAGGAAACTTATTGTTCCTTGTACAGTCTACAAAAAAAAAAAAAAAGAAAAAAAAGAAGAGATATCACCCTGAATAACTTTTGTTATAATGATCAGATCTTTATGTACTAAGTGTCAATCTTAATGGTTTTTGGGGGGTGACTTCAATTATGTTAATTTGTTAGTGCTAACTATTAATTAAGTTACAAAATCAGACACAAAAATGCATCTTCTCTGAATAAACATCTTTTTTTTTTTTTTTTTACATACTTGGATGTTTGACCCTCAGAGTAGGAGGGCAAGTAAAATTTTGAAAAGATTGGATTATAAATTAGGGGGGGGGGTAATAAGTTATATATATTTGGCGCTAGTACCAAAGAACAGCCAAGCAAAGTCGCTGCTGTCAATGACTATTTTAAGACCTATATACTAATTCAAGAGAGGAATATTTAATTTTAAGGGTATCCACGCATCTGGAAAGTCATGAAAAATCATGGATTTTGGTATTGAACAAAATTTGTCATAAAATGTCATGATTTTAACTATGTTTTTAAAAAAATCATGGAAAGTCATGGATTTAGGTTGCTAAAAAATCTAATTTTTAAAATGGAATTTACGCCACACTCCCCAATTTCATGGAGTTCTGATATTCCGATCTCAATTTGTAACAAAATCCTCTTTCGCAGTTATATTTTATTAAAGTATAAAATGCTTTTATCTTTTTTTAAGTATTATGGTGTTCTTTCAAAAACGAAAGAACATCATTTCTAGAGCGAGTTATCTTTTAAACTTCTGTGATTTTAGAATTTTTTTTTGTTTATTTATTATTCATTTTTTAAATTTTATTAATTTAAAATTCTTGCTGAAGCAAGCAAGTCATTGTCCAATTAGGAGTATTTCTTCCCTTTCCGATGAACAAGTAAAGTATCTTTAGAATATAATTCTGCAGAAAAAAAAAATCTGGTATTATATATGATTTTATCTGACATTATTTGGGTTTTAATGTTGTTTTAACTTCATTTATCTGAGGATTGCATACTAAAATCAAATTTGCTTAATTTATTATAACTATATACAAAATTTTATTGTTGTAATTTATCTTCATTAAAAGAAACAACTAATTATTTGTTAAAATTATATTATTTTTTACTTTATTGATTTGTATTTTATACTCTTCTTAAAGGAAGCTTCTGATGGCTGGACAATCTTGAATAAACAAGAAGAGGAGAAAAAGGACACAGCATCTGCAAATGACAATGGAGCCAAACCAAAATACTCCGGTATCTACCCTTCAATATTCGAAAAAGTACCATCCTCAGAAGGCTCTGAATCTGCTGGTGAAGTCTGTGCTGAGACAAAAGTCAAAGAAATTCCCCCTGTACAGACAGGCTCAAGTCTGACCGATGCTCAAATCTTACCAAAGCCTGCTGTTGCTGCAGTAAATGAAAGTGACAAGTTTGCCAAACTGAATCAAAATGAAAATGTGGCTATAAATTACGGTAAGTATTTTTGAGTGATAGTGTGATAAAATATAACATACAATTTTTATGCATTTCTTGAAGCATTAATTATTTTGAGGGAATTATGATTTGTTTAGTTGAGGTTTAATTTAATTTTCTTTTTATTATTTTAAAACTTGGCAAATTTAATTTTATTAAATTGTACACTATATTTATAACATCTAAAGATAATACTGTACTTCGATTTTTTTTCTTCTTTTTATTATTTTAAAACTTTAATTATTGAATTGCAATCTGGTTCTACTATCTAAAATCAAAGTCTTTTAATATATTAAGTTAAATAGCAATTTGGTTACAGTTTTCTAGTCATTATTAAGGTAGATGTTTTAGAATATTTATTCATAAAGTTTAAGTTTTTTTTAGCCTATTAAGCAAAGTAGTAATTCAGTTACAGTTTTCTAGCTATTATTTTTATCAATGTTTTAGAACATTTATTCATAAAGTTTAATTTTTTTTTAAACATTGTCTTAAAATGTTCTGCAAATGTAAAAGCCGGAAAGAAACTCATTTGAATAGTAATGTACACTGTGTACGGTGTCTATGTGGCTATATTTCTAAAAATTAGTTTCTATAGTTAGGAATAGAATATTTAACAGAGGGGGAAAGTGATATATGTTCAATTATTTGCATCAGAGAGGGGAGGCAACACCATCTAGCGGAAAAAGAGATCCTATCAGTGACTAAGTTAAAATTACATTTTAACAATATTAAAATTTTACTATAATAAAAATTGTAATGGTTAGTTATTTTGTTGCAAACAGCAAAAATGTAAATAAAAATAATATGGAATATACTTCAACTCATTGAGTTAGAAACAGAAATGAATTATATGATAGTTGTTCAACAGTGAATGAAATTTGGAGACTTATAAGCATATTTTTCCTATCTTCTCTAATTATGGGGACAAGGCGTATTTATGTATTATAACTAGAACAAAGTATGAAAATAAAAAGTTTTCTCATATATTAAAGTAAGATACTATCATTTATTTACTTAAGCTCTAAATCTACAATTTTTATGTTCACTTGAGAATGCACCTTTTAACTGGCTGAGAAATGTTTATCGCATGTAAAATATTTTGTGCAGAATATAATAGAATGTTTGAACAAATTAACTAATGAAGTTTTAGGGCATTAAAATGCTGAAGAAAAAAATTTCAATAAAAAATAAGCTTTCACTATAGTATTATTACTTACGTAAAGAAAGAATTAAAATTTTATTAATATATTTGCAGCTTGTTGCTTATTTAAATAAGTTTATTTGCCTCTCTGAGCATTTACTCATTTCTTCACTTTACCGGACTATGTTTGTATTGACTCGAAGATGAAATTAAAAATGAAGAAATGAACATTTGGAATTTGTTGACTAAGTTTTTAAGAAAAAAAAAACTGTATGTTTCTATAATAACTTTATTTGTTAAAAATATCTTAGAATTAAGTTTTTTTTTTAAAAAATGCGTTATAGTCATAATTTACATTATTTTTTAAAAATTTATATTAAACTAATTTTTAGAACTATTTTCTTTAACTAAAATTAAATGAACAATTTACCATTCTTCACTTTCAGTTTTGAATTTAATGAATAACTCAGAGGTCCCCCCATGTGTGCCTTAAACTATAAAAAGTGGTGGCTGTTGAAAACAAAACTCTACCTTAAACAGATTAAAATGAACAACATTTCTTAGGCTTTTTCTTTCAGTTTACAATTGAAATTGATTGAACAGAATATTTTTGTTTTAAATATGTATTGCAATGTAGGCCATGGTGGTAGTTATAATTATTAAATATGAATTAAGTTTCTGCCATGCATTATTATATTTAATTAATTTGTAATAATTCTACAGCTACATTTATTATGTTTATATAAATTCATTGTTAGAATATTTTTGTATTCCTTTCACAGATCCTGAAATAATGAATGCTTTGGTCAAAATGCAAGCCATGGGATTTACAAATGAAGGAGGGTGGCTTGAGCGACTTTTGATTACAAAAGATGGAAACATCAATGCAACTCTTGATGCTTTATATCCCAATACCCGTCGCCGTTAGATATTTCTTTGATAGACTCGCTATTATTTTAATCTTTACTTCTTGTATTCCATGTACTGTTTTATTTTGTAGTGAGAACTGTTTATTTTTCAGTAAATATATATGCACATATGTTATGATCTTTATATTTTGTGTCTTTCATACTACATATTCAATATTGTTTAGGAAAAAGATTTTTTTAGGCTCATTTATGAATTATTTTTAATTTACAGATGTAAATCATGTGAAGAAAAATATAAATTTAATTTTTATTCTCATACATGATAACCCTAAATAATATTTTTAAAAAATAATTATTATTTTTATCAAAGATTGCAAGGTGGGTAAAATATAGTGACATTTTTTATCAATGACCAAAGTAAAGCTGCTTCGAAAATAACAGATTTGACTCTTAATCATGTAAAAGACTGTTTTAATGTTTTTTTTCCTGTGTGGATTCAACTAGTTTTATACGTATGGAATATAACTAACTACTTGTTAAATTAGAGATGAATATTGGCTAATTGTTTTTTTTTCCTTATTAAACTACTATTCTCACATTTAAATACACTTTATCAAATATCCATTCTAATGCATCACGATTATTTTACTTGTGATTTAGTAGACATATTATTTTTTTTATTGTCAAGTTTTACTTTCTGGGCCATTTTTATTTGTGTTAAACAGAAATATGTAACATATTTTGTCATTTGTGCAAAATGTTGTTTTCTTGGGTGTTTAAAATAAATTCTTGTGAAAAAAATTGGAACATTTTACTCACGCAAAATTTTGTAAATGTGATATTATTATCAAAAATATTTGTTGTAAGTTAAGTTTTAATAAAACATACTCTTTAAACAACTTTCTGTTTAGAATTCATTTATTTTCATTCATACTTTTTCTCTCTCTCCGTCTTTACCGTTCTTCGAAGATGTTGACCTTTGGTTGTAAATAATAAAATGGGAAAATTTTTCAAGACAATTTTGCATATTTTTTTTAAAAGTAAGAAAATAAAAAGTTGCAATTTTTCTTAACTAATCTGACAATTATCTATTTTTACGTATCACTTTCCTTAAAATAAATCACTTAAATTATAATGGAAGGAAACATTAAAAAAAAAAAAAATATTTAGAAGTTTATTTTTTAATATTGGCATTTTTTATAGTTGCAACTTTATTTTCATTTATGAGTAATTCATCATGTGTATCTGTATTTATTACCACAACGCTAAATGGATCATTGGTGCAAGATTTCAATCTCATCTTTCTTCTTTTCATTGGCACGACATCCCAGGATGGGCCCTGGCCTTCTCAACAAGCCTATGCCAAGACATTCTTCCCTTAGCCAAGGTTCTCCAGTTTAGTATCTTTAAAACTTGAAGGTCCTTTTCAAGGCAGTCTAAAAATCTTAGGCTTGGTTGTTCTCTTTTTCTTGTACCTGTTGGCCTGGCACTGAAGACTTTTTTGGTTGTCCTGCTATCCTCCATTCTCACAATGTGGCCTGCCCATTTAATCCTTTGAATTTTGATGACATCAGGTTCTTTATATGCTTTGTAAAGTTCCGTGTTTGATCTTCTAAACCATGTACCGTTTTTACCAGGTCACCAAAAATGCCGTGCAGTATTTTTCTCTCGAATCTAGCTATCGTATTTTCATCTCCACGGGTCATTGTCCAGGTCTCACACAATCTCATCTTTGATACAAGAAGAAAAAAAAAGACTCATTAAAGAGAATTTAGTGTTTCTTAAAGGAAAGTCTCATTCTTTGCAATCTGTCAGTATTGCTAGCTTTAGAACAAAAATTGAACATATTTGGATTAGCAAATTCTACAAATAACCCTTTTTGTGAGACTAATGACATGTTGGACATGGCAACATTGTAGCTGCTTAATGCTATTTACTCATTGTATCTTTATTGTGTTTATGAACTGAATTAGGTTGCCTGTCATAGACTGATAGCTATCATAATTGAGGACCAGCATAGGATTAAAAATAACGCAGTTTTCTGACACTTTTTCCAACTCTTTATTCAGAAGTACTCTAGAACAGTGACATACATTAGAGGTGGATCTGCGGTGGCAATGGGCATAATTGACATAGAGGATTAAATGCAGCACAAAATCTTATATTATTCAGATTTGTCATTTTAAAAAATCTAATGATTTTTAAAAAAAATTGAAATAAAAAATTTCATTATCTCAGATTTGTTAAATATTATAAGTGTAGGGACCATATAATAATTTACTTCTGATAAAAATTTTCAGCTTCAATACTCATTTATTTACATTTAAAAATTTTTTTTTACAATCATTTCATTAAAGACATACTGATCCATGTAACATATTTAAATAAAAAATTATTAGGGGCCATTAACTATATAGGGTGCGTAGCGTTTTTAAAAAGTGCTTAAAGGTGCTTTTTTGGGGATTTCGTTTTTAAAAGCTTTTAAAGGTGCTTTTTTCAGCTGGCGTTTTTAAAAAGTGCTTTTTTTCGAGTAATTGTTTTTCCCTTCAGTGATATCTGGTGGATCCCATGCATTTCACGAAAAAAGGGAAGTTTGCTACGTAATCATTTACGCGGACTTCATGTCGTACCCACGTTATGACTTGCGCATGCACACTTGAAACCGAAACCCGAGTGCTCCAATTCGGATAGAGAATATCAGATCCTTATGAAATGTTTTTCTTTTTAATTTTTTTCTTGTTTATTTTATTTTACTTCTAACACTTTTTTTGAAGTAGGGGGTAAGGGTACTTTTGTTCTGAGTTCAGGGTCAAGTTGAATTCACTCAGTGATGTGGGAAAGTACTGATTGTTTCGATTTACACCCGTTTCTTTTTGGTTTTTTTTTTTTAACGCTAAAACTGTTTATAAAAAGTTTTTGTTTTTCAATAATATCATTGATTGAATATGAATTTTTTGAGTGCTTGAAAATTTTTGTGAAGTGCTTGAAAAGTTTTTAAAAAGTGCTTATTTTTGATTCAAAGATTTGGCTACGCACCCTGCTATACATTTATAATATGAATTTATACAAGTCTTAGATTACTTAATTCTTTACAAATCTTTATAAATTCAGTGTGATCGAATTATACATTACAAATTATATAAACATAATATTGTTAAATGTTTTGTTGAATATGCTTTTATAAATAACTTTTATTTAAATTTAAAAAAATACTCAATAACCTTTTTAAATAATAGTAAAATTTATTATAATTTAGAATTAAATTTTTCAACTAAATTAAATATTAGTTTAAAAAATATGTAAGTAACACACTTACATAAGTAATTATTAATTAAATAAAATAGAACGAGCCACTTAATATTGAATAAATTTGAAATTGTGTATAAATTGTTTTTATGGCGGCTAATATAATCAAGAAAAGAGTTCTGTTTCAGAAACTAGTTGTTTTATCATGATCATGTAAAGTGTTTGAAAATTATTTTGCATTTTGTTAATGTATATATAAGGAGCTTTCAACAGTACGAAGGAAATGTTTTTATTAGGGCTCACATCCTAATTCTAAAAGTTTTTTAAAGTGCTTAAAAATATTTGAGTACTTTAAAGGTGGCTAATTTTTGTTGAAAATTTGGTTACGCTCCCTGCCTTTGCCATCAGGCTAACTGTGGAAGGTTTTTCTCTTCATGTAACGCAAATGCTGCTTAGTTCCACCAAAAAAGTTCTCCACAGAAGCTAGCTTGTTCAAATGCTTGATTCATAAGTTCCCTATCTTCAAGATTGAGATCAAAATTATAAGGCTATGAAGATAAACATTGATGGCCGTAAACGCAGAATTGGGTCGGCTGTCCAACACCGGTTATAAAATAAAATACATTGGGGAAGAGCTCAAGATAACTTTAGGGCATTAAGCCAGCAAGATCTATAATCCAAGATTTAATCTGAACTAGAGATAACAGAATTATTGAGCTCAAAATATTTGTTCCAATGCGTGATCTGCAGGAGTTTTATTATCATCTAGATTGTGATCAAAATTACAAGGCTACGAAGATAAACAGTGATGGCCGTATACTCAGAATTGGGTCGACTGTCCAACGCCATCCAAGACTTAATCTGAACTAGAGACAACAGAATTTTTGAGCTCAAGATTTAATATACCAGATAAAGGATAAGATATATTATTAGAGATGATCTATTTTTAGATCATGCTATTTTAATACTTATAAATTAATAAAATATAGCAATTTTTATAATAATTGACTTGAATAAAAATTATAATTTTTTTGGTGTTGTATAATGTTAGTACAAACTACAATTTTGAATTCAACGTAAATGATTTAGAAACGATATATATTAATAGAACAAAATTATATTCTTTTTATTTTATGAAATAGTCTCTTTTAAGACTAGATTTTCTTATTTTACTTCTTTTCCACCTAAATTCTGAATAATCCTATTCAGTATAGTACATTTTACAAATACTATTGTAATCAATAGGAAAATTAAAAAATGGAAAGTTCAAAAAAATTATTTTCTATTGGAGATATATATGTAAGGAGCCAGCTACTCATGATATATTGACACAAATAGAATATTAAGGCTTAATACAGCCACTAGCATTTATACATCAAAATTAAATTTTGTACTATGTATATTTCTCATAACAACTGTCAAGTCCATAGTTGTTCTGATAATCCTTGTAAAAATAATTATGCGTTTATTAGTCTTGATATTCAAAATTTTTTTTTTGTTTGCTCAGAACTTACAATTTGGATGAATACAGGGTTTTAAAAGAATCATTTGAATTTTTTAAAACTTACTTTCACTGGACAAGAATTAATAAAAATTAGACTTTGCAATGTCAAAACTAGTAATTCAAAACATTTTCCAGATGAAAAGGAATTAGCTTTAAAAACGGAACCATATCTTTATCTTCCCCTTTTCCTCAGCAGAATGAATTATTGCTGAATCAGTATTGGAGCAAAACTTTTCCTAATTAACCACACTGTTTTTTTCTTTATCAGAATCGTTTTCTATTTGTGTTATATACCTTTTTTTAACATAAATCAGAAACAGGTACTTGACCCCAAGTTCATATACAGCGAGTGTCTCAGATTTTATTTTTTAAAAGACTATCAAAAACTTTGTAAAAAATAGTCTTTGTTTCCTCTAGGAGAGGGATGGCGAACCAATGGCACGCGTGCCATTTATGGCACCCGACACACCATTCTAGGCACGCCACCGATCACAGACTTCACTATGAAGCGTATTAACAACTAATATAAAATCACAAAAAACAAACAAAATAAATAAAAAATTGCTAACAAAAAAATTAACAATTAGTGCCAAAAAACATTTATGACCATAAAAACCAAACTAACAATAACCGGCAGAAAAAAAAAAAAATAGCAGTCCTGCTTAAACTAACATCTTACAACCTAATATAAGTTATTTGTCATCTAATCTGCAACAACAGAAGTCACACTGATGTTACTTTAAGTTGAATTACTCTGATAAGTGACACATTGCAAAATGTTTTTTTTTTTCACAGTAAATAAAGAGTTTTGAGTTTATAGTATTTATTATTATTATTTTCCCAATAATCCGAAGTCAAAATTATTTGACGGCACGTCTATGACCTCATTAAACAATATTTTGAAAAAATGGCACGTTGGTGCATAAAGGTTCGCCACCCCTGCTCTAGGAGGTACTCTAGAGCAGTGTTCCCCAACCCCCGGTTGGTGGATCAAATGGTATCGGGACGCCCATTTCATTGAAGCTAAATTTAAATTCCTGGGTTTATACCCCAAATTAAAAATATTTGTGTTCCACTGAAATTTTATTTATTTAAAAAAAAGGGGCCCCCGAAGGTAGTCACATAAATTTTTTGAATGTTTCAAAATGTTTAAAAAAAAAAAAAAAAAAGAAAACCAATGCAAATATTTTCTCTTTCAATTAGTCGTAATAAAAAAAAAATCTATCCATCATAACTGTAAATATCATAAATAAAACACGAAAGCGAGGAGCGAAATTTACATTGGAACTAATGAAGAACTTCGTCTTCTCGGATCTGAAGAACTTCATCAGAACTCGATCATGACTCACTGATTTAGCGTTCTAGTAAGTTAAAATGTTAAATCACTTTATATTTATTTTTTGGTGTAACTGAATTTTATTTTGAAAGCATTTTTAAATACAATTAAATTAAAAAATCAACGTCCCCCCTCCCAGCGGGCCGTGGAACACTGCTCCAGAGTATCACAGTACTCTTTTAGGTTAACAATAGGAAGCCAGACAGGGGGCGCAGCCAAATCTTTCAGCAAAAAATAAGCACCTTTTAAGTTCTTTTTAAGCACTTAAAAAATATTTTTAAGCACTGTATACATTAAGAAAATGAAAAAAATTTCAGAGACTTAACATGATCATGATAAAATAACTAGTTTCTGACGAAGAACATTTTTCTTGATTATATTAGCCACCATAAAAAGATCGAGAGATTTTTTGGTTCGATTTCAGAAGGTGGAAAATGAAGCCTGAATTTTTGAATATCTTGTAAAATGCAGCAGAGTTGCACATGAGAGTGCAAGAATCTCACTGAACCCAGCTCAGTATACGCACATGTGGACCCCAAGTATTTCATCAAACATGTAAAATGATTGCCGCTGTCATACCCTACGAAACGGCAGTATGTCGAAATGGATTATGAAAACGTTGAATAGAACAATGTGAATACCACACTTATGCATAATACATGGCGAAAATTGACATGGTAAAGAAAAACTCTCATTTGCGAAAAGGGAAATTTAAGCACTTTTTAAAAATACTCAATAAAAAAAGCACCTTTAAAGGCTTTTAAAAAACGAAAATAAGCACCTTTAAGCACTTTTTAAAAAGCTATGCACCGTGCCAGAGGCACACAGGAGGCGAATTTTTGTACTGAAATGTGTGGAAGTGATACGTGTATTGGCGATCGAAATGGGCTACAGGTGGAGCTGAGCGGAACTCTCTATCATTAGCGGAACTCTCTATGGAAACATTTCGCATGCTTTCACCATTAGCGTATGGAGAGTCATAGAAGAAGGAAGTACGTTAGATTCTGTATTGATTTTCATATAGATTAAAATCTTTCAAGCTGGGAAACTATATGGAACTGAAAGCTACATTAAACATAGTTCTAAAAGAAAGCATCATGGAAATTTTAAAAACTATTTTAATTAATTAAAAACGAAAAATATTAAGAAAAGGAAAAATATTGTAGTACATTCCTATACTACTTAAAAGAGGAGAGGGAAGGGCCAAAGACGTGGAACCGGTCTTCTCCTCGAATGGGGTATTCGAGCGTTGCGATCACTTATACTAATACTAATATCACCAGTATGGGAATTTTTTCAATGTATAAATATTTCTTGTTTTATATATTGAATGCATTGGAAAAACAATTGATAAAAAATAGTTCTTCTTTATTGATACCAATAGTTTCATAAAGTATCAGGTCTGCAGCTGATTTAAAAAATACAGAAGAACTTTCCTTAAGTCTTTCTCAATATTAATTATTGAATGAAGATTAATATTGAGATTACATTGATTTTCTCAGTTTCAGTATCATAAAGATTTTTCTCCAAACTTAAACATTTCATTATTTATTCCTGTGAAACTTCTTTAAAATTAAACAAACCTAAATGATACTGAATTTATATTTTAATGAATCTAATAATAAGTATGAAATTTATTTTTCATATTACTTGATATAACACAACAAATATAAAAAATAATAATAATAATTTCATTGACTTCTTTCCTAATGATAATCATTAAATTAATATCAATATGTAGACTTTATGGTTTGTAATAAAAATATTTGTGAAAAATTTATATTCTTCACATTTTTGTAGTAAAATAACAAGAGTTTAGATCTAGGTTTGAGAAAACCTAATAACATCTATAAAAGATATACTGTTTGTTTTACACAAAATTAAAATATATATACACAATAAAAATACAGCAATTAATAAAAACATACCAGATAATTTTGATGCCATTGTCAATGATAATAATTGAATCAAGATCAATATGAAGACAAATTATTTCTATTGATATACAAATTATAAAAAATATCATAAAAATACAGCAGAGCTAATAAAAAAATATGATTTCATGTTATTGTCAGTGATAATTATTGAATCAAGATCAATATGAAGACTAATGGCTTGTATCAAATTTTTTTTTAAAGATTTATACTCTTCACTTTTTTTAATGAAATTGCAAAGCTGTTTTTTTTTTCTTTTTCAAAGAAATCCGTTAAATTGGAATCTACATTGATGTAAACTAATAAAAAGGGTAAAACATATTTTCAGTATCAATTAATACAAATTAATCTGAATCAGTGATACTCCGATATACAATTGGACTAAGTGGATACAACTGATACAAAAATACAGAAAAATTTCTCTGTAAATCTTTCTCAATGATAATTATTGAATCAAGATCAATATCAAGACTATAGTGGTTTGTATCACAAAGATATTTTTTAAGATTAATACACTTCACTTCTGCTCCCGTTAAATTGTCATACAATTTGACAAATCCGACTGATTTAGAATTTTTAGGCGAAATTCCTAATATAGCAAACAATTCTAATTCATCTTCATAATCTGCAGCTAGAATGTATTGATCAGATACTGAAGCAACAGGATAGATTTTACTATATTTCCTACCAAAGGAACTGAAAATGTCTGTTTTTGTTGATAAAGCAGAAAACCCCATTGTATAGAGTTCTTTCAACTCTGATGCTCCAGATGTATTGAAAAGTTTATAGCAATGAATGTTATGAGTAGTAGTGTGTAAAATTCTACCAGAACCATCAGGGTGAAAAGTCACTGTATGTCCATTGTCACACAGCCATACACTACTCATTATGCTACCATTTTTTGCTTCTCTGCTTTGAGAAACATTTTTAACAGTAAATAATGCTTCATCACGAGTTTTTTTCAGATAAATATAATGCAAAGGGTAGCCACCAAAATGAACAATTTGGTCATGACATTGAACATTAAATAAAAGAGGTGGTGCAGAATTAACAATCAAATTAAAGGGGAGTCCTGTAGGAAAGACACCAACTTTGCCTTCTGAACCATACTGTTCACCAATTCTGTACGGTTGTAAATTTCCTGCAAAAATACAAAACAATTAAATATTAATTGCACACAAATAATTATTTTATTATATCTGAAAGATAATTGCAGAAAATATATTAAAATACAAGAAAATTCAACATTCACATAACTTTTTTTTCTTCTTCTGGATACCCAACACAGCTATCAAATTCAATGTGTAAAAAATAATAATATTTTTCAAAAAATAAATCACGTTTTTATTCATGAAACTGATAGAGTATGAAGCACTTGTGGTTGGTTAAGCTATCAATTGCTTCATACTCTTTCAATAATTCAATTTGGTAAAGAGAAGCATTATTTATTTTTTGAATCATTCTTTCAAATCTTTAAGTAGAATATTTTAAAAGATAAAATTTAAAAAAACCATGTGTATGTGAGTCATACCACCCTAATTTTGAGTAGAAGGTCAAATCTACATGTATCTGAAAACATATGGACATACAATGCTATCTTCCGGCAGTAATTTTATCTTTTAAAACGTTCCAGGACACTGGCACAAATGGCCCGTGAACGAGGCCCGGGGTGAACGAGGAAACGCTGTCACACTGGCGTGTCGGCCTGGAAGTGAGTGTGTTTCTTACTGGCATGTACATGTGACAGTCGGCACGAAAGGGTTAAAGGAGGTTGGTCGCTCTTAGGGGTTACTTCTATCGACTTCAAAATTTTATTCAAGGTTACATGATTTTTTGCAAGAGATTTCAATTTTACTCAGTGTCATTTTATTGGCGCGGAAATGCCACTTGCATTGGTCTCATGAAAACTGTATTGACGAATTAAATTTTGCATAAATTAAAATGATTCCTACTGATAAAATTAAGTGTAAAACCAAATTTACCAATTATGAATGATAGAACTATTTTAAATAAACAAACAATTATGTTTTTGTTTAAATTTGTATTTTATTTCATATCAGAAAAATTAGTTTACTTTATAAAATAAGAGGTTTGTTTGTTTGAGATACTTAGTTTTTTCCAAAATAACTTTTTCTAATTTAACTTTTAACTCTAAAACTAAATCATTGACGATATCGTCTTTAGGGTACTGTAACATGAGGTTGTCAATCTCTTTTAGCAATTGTCAAAAAGCTCTAAATAAGAGCCACTCACAAAAATAATACACATGAATCTATTTATTTGTTTTGTTAATATTTCTTATTTTGATATTTTTTCTTGTTTCCTTATTTGAACTTTTCCTCATTTGGTGCGGAGGTTTACCCGGGAGAGGTTTTCATGGTCTCTCTTGAAGTTTTTCTTCAAAACAAAGCCTACGGAAAAAATTCTATGCCTCCTAAAAGTGGTTGTAAATAGAGAAGGTAGCTACACAGAGGTGGTCTATCTTGGAGGTTTCACTGCATCTCTGCCAAAATATTTAGCAAGTTTTCTAATAACCTGATACAAAAAAATGTTAAAAAATAATTATATACAGACGGAAGTAAACAGTGAAAAAGCAGTTATGCCCTTTCCATTTTAACATATAAAATTATAAGTAATTTATTAAAAGCAGGGCTCGAAATAACTCAGAAATTTTACCCGTCCCCAAGGACGGCTTGTCCAACAATGTACCAGTCCTCCTTTGAAACTAACCCGTAGCTTCTAAATAAATAAAAATATCATTTTCTCTTATTTATTACAAACATTTATATAAATTGCACAATGAATTAGTAGTAACTAGGATTACATTATACAGTAATATAGGAAATACTAGGTTACTAATAGTAACCTAGTATTTCTTTTATGAAGTCATTTAAATGACAAAGGTCAAGTTATCCGGAATGACAATTTATCTGATGGTACTGCGATTTTTAAATGAATCAAATATGACGTTTGCCAGTTCCACAACCAGGCCAATGATTTACAGAGGTTTCTGCACAGAAATCTGAAAGGGGTTTTCCATTTAGGTAGATGTTCATCATTGCGTTTAACGCTTCTCGTTTAAGATCAGAATGTAATGTGTTTTTTTGTAAGTTCATTGCTGAAAAGACCCTTTCAACAGTCCCAGTACTCCCAAACAGAGAAAACATCAATTCCACCATACGCAGTATGCTGCTATATTTCTAGATTAGAGGATCATTTTAGAAGTGAGGAGCTAGACACTTGTAAGATAACAAAAATTAAAAATGTATCACGAACATTAACGGGCAAATGACCCTCCGCGTGGACGTCAGATTCGAGAAATCCGCATTCCGTGGTGAATTTTTGACCGCCGATGACGGGCGGTTTTTCGAGCACTGATTAAAAGTATTAGGCAATGGCACTGATGATTGCAGTAGATGCAAACGGGTACTAAAAAAGAAATAATTCCACAATATTAATTATTGCTGATTTAATTACTGAATATGATGTTTTAGATACTTATAAATGTAAGTAGCTAAGAAAAAGTATAAGCATTTTACTACATGCATAAGCTTGATCATTCAACCGGTAACACTGAGCCTATAGGCTACTAACATTTATTTACAATTATTTGTCAATTATTATTTGATTCAAGTTATGCTTTAATGGTCAAGAATAAGAGTATTAAGGTTGGCAAAAAATTAGATACTTTTAAAAAAAAAACGACAGTTGTTTTTATTTAAGTTCAATACTTTCACGAATATGTAAAAACAAAGACCCTATTTGTCAGTTAGATGTCAAATCAAGGAACAAAAGAAAAAAAATCTGTTATTCTAAATTACTCACGGTAGAACAAGTCTTTTTTCATTATTTATGTACACAAACTACACATTTAAAAAGTTTTAAAAATATTTGCATTTAAATAAATATCATACTAAATTATATAATTGAAATACATTGATTAAATAGTAAATTATTTTTAAAATTGTAATTTAAATCATGATTAAAAACGTGTTAATACTGCCCTGAATCACCAATAATTTTAAACGTAATGATTTATGCCTAATTTTGAATATAATTCATGCACAAATGAATCCTAATTTTGAATATAATTCACATATATCTAGTACATTAAAGAATACCTTCATTTAACACATCTTTGAAATTGTACATGTGTACACCATGCTGTCCCATTCCTAAAATCATCATCTGATCAGATACATTGACGTGTTGGCAGTTTCTTCCAAATGCACTACGCTTAATTTCAAACATTGCATGAAATTCGAGAGGGTAAACTGTAAAAACTGCAAGAATAGTTACAACATTATTTGATTTCTTTGTCCCTTTAGGATTTAGCACCGAGTTGAGAACAAATTGCTCAGAATAACTATTCCAGTCACAATGCAAGAATGATATATTTTCGTTATACGGCTTAATATATATTTCATTCATTAAAGATCCATTCTCCCATTTGTGCTGACAAAGCCAATCATCTTTAGTTATGTATATAATATATCTTGACAAAGGTATATTTTCTAGAGGATTATCAACAGATTGTTTAATAGTTTTATAAACTGGTGAAGTGTATGTAATTGCATCAATAATTTTTCTCATAGCGGATGTTTGTTTGAAAGAATGAGAAAAACAAGGCCTACAATTTTTACCGTAAAGTGTAGTACACACATTATAATTGTTGAAATAAAAATGCCCTCCTTCATATATTATTGGCTTCAATGATTTTTCCCACCACATATTATAATAAGTCCTATTTTCTGCTAAAATAAGATTCCGTAGGATTTTATTCGCTCGATACGGACTAGACTTCGGATATCGTTCCCGGTTTAACAATAAAAGTAAAACATTTTTTTCTCCGCGATTATTAGACATTATGTTAATAAAAATAAGCCAATTTCTTAAGTATCGACGTAATTAGAAATCATATTGCTTCGGAGGATAGCTAATCACCGCTACAGCGTCGGACAACAAGAAATAAACTCTTTGTTTATTTACATTGATCATATTGTTTGATTGATGACTTGCTTTGAGCTTTCTATTTTTGTGCAATTGCAAGAACAGTCAATGACTAGACAATTACTAGATTTTCGATAACACGATATATTTAACAAGTAAACGAAGATTCATGGACCCATTCTCTGCAAAAAAATTTGCGTATACGAAATCAGAAGTGCAAGCAAGAAACTTTTGTGCTCTCCGTAGAAGTTCTAGTACTTTCCTAATTCCTCACTATCCCTATCGAATTTTTCTCTGTTCTAGTGACAACACAAGTCACCTAACACAACACCTATCCTCTAGGAAATTATCGTTTTTCAAAATTTTGAAAAATTCGAGGTAAATTGTCATTAAATTAATCAAAATTTGGCTATTCCCTGACTAGATAATCTTATTACCATCGAAGTTTTGTGTCAGATGATAATTCAAGCTTCCATCAATTTCGCAAACGAAATATATCTATATTGATCACTGTTTCTCAAAAGTGTTAAAAAAAAGTTCTATTTTTTCACAGATAAAATTAAAAAAGTTGTTCGTAACACTTTTTGAATAATTACGTTAAAACGTTCCCTCTTTATAGCTTCTTGTGTTAGGTGTGAAAAATATAGAATTGTTTTTTCCTTTTATAATAGCTAGAAAAACTTTCTTCGAATAGATATATAAGGAGAAAATAATTCTATTTTTTATGTTGCCGTGCAATTGAAGAATCAACGTAAGTAAGAAAAAATTCGAAGTTTAATATATTTGGCATCTATGCATGATAAACTACGTATAGAAAAAAAAAATAATAATTGTGAAGCCATTTTTCAAGAAAAGCATAATGAAACACATTGTTTTCTCAATTGCAAGGCATTAACGGCATTTATAAGTTCATTCCAGTGGCGTACGCAGAATTTTTTCAAGGGGAGTGTTCATGATTTTCTGAAACTACTAAAAGAAATTCGAGTATGTAATAAAGCACTATTATTTCCCTAATTTAGACAGCTAGACAATTTGACTTTTTATTTAGACAACATTGTTATTGCACAACATTTCAAGAACAGATAAAACAGAGAGACAAATTACACCCAGACCTTACACGGTATTCGAACTATGGATCTTCCTTATACGAGATCAACTTCTTGACCATCATACATGCGGTCAGCTTTAGTCGGGACTTTATTTTCGATTGTTCAGTCTTCATTTTAGTTTCGTCATTCTAGTTAACAATCTCCCACAATGCACTGCGATGAGGTTTCGAGTTGAAAAAATAATTTCGCCATGCATTTAAGAGTTCGCGTTTCATTTCAAATCACGTTATTTCGTGACGAATTGATTCCCAAAATTAACGAAATACTGATCAAGGATTGCTAAATCGTCATAAGCGTGAGTTTTATTACAGTTCTACAGCCCACGGTATCATATATAAAATGTTATTGTTGTAGCTCATTTACGTCGCTCTAGAGCTGCACAATGGACTATTTGGCGACAGTCTGGGAAACATCGCTGAAGATGATCCGAAAACATGCCATCACAATTTTGATCCTCTGTAGAGAGAATGGCACTCCAGCTTCGGTAGCCCGACGACCTGCACACGAAATCGAACACTTTACGATAGAACAGTTTAACGAGGACCAATACCGCACACCCTCGGTCCCAACGCAGACTGATCCAAGTGGCCATCCACCCGCACACTGACTGCAGCCAGTAATGCTTGACTTCGGTGATCTGCTGGGAACCGTGTCTTAACTATCAGTCCACTGCGGGACCATATATAAAATGAGCCTTTCTGAATCTAACAGTCTAAGATCACGCAGGCGTGATCTCCACTTGTATTAGTACTTATCGGTACTCTTCAGTATAATCTCGGAGTATGTAGATCTGGGTCCGCATCTTTCTCATTTTTTCTGTCCTATTGGGGTTTACGATGACCAACTTTAATGCCAATAATTCATAATATATAAACTCAATTGCGCTTGTAGGATCAATGAAATGCCCGTAGAAAACATTTAGTAAAATATAGGAAATTGCTGTGAATAGCGCAATTCAATGATAACCGCAATTTTTATAATAAAAACGGCGTTTTCTATTTAAAATCAGCTGACATTAACTCGAATCAAGAGGATATGAAAAGAAAGAAAGAAAAAAGACTTCTCTAAGAAAAATAACATTAAAATTCTTTCTGACATTTGTAATTAAAAAGGTTGCAGTCTTTAACAAAATAAAATGAAAAAAAAAGAACAATTTATATTTTAATTTAATAATGCAATACCGTACAATTCTTAATACAATATCCGTGTGGTAGTCGACGATTACGATTTAGTTTAGTACTTCAAATACTTTAAATGAAAATTAGATTTGTCTAATTTAAATGCTTTTTTTATCATAACTAAATTAAAATATTAAAGTATGTAATTAAAGCTTCTCTGGACAATCTGTAGTTTTTTTAAATTCAGTTTTGTCATTTTTCTTTCAATATGCGAATGATTATTGCGAGAAGTTGTTCCCGCAAATTAATTTTACTGGGAGCTGCAAAAAAAAGAAAAAAAGAAAAAAAAATGAATAAAGTTATTGCCTTGTTGAATTGAAGTTAAATAATTTCTTTTTAATTTGTGCGTCCAATTCTCTACCACTTTAATTATAAAATATTTAATAATATAGCTCTTAGTTTAGGTATGGTTTTTTGCCTTATTGCAAAGTCAAGCGAAACATCAGCTATTTTAGAGTTGTTTCATCAAAGAAAACGATTGTGTGAAATCGCTCGTTTGGTCTGACAGAAGTTTAAACACTCTAAAGGCGAGGTAGGAAATTATGGCACGCTTGCCAGTAGGTGGCACTTGAGAAATACATACTAAACTACTTTTATATACTTACATCGAGTATAAAATTAAATAAAAAAGGTAAAATCCTGGAATAGCCATCACTTGGCGACTTTTTGAAATCTCGTAAAGTTGGCGATTATTACTCGAATCAACGTTGTTGTTATATTATTAAAAAAAAAAAATTAAATTATTACAGATTTATTAAAATATTTTTATTAAAATATTTTTAATAAAATAAAATAAAAAATAATCAAAATAGATGCTCTGTAAGGTTACAACATATCTCCCCGAAATATCTTCCAGAAGCCTAGAGTACAATTTTTTGCACCATTATTACATTTTGTGAGGATGACTATATAGTGCCTATGGGAGTCTACTCTGAAGGAGATCAGATCAAAAATGTTGATCCAAAACATCCAATATTAGCTACTTTTTTTTCTTCTCACAGTTAAGGCTTCTACTTTAGTTTGCTTTACCCAACCTTAGATTAATCTGAAATATTTGAAAAACTCCTATATTTTCGATTTCCATTCGAAGCAAGTTAAAAACTAAATAGCAAATATAGTTACACAATGCGATTTTATAATTTTTAATGCGGTGATTTACATTTTAAGAAAATGTGACAAGTAGCACACTGGACACTTAATAACAAACCATATGTTAATAATAAACCATGCATACCAGTAGAAATGTCTTAGGCAGAGGCTAAACTATATCATTGAGTGAGATAGAGTTTGTCTAAAGAAAGAACTTCCATCGCCACAAAGTCTAATAAAGCTGTCTTCTGCTAAGGAAACAAGAAATAGCGCATTTCAAAGAGGGGATTTTCTTTTTCCCCTGATTCCCTTTCTGTCACCGACTTGAGCCAAAACATGTCTTAAATAGTGACTCAACATCCATACTTGAACTAGTTAAGCCTCGTAACCATAGTCACCGCCACTGCTCCAGACGAATGGCTAGGGAAGTTCTTTACACATACAAACTATACATCGATCACTGTAATTTTGTGGTTGTGAATGACAACTAGCTGTTTGCATTATTCCTTTTGGACGATACTTGCCTATAGAAATGTATTTCTATTGGTTGTTATCTGATTGATTGATTGATTATTGTCGGATTGCCAGTAGACAAGAAAGTTAAGTGACATCAGCTAAGACATCGCTATTGGAAGAGGTTCGCTATCTCTTCTCTGAGAAATCACTTATGTGGGAACGAGATGGATAAAAAGACTTACGCCCCATAGCTTAAAATATCAAAAAGCGTTTGAGTCTCTGTAACGCTGTAAAAAAAAGATAATTTTTTAAAGCAATTGGGTATAATATGAAAAAAACACAACTACTTCGATTTAGTAGGAACAACATATGACGCAATGCTAAACGAATGGAATTTAGTTGTTGTTTATTTAGTTATTGTTATTAGTAGTTGATGTTATTTGTTTTAGTTGTTGTTGTTTATTTAGTTGTATTTAGTTTCAATAACTTTTCTTTATAATGCAATGAAATCTGGCGAGCAGCTATTTAAACGATCGAACACTTCGTTTGTTTATTTGTGGCTTGAAGTTAGGCTCGCAGAAAATGCCGTTCATGGGTTAAATTTAGTAGGAACAACACAACCTGTGACGTAGGCTATATTATACCCAATTAAATTTATTTATTAGTGAAAGTATACTTTTATTACAGTTTGTTATATTTTGTTTATTGATTTATTATTAATGAAGTTGTATTAAAAATTGTTTGTCCGGGTTATTTTTGCGGCACGCTGTAGTCACCCTTTTAACTTTTTCAAAATATAATGAATTCATTTTTTAAAATAAAGAATAAAGTGAGCTCTAAGTTGAAATTAATCTCTCGTTAGCATTTGAAATAAATATGCAGATGATGAAATTCTTTATTTTAATATCTCGAAAAATAATTATTGTTCAAAATTTTAATCTGTTAATTGAAAATGAGTTTTGTACAAACAAACTGTCCAAATTGTGAAAATCCTGTCTATTTTGGTGAATTTTTTTTGGTATTTTCTGCCAGTAATTTTCGTTAATAACAAGTTTGAATAAATTCTATTAAATTAAAATCATAATAAGAAGCGATCAAAATTAACTTTCTGATGATTAAAAACATAACATGAAAACTCTGTCAATCAAATTTAAGCTGATGATAATTAATGCTTTTCTTGACTCGCAAAGATTAATGTTTTTAAGAAAATTGCTTTTCATTAAGCATGTTTACATGTTTACTTTTATAGCTTTATTATTATTTCGTAATTCATTAAGTAAAAAAAAAATTATTTTAAGTGATATAAGGAAAAAGGATCAAATAAAAAAATAGATCAATAAAAAATAAAATAAATAAATAAATATAATAAAATAATAAAAACTTGTCTAACGGTAAAATAACCGTAAGCTGTGGTTTTATGGAACCGGAATTTTTATCACATACCTAATTGTTATAACCTTAAGTTCAAATAATCGAAATGAGTCTGAATCGCCAAAGATATTGTATAGTAGCAGTGTAATTGTGAATGTTAAAATTGCCCCCAGTTTTTCCTTTTCATTTAGGTGTAATATTTAAAATTATATTAAAATTTCTACTGAATGTCTGAATTTGCTAAAGAAAGTATTAAACACCCCTACAATGATCTTATTTTGAAATTTATAACTGTACTGCTGTATGTTACGATATTTATATGGGATTTCCATATTTATATGCGATTATAGGTGTATCATTTGAAACTGAGCCAAAACATTTACATGAATACTGTTGAATTTGCCAAAAATATTATACTGTAATAATACCTTTATTTTTGAATTTTTAACGTTTCATACTTTAACATTCCAAATTAATTAAAAATCATAATAAAAAAAATGAGAAATTATTATTGGAATTAATAAAGATTTCGCCAATGCAAATAACATTGCTTTAAAATCGAATAGCTTTTTTCGTTGGAAATTTTGTTATCTATCATTGTTCATCATACTCAGTTGCTTACTGCATCGAATGTTAACGTGCTTAGATAAGCATTTTATAAGCCAAATGAAATTAATTTAAAATAAATCATTCAGCAGTACATCGAATTAAATCTACTTTTTTGGAATATTGTGTTCTAAAACAAATTCTCTGGGACTTGCATAACGCTGGTAACACACTATAGAGCAAACGATAAAGGAAATTCATAGCAAAACTCGGTGGGTTATTGTCATTGAACCAAAATATGAAATGCTACTTTTTGAGTTAGAAGAAATCAGAAGGTAATTTTATTAATTTCTATTCACCATACAAATTAAGAGTTGTTCATTTTTTAGTTGATTCAATGTTTGAGGCTAAATAAATTAATGTAAATGCTATTTTATTTGTTATTATTATTATTTTTTATTTGAATACTTCATCTAATAGTCTCTGTTATATGCAAATGTATACCACAAAAACTTAAAAAGTTTTGAATGATTGTAAATTTGTTTATGCCAGCGGGTAGCAGCAAACCATCACTTTATAGGTAGTCGTCGGATATGGTACGACAGTGACATATCCCCCCCCCCTCCATCCAAAAAAAAAAAAAAAAAAAAAAAAAAAAAAAAAAAAAAAAAAAAAAAANAAAAAAAAAAAAAAAAGAAAAGAAAATTAGAATATTTGTTAAAAAGGAAGTAAAAAAGTATGCACATCAGGGGTCGAAAAATGTACTCAGTACTTAAGCGAAGAAAAACAATAAACGTTATCAAAATCTAACGAATTGCTATCGAAGAAGGCGGGACAGAATTGCCAGATTAAATAGAGAGGAATGAAAAGGCTATTATTAAAAGCATCCCAATTTTAATCAGGCAATCGTACGAGGGTTCGATGCCTTTTCGCCTCACTACCCTCAACAGTAGTTTATAAGATTTTGATAGAATTTTTGTTTTTCTTCTCTTTTCTTATAATATGTGCTCCCTAACATGTATTCTTCTTCTTTTTTTTTTTTTAATTTTTTTGAGAGAATTCTTAAAATATACATTTAGGATGGTGATTTCGGAGAAACTTGTATTAACTATACATCTTTTGGATTAGATTATAAACTTTATCTGATCATTTTTGTTTAAACTTATCTTAGGCAAAATTAACATTTATAGTTAGTTTAGTTAACATTTTAGTTTCTCAAGTTATTTTTAATGCAAATCATTTATACGTATTTATATTAATTTTTAACAGGAAATGTTTAACTTTGTACTGCATACGAATAAAGTTGAATAAAGTAAAAGAGCAGTTTGCGCGCTTTGCGCAGTGTTTAGTTTTATTCAGAAAAAAGATAGTATTTTTTTTTCGCCATTTCGGTTTGAGTGAAGAAGTCTATAGATATAATCTATGGTTGATATAGAAGATATCCTAGAGGTAAACAATGAAAGAGTAAAAATAAACAAACAATTAAACAAAACGAAGAAACAAAACAAATAATTACGCAATCAACAAAACCTGTAATGAATAAAAATAAATAAATCCAAAAAAACTGTATTATCATCAAGTGTCATTCACTACAGGTTTGAAAAAAGAAAAAAAAGTTATGATCGCCTTATTATGATCACTGGTTACCATGTACTGGTTACCATGTACTGGTTATCAAGGAAACCATTTTGACAACGGGCAAAAAAAAAAAAAAAAAAAAAAAAAAAAAAAAAAAAAAAAAAAAAAAAAAACAAAGAATAAAAAAATAAACTAAAACTTTCTGATTAGTTAGTGAGATTTACTTTAATATCTTCTTTAAAGTTTAATATCTTCTCCAATATGTTTTTTTATTTTAGTACTTAGGTGTATACTTAATTAAAATTTTTAATTAATTTTGTATATACGTAGTTAAAATTACTCTGTCTAGTTCTATAAATAATCCGTTCTGGTTGACGGTCGACGATCGATGAAACTTAGTTAATTCGCTAAATATATTAGACCTTTAATCAATGAAATCCGCAATAAAAGATTAGTTCAAATCAATCAATCAATAACGTTTTTCATACGCAAGAAATGATTTATGCAGTTTCGGAGCGAATTTTTAAGATCACTTGTGAGTGCAGTAATAATATTATCCCTCCATACCATTTCCACGTACTTGAGGAAAACTTACAGCAAATTGTGTAGATGATACACTGAGAAAAAAAGGTATGATCAAAACTATCGGAATATGGTAAAATTTTCAGCGTTTCTGGCTCAATGGGAACACCAAAAAGCTCTGTAGTTTTTTTCTAAACAGCTTTGGTAATGATTTTGGTGAAATAAACAATAAAATATGGTTTTATAATGTGTGATAAAATTTCGTCATTTTATAATAATACCTTAGAGCATGGTACAAAAGCTATCTTTTCGGTAAAATTTACTTTTCAGTTTCGTATTTCTTTTTTCGCTATGTGTCATAATAAGAACTATAATCTAGAATTTCCGATGAACCGTTACCGAAAAAATACCCAAATGCATGCGTGGTAATGTTCGATACCGTATATTTTGATTCTTATTACCAGAATTACGTTTTTTATTTATTTATTTATTTTTACCATGCATGCTATTGCTATAATGTTCGGTGATTTTACAAATTTTTTTCGACGAGTTTAGTTCAATAAAATAATGCACCCCCAAATTGTGTTTTATTCTTTAGGAGCACCATATTTACCCCTGGGGGTCGAAATTAGAACTATTTTGTTTTATTATTAGTGTTAAAGATTACGTTTCCTGACAGTAAGTATAACGTGTATATCAAGTTTTATTATCTCCTCACTCTGTGTGGGTCGAAATAGAGTGATTTTAATTGTAACTACCCAGAGTATTTAGAAAGCAATTCTTCACCCCGAAATCTTTGTTAATTAATAAAATCGATTTGTTTTGTTTACAGCTGAACGAATACTTTGTATGGGTCGTTGGTGGCATAGAAGTTGTTTGCGGTGCACAAAATGTAACAAGGTATTGGAGCCTACTCGCTTGATTTGTGTGAGTAATCAAAAATGTATTATTATGATTTTCAAGCCGTTGGGCTCATGTCCAAGAGGTCCCAAGTTCGATCCCCGCCAACGGAAGACTCCCCTAGTACAAAACGGTGATTGATGAACTCTAAATCTGTTTGAGTCACAAAGTCCTCCAAGTTCCCATAACAAATCAATACCTCTTGGGTACTGGATCGGGGATTAATCGGGCTCTGGTTCAGGTTAAAATTACGATCTGAGGATGGATGGATGTTGTATGAATATGTCCTCCCAGTAAAACGGGCTGTGAGGTATGTGTGTGGGAGAAGACGAATTCCTGGCCATAGATGGAGTCACTAAAAACAAGAAGAAGCGCACCCCTCTGCCTTAAAATGTCAGATTCGCATAGAGATATTTTTCAGATTACAATACATAAATAAATAAAGAAAGAAATAAAATAAAAAATTTATATATCTTGAAAAGGATTTTGTGATATTTAAATGAATATTTTCTCTACTTGCAGCTCTGTGAACGTTTGTTTTAGGCACTATTGAGCAGCATACATTTTAAAATAAAAAACAGCTGGAATAAAATACAAATGAACATACATAAATGGGCATACTATAGTTTCAGTTCTATAAACTAGGACCTTCCTCAGTGTTTAAACGTCAAAAAAAAGATAGAGAAGTAAAGCGACAAACATAAAAATTGTTAACCGATAGGGGCCGAGGAACAAGTTTCAACAAGGAAATAACGAGGGGGAGATAAGAAACGAGTGTAAGGAGAATTTTTGAAACCCCAGAGTGCAACATATTAAATTGAAATGGAAATTGGAATGGAAACGGAGGGATACTTTTTGATTTTTTCTGCATTGCACAAAGTATACCCTATCTTCTCTTAGCATACATTTTGTTTAAAATCTAACATTCAAACCACTAGTTCGTTACATGATGGTTATTGTGTAAGAATTTGACCGAGTCATAAAAATTTATTTATTGCTATCACTATTGTTTAATTGTTGGAACGCATCTTCTTAGTAGGTGAAAAGTTTACCTAAAAACAAGTTACAAACAAAGATTTTGCTAAGAAATGTTACCATGACTGTAACTTAAAAAACATTTTATACAGAGTGTAGCTAAACTAACGGTTTAAACTGTAAAGGGGTAAGAGAACTTGCCAAACTTTCTTTACACATTGTGGGATCGGAAAGTTAAGGACACGCCGTGAAAGGGTGGCTTCTTGAAGAAGCTACCTGAACATTGCTTTTTCGAAAAAAAAAGGGGGATTGATGGTTGTGGGAGTTCTATCTCTTGACCTTCTAACCCAAAACTGCACTATCTATACTGTCAGATTTTTTCCCTGAAGACATCGCCAATGAGATGCCCAGAGAGCATTGTCACCTGAATAATTAGCGTTGTAGCGGCAAACGTCAGTTAAATTCCATAAAAGTGTCAACATTTAATCTATCGCCCACATGATTCCCATATTGATGATAGTGGTTGCTCATTTGAACATATGTTGAGTTTTCACTGATGAAGATTATTTGTATTTTACTATTCGTTTTTATTATATTGTGACCAATGCTTAATTTGCTAAGTCCTTTCCCAGTTATAGTTGTGAAAATTTTAGATGTTACAGCTTTGTTACAATTTATACATTGAAAACGCATAACTCTGATACTCTTAGAAATAAGCGATTTCTGTTAGTAAATATTATTCATAAATGAGGGTATTTGAGGTGGTTTAATTTTAACTTTCCGTTAGACGCGCACTTGTTTCCGACATGGTTAGTCGCGTTGCACCTATAAGGTGTTTTTGATTTTTTAAAGTCAAGTGAAATTTATTCTAGTTTAAATAGTTCATTGTTACCTATCTAAGATTCTTTAGATAGATAAAGTATGAAAAAACTTATTTAATTACTAAAATATATGAAAAAACTGTATCACAAATAATTGCACAACATAAAGAAAAACAAAGAAAAGTAAAATTGTAAAAAAACATTGAGAGTCTTGCATATTGGAACAACTTATTTCAATATCACATGTTAGTATAAAAATATTATCTTAGAGGCTGTCTGATGCAGAACTACCTTCATGTGAACAAGAATTTTTGCAAGAGGTCTTCACAAATTGTTGTTACATTACTCAAATATAAGTGTTTTCCGCAAGTAGCACAAGTATACTTTGTATTTTTTCGTTGTTTATTTTTTTGACATGGCACGCACAATTTTCTTTTCTTGGCTTGATTTTCTGACAGTGAATTTTCTGAGGCTTGAGAAGTTTGCTTCTGCTAATCGAAAGCGAAGTACTGAAGATAACTTTTTCTTGCTCCTGCGTCGGATCATTTCATCCATAACAAGTTGTATACCCAATTGACGCAAGAAGGTTCTGCGGTTTTTCACTTCGTAACCATTTTTTGCGTATATAACTTGACCATTTATACCTGCTACGTTGAGTAGGGCAGAAAATAAGATAAAATATAGATATTTAATTCATAAAAATATTATATCCATAATACTTGGGTCAATAATGGTCGCGTTGCACCTGTGGGGTGATTTGAGCCGCTGCAACTCTCCATCGACATGTTTGAAGGTCGGGAGTACACGGACCTTTGAGTAATCCAAAGATAGGAAGATAACATTAGGCTCGTCCCCCGGAAAAATCTATTGACGGCAAAGGAGGTGGAAGTGCAGTAAAGATGCACCTGTGAGGTGCGCGCGTCTAACGGAAGGTTAATGCCTTGTAACAGTTTTCTGAAATCTATTTATATAGATGTCTAAACTTATGTCACTTCACTTACTCGTCCACTGGTCATCAATGATGAATCAGTTATAGACAGGAAGCTATAGGAATACGTTTTTATTGGGATAAGAATATGAATCTCCCAATATGAATGGTGCAAATGACTAATGATTGATTTATTTCACTCAGTGAAGCAATTTAGCCTTTGCCTTGGATAAGTCTATAAATCGAAAAAAAAAAAAACTTGAAAAAGTATGTTTTTCTGTTTTACCTCAGTAATAAAACAGGTATGAAAAATAAAATTTTCATAAATAATATACTTTAAACGTTTTAAATAAGGACTTATTAGGCTTTATTCTGGATCTGGACTATTATCTGGACTTATTAGGCTTTTCCCTTAAATTTTAATAGCTCCGCCTACCGATCGAGATTAAACCACCTCGAATCATTTACTCCCTTCTCTAAAACTTCTGTAAGTGTCTGATAACAGCAGAAGTGTCATTTAATATTTTCCGTTGTTATGACAACCGTTATTTTTCGAAAAAAATCAAAATCAGCATCTTTGATATTGTTTAGTAACTGGACAGGGCCAGAAAAACTGCTTCGTAGTTCTGATAGACAGATAAATCAACCTCTACATGAAGTATTGTTCATCTATGTGCTTAACTGAGTCTACATCTAACATTTTTCTTAAAGATTTTTCGAACACACTCAAATTTATTTAAATCGATAATAATCTGCAGTTTATTTTGCAATAAAATATTAACCCACAATGCTTTTTTGATGGTTATGTTTATCTTTTTTCAGAAGGAAGGGAAAGTGTATTGTCCTGTGCCATGCTATAACAACTTGTTTTTTACCAAAGGTAAAGTATTAGATTCTAGTGTTATATTTTTTTATAAGGTATTAGTACAAAAATATTTCGTAGTCAAATTTTTGAGCCAGTATTACTGTAATATTAAAAGTACAGGATATCCGAACAGGTGGAGAAAATTTAATTTATATATGTAATATGGTTGTTCTTCATAATTTGAAATCGAACATTTTATTTAATCATAAAGTCATGATGCAATAATTTATGGAACAACACATCTAGATCATATGATTTAACATCTTTGGACTTCTCTTTTTATTATTTTTTTAAGTAAGCAAACTAATTCAACAACTTCACAGCCATCTGAGCTTTGAAGTGGCTATTTGACACTGAATTGAATAGCATAAAAACTGTAGCTTACAGAGAAAAAAAGATAGCAGATTTAGAAATACCTAAGATTCATTAAAAAAATCTCATGCAAAAAATGTTGTGCTACGTAATTCATTGGGAGCTATGTAATAAGTAAATTCATCAATTATCATTATCAACAATAGAGATAATGGGACTTAGTTTATTTAACTTATAAAATTCTAATGGGAAAATTAAACAAGATGAAAATATGTTATAAAAATATTAAGACAAGACATATTTTAAAGGTAATGTAAAACCTGTTTTAAGAACAATAGCTAAAAAAAATTGTGATCGCATTATTGCAATCACAAGGTTACCCATTTGTCAAATTTTTTTCCCCTGGACAGACGACATTTCAAGTCAAGGGTTCAAAAAAACTGCTTAATTTGTCCTCTTGCCGTCCGAAATGCTGGATTAGTTTTCAATTCCAGTAAAATATATATCTCTTAAGACGTCACAAAATTCGTTTCCTTCTTCAGTATTCATATTCATATTAAAATCTTTACCAAGACAGTAATTAGGAATAAGTTAATCATAAATAAGACATAAAATTGCTGGTAAAAAGAAAAAAAAATTCTAAAGAAATTATCAAACAGCAGCTGTCGCGATACCAACGCATTCAATGATGACGCATGCGCACTGTTTACTAATACTCTTGAACACAGTTGAAAAGTGTGATGACGTCCAAATAAGGTGCGCATGCCATCAAACCCAAAACAAGACCCATTTTGCAAGTGGGCAATAATAACAAAACTGAAAATTTACATATAATTAGGAAAGAAATCGACCCAATGTCAGTAGCCAAATCTGTTTAGTACTGTCAATATAAAATTATGGTGTATAATTAAAGTTTTGCTTATTTCGACTGGGTTATGATAATATTTGTTAGAAAATTATGTTTTTGCATTAAAAATATATCACTAATATATTTTCGCAACCAACGAAAGCACTTTTGTAGGCTTAAAATTTAATGGACAACTGGGCGATTTTGGCAACCACTTTTTAAAATTATCGAGTACAACATACAAATTTTACTGGTAACTAAGTAGAATGCATAGCACTACTTTATTTAAATATTCTAATTCTTCAACCCATATTCCAATACCTTGATTAGTTTTAAGCAACATATTAATCACATGTTTTCCCCTTTGAGCTGTTGCTTGCCTGCTTTACCGTCACGGAAGTATTTTTATTTTTATTTTAACTATTTTCAAGAGATGTCCGCTTTATTGCACATGTTCTTTATCTTTTGACTATTATAATATTTTGAAAAACTGTCCGGCAGCCATTAAATCACACGAACCACCATAAGTTTGAGGGCTTATTTTTTCACAGCCAAATTGAAACAAACAGTTTCCATAAACAGGGTGTTTCATTATTAATGCCTTTAAGATATATTTTTAAAATTCTTATAAAAAAATAAGTTAAAATAGTATGAACATTAAGAGAATAAAATAAATATATAAGAGAGATGAAATACTTATTCTGTTGAAATAGATTTCTCCATTAGGGGCTATCAGTCCTGACTTCCTCGCTAGTGATCCGTCAGATTTCGATAAATCTTTTGTTATCGAAATAATATTCTAAATATGTGTACTTTTTAACTTCATTTTTGAGAATTATTTTAAAAGTAAATAAATTTAGGGGTTTATTACAGAACAACGAGAATCTACTTTCAATTTTAGAAAATAATTAAAACTCATCGCGAATAGAAAGTTAGATTTTATACATTATTCAAATAAATACTATAATTTAGTTAAATTAAAGCTCTAGATATTTTCATGGGGGTAGCCTATTGCAGATTATTTTTTATACATCAATAAATAGCAGCAGTTTTACCTAAACAGATGATTATATGGTAAAATTGCCGATCAGTTAGTCACTGCTGTATTACAATTTCATTCGAATTATTTCAGGTATTCATTAAATTAATTGTGGAATCTGATCTATAATTGAATTTGCTTAGGAGTTAAGCAGGCGTCAAAAACATTATGAAAGAAATGAAAAAAAAAATTCTTATAATTGAATTTTGAATCGCGGGTGCCAAGCGTTAAATTATTCCTAAGAATTTTAATATTCTTAATAGTCGAATATATAGTTAATCATATTTTTATTGAGGCGTATGCATATAATCTTTTGTTGTAAATTAATATTCTTTTAAAGATGATTAGAATTAAATACATGTTGCATTTATCTAAGAAACTTCCTTTTTTTTAATAAACAATCAAAAACTTTTTCAATGTTCATTGCCTTATACTTATTCTATAGTTTTTCGTCTAAATATTCAGATTAAGTTTTTATGAATATGAAGAATGTAACCAAATCAGAAAGATTGTTATTATTGGGTTAATCATTTCATTGGGCTGTCTCCATCATTTTGCAGTTGTTGACAGCAGACACTCCTGTTGATTGTTTAATCAACAGGAAGATTAACTATATTTAGCCATGAGAATAACATCGAAACAGCTATATATTAACCATATGTATGCGTTGCTACGCCTAATTTATGCGATATTAATAGCTTTAAACCAATGGAAGTTAAGCTATTTTTGAAAACTATTTTTGCTTTTTTTAATAAATTTATGAAATTGTTTGAGTATTTTTACAGATATTTCTTAATGAAATAATATTTCTTATCGTGCATGCATCTTTTTCTTTTAGAAGATTATCGCTTGAAATAAGAATTTTGATTTTGTTTTGAAAAAAAGGAAATATTTTATTGTTTAATGCGTTATATAAAAGTAAAAAAAATGTATATAGAGCAAATATTGAATAAAAACAAAGGAAATCCACCATTAAGATTCATATTCTGAATTCTTACATAAATTTGTTAATTGTATTAAATAACTTTATAATGCTTATTTTCTATCCGTTTCGGTTTTATTAAGCCTAGTTAGAATTCATATTTATATTCGCTTTGTGTTGCATACTGTTTGATTACAAACCATTTTTATTTTAAGAAGCATTGTATAGGTACACATTTTAAATTAATGATTGCTATTCGATGTTGTATCGTAAAAATAACTTTACTGACTCTTATATATTTCATATCTTACTGTAATTATAAATTTCAATGTCACTAGATAACAAAAATGGTGGAGGCTACTCTACACCGAGCAGTATACAAGATCGATTTTGGTGTATTAAAACATGTAGATCCAAGAGTAAAGTATGGTATTTCAGAATACCACTTATGCGTAAAATAGTTGCCACCATTTTCGGCATCGAGATAATAATTTTTCTTTTACAGTCTAAATAATCTGCGGAATAATTGATTTCTACACTTTAACAGTAATATAGAGATTGAACAAATAAATTTTCATCAAGAAATGAAATCATTAAAGTTTGTTTATGTTTAAGATGTGCTAGATTACATTTTAATACAAGAAATTTCCAATGCATTTTAATTTTAAAATAAAGGTTCTCTTTTAGGTTACAGACGCGTCAGATACTACTGAAAAGAGGGACTTTGAATGTGAATGAAAAAGTTAAAAAGCTTTCTAAAAAATGTTGAAATATATTTCTACACAAAAAATTTAATAAGACATTTTTTCCCCAGAAAATCACAGCTTCGAAATATTTTGTTAAAAAATATTTTAGTGGAAAGTACGAAGACAATTATTTTCAGCAAAAATTATTAAAATCGTAATTTTGATAAATTTGTTGTTGATTTTAAGATTTTTTATTTATGCATAAAAATTAGGAGGTTTTGAGTTCTTATTGCAGTTCATGCGATTAAGTGGAGTTTAGAGCGGTAGAGGTAAAACCTTTTTGGAGAAAGCGCCTCTCTCTGGCGAATACAAAGTTATACATGTCGTTTCCAACCTTTGAAACATGCTAATATATATATAAAAGCTAAAAAATATTGTTTTGTATAATTATGAAAGTTTTAAATGGCTTTTGGATTTGCAAATTTTGTTTCTAAGTTTTCTATTTTGAGATAAGTTTTCAAGACGTTAACAAAAATATTTGTTTTAGGTTTGTATTAGTTAGTTTTTTACTATATTTTATTCACATTCTTTTCATAATATGAAGTTTTTTTTCTCAAACAAATACTGATTTAAGTCTATATTGTTGACTTAGATCAACATGAGGGTGTGGATCTTCTACAGTATCTGACAACCAAAGAGTGTTGAAAAAAAATTGTTGGTATTATGATTAGTGTTTAAAAAGTAAACAAAATTCCTGATATAGTGGTTAAAATTTGGATGCAAAGCGCAATTAGTGTGTCCATATATTTAAACACACATTTTGAGCTGTGACTATCATTTTTAACACGCATTTTGCTATGCCCATTTTTTTTTCATCCCGCATTTTTTTCAACACACATTTTGAGATCAGTTTTTTTTCCAGCAATCATTTTGAGTTATATTCATTTTTTAATACAAATTTTGAGCCATGTTCATTTGTTTTCAACATGCATTTTGAGATATGTCCATTTTTTTCAGCAAGCATTTGGAGTTATGTTTATTTTTTAACACGCACTTTGAGGTATTTAATTTTTTTTTTCAATTCACATTTTGAGCAATGTTCAGAACAAAATGATCACCATAGAAATGTTGCTTCCACACAAAAAAATTCTTTAACGACTGCATAAGTTAGCTACAACGCACGTAAAACTTCGTTGTGCCACAATAGCATGTGGAATATTTTACACTTTCACATACCATTCGCATGTTTCTGAACATGCAGATGCTATGTGATGAAACTGACTGAAACAGAACTATCACAGTTTCCCACAGAGTTTACACAGAAAATGCACGTGTAAACGAGCGAATGTGGAGATTCTACTTATCATTAGTAGCGAGATTTTGCACTTACTAGTTTGTATGTTCCTCTCACAAGGGAAACTAGGGAAGTGTGACTCGCCAATTTTTAAATAAATTAGTGGGATGTATGCCTTATGAGGAATAATTTTTGGGGGCAACATTCGTTTCGGCCCGTAGAAGGTCCTGTGAGAGATAAAAAATAATTGAATATATAGAAAAATCGGTATTTTATCACTTCAATGCAGACTATTAGTTATTGTAATTATCTCATAATCCAATTAATTTGTAATTAATTTGCTAATTGATAAATTAATCAGAAAATTAATTAATCGTTAATTAATTATTAATAAATTGTTAATTAATTAGTTGTTTTGCAATTACATACTCCAATTAATTTGGAAAGTTTTTTGGAAAAAAAATTAAAAAAATTAGTAATTTTTTTTTTTTAAAATTAACCTAGCAGGTTTTTCTGAAAAACTACAGATATATAAAATTTTCGAAATCAATTTTGACAATAAATATGCATTATATAGTACGTGAATGTACCACAAAATTAATTGGAGTGTGAGACAATTACAATAACTATTAGTCTGCATTAAAGTAATAAAATACCTATTTTTCTATATATTGAATTATTTTTTATCTCTCACAGAACCTTCTATGGGCCGAAACGAATGTTTCCCCCTAAAATTATTCCTCATAAGGCATACATCCCACTAGTATATTTCAAAATTGGCGAGTCACACTTCCTTAGTTTCCCTTGTCAGTAAAATTACTACTCAATAATTTTTATTTTTCCCAGAGCTTGTCTAGAATATTTATATTATATGATAGTTTAAGGATGTCAAATACAAATGAATGGAACTTTTTCTAAATAAAATTCTTCAAAGCGCATTTTGAATAGAAAAATTTTGAAAGATAAAATACTAATGATGTAATTTAATCTTTTTTTAACTATTGAATGGCTTCCAATTTCTAAATTTTTTGATTAGTAACTCAATGCTCAGACAAACTGTTTTTTTTTTGTCATGCATTCAACTTTTAAAAATAGGGTATTTTTTCAAATGGCTCAGGTGGTCTTATTTCGAAATAATAATTCTGCATTTTTGAAATTTCAAGAGTTTTTGTTGTAAAGCGAACAACAGAACAGTTGGTACTTCACGAAACTTTTTTTATTGTTGTCGTTTTTTTCCGCTCTCGAAAGAATTTGCTGTATTAGTCTTGATTCCAGTTTTATTCAACATATTATTATTATTTCAAAAACTTTTGTATGGCTTTAGAAATTCAGCATTTCAGTAAGAAGACAAATATTTCCTTTGATAAAAACATTCATAGGGGAAGACGTATAAATAACAATAAATATTTTGCGGAAGAAATAAATTTATAAATAATACTTTAGTTGTAAGATAAATTGATAGCAAATGATAAATAAATTATTGGTTATATAATATTTTATAAATTTTGTTAATGATCAAAAATGCATTTTTATAATGATTTTGTTTTAATATGCATTATAATCACTTTCTTTAATATATATTTTTATATTAAATGCTTATCAAAAATAAAAACATTAGAATTTATACAAAAAATGTGTCAAAAAATATTAACGTAAAAAAGAAATTCGGTACCAAAGATTGATAAATATTTGTCAAAAGCTATGAAAAAGGGGGCATTAAGTCATAAAAACTAGTTTTCTTTAGACTAAACTTAAAAGAATTCCCCCTAGTTTTTATCGGGTTGGATAATTAAAAAGACACACACACACAAAAAGAAACTATTTTCAATTTATTAAGTTTAAATTTTCATAATTAGTTTTTATAAGCCTGACCCTAAATTCTGGTTCAAATATTCATTTAGTAGATTATAATTAATTGCTTTTTGACATGGATTCTAAAACTCATTACAAAGAGGTTTTTTTACAAAGCACTTTGTATAAAACTTTTATTGAGAAAAAAATGAAGCATGGTAAAATAATTTTCAGACTCTTAACTCTTTCAAGAATAGTTTACAAGTTATGCAAAATTTGAAAGCTTATTTTAACTTATTTCTCTCAAATATATCAAAGAAGAGTTTCTTTATTGTTACAAATTATAAATAAAAAAAATATTATAATGAGGTATTGTTGCAAATTAAATATTTTTATGTATAATAATGGATGGAATGATTGATTTAATGATGATTTCGGAATTGTAGTAAATGGCACTTCACAATAATAATAATAATATATTGAAATAGAACTAGATTGTATTTTGACATTGGATATAGTAATTCATAGAATAGAGCATAAAGAATTATCAATTTGAATGTTTTTTTTTTTTTTTTTAATTTTACTTCCAATGGCAGATTATAGACAGTAACAGCATACATAAACATTTAAAAATAAGAACAGAAACAAAAGATGCTGCAACAGAGTCTATTAATCACAACATGTCTCTAGCTTCCCAATAGCGTTCAGTAATAGAATTCCCGCAAAGTGCAGAGCAGCGGAGAAGGTGCGTGGAGTCCATGTCCTCACCAGAACTGCAAAGAATGCATACCGGGGAAGGAACGATACCAAATCTAGACAGATGTTTCCGCGAACAGTCATGGCCGGTGGTCAAGCGGAATTCAGCCACCCCTCTTCGTCTTGGGCCATTTCGCAAATTTAGGATGGTGGTCCTCCAAGACTTAGTAGAAGTACGGTCGATTAGTTCTTCATGAGCACGGGTCTTAAAGGTCCTCTTAATAAGCTGCTTGATGGAACAGAAGGGTATAATGTGCACAGAAGTCTGAATAATTAAGGCCCCCTTTTTTTACTAAGTAGTCTGCATTTTCATTACCCGTAACCCCGCAATGGGCAGGAACCCACTGGAGAACTATGGTTTTCTTAAGGGATGCTAGGTATTCAAGTTGGAGGCGGCAATCCAAAATGTCTCGAGTTAAGGAATTATTTAAGGATGCATTTCAATGTAAATAACAGACAAACAAATTCAGGCGAGTCCGTAGGGCATATATCAATAGTGCTAAAGCTGGCGTTTTTTGATGTACCTTTTCTAAGAAATTACTTATAATATTACTTTGAAATATTCCGGGGATATTTGAGATTATATCAGTTGTATGTTGTGATAATGTTTTAGTGCTGACAGGTGAACTGTATTTAAGAATTTTTGATTCTTAATTAGAGCAAGAAAGGCAAAAACATCGTTCAAATGGTGAAATTCTCTTTTACTTAGTACTCGAGAAGTATTTTATAGGATCTCTCAGGTCCCATAGCTCAAAAAAAGAAAAAAAGAAACTCACCAACTCAATGCATAATAAAAAGTAAAAGAGAATTTTAAAAAGAATTCTAAAAGCAGCGGTTGCCATACCAACACATGCAATGACGACGCATGCGTACTGTTTACTGTTACTCTTAAACAACAGGAATACTTTTTGAGTTATGAAAGATTTCAGCTCAAAAGGGATGAAACTTTTTAAGAAATTAAAAATTCTAGGATTATAATTTTTTAAGAAGATTTCTGCCAAAGATATGTATTAACAGTCATCACAGTGTAAAACATGTATATGTAAATATTCTGCGAAGCTGAAGTAATATCTTACTTAGATGCTGAGGAAAGGTACATATAAAACGGTCAGTTTAAGCATCACTGGCATATGACCAGCCGACTCTCTCTTAGGCCGAAAATATATTCAAAAGGAAACAATAAATTAAGTGAAACATGATCGACAACGAAAAGTGGTAGTGCAAAATATAAGTGGAATGCTGTAAACAAATAGACTCAATGGCTACACTATGTGAGGTTAACATTAAACAGATTAGTATCACCAAATTTGGAATAAGTTGAATTCTAAAAATAATCAAAAATTAAAGATTTATGATATTAAGGCAATAAACTGCCATATCCAAACACAATCGCAGCATTTAACACCTTGCATAATATTTTCAATTAAATAACAAATATATACCCTCAAACCAACGACATGTACTCACCGCATACAAGAGATACTGATGAGAAAAATTCAAGTAAAATTAAGAAACCTTTCGTCGAACAACATTTTATTTAATAATCAACTTATATTCTTATTTAAATCACGTTTAAAACGATAAAGAAAATTGATTAATTTAAGAAAAATCGTTCGAAATTTTGACATAAAGTAGACTCAAACTGTTACGAAATTAAGATTAAATAAAGGTTTAAGAAATCAAAAGAAAAGATTTAAATAAAGGAGTAATGGTAACATTATATAAAGTGTAACTTTTGGACTATAAGTATCACAGTTACACTTTATGTAATGTTACACTTATGATTAGTAACTTATAAATTATGTGGGAAAATTTTTAAAATTATGTAACAGGAATGAGACAATATTTTTAATTTATACATTCGGGTGATGGATGATCTAACTCATAGGTTCCCAGACTTTCTTGGATCACCGCTCACTTTGAGTCAAAAAATTTCCAGAGCCCCCTTGCATTTTTTTTATCATTATTATAACAATAATAAAAAAGAAATTGTCTTCGTGTGTCTCTTGTATAACTCCAGCACCGGGTTTGCTGACGTACTGAAATTTGCACAGTGGGCGAAAGGGGAAACTTTAGCCCCCAATTCAAAGACTCGTTCAAAATTTAAATTAGATCGTTCAAGAGGGTCGTTTGAAAAATGGAGTTTTTCCTTCGGTTTAGAACTAACAATTACACTATTAAATCTTTAACTCCATCCTCAGATATCTGCATTTTATTAGATAGTCGCTGTGCAATCCAGCACCTAAGTAACTTGTCTAAAGTTGGTGGGGAAACATCTGTCTCAATCCTTAAACGAAATGAAATTTTCCAATTGGTGAAGCGTTAGCCATTGTTTCAAATTTAACTATACACCTTATTCCCAACTGAGTTTCATGTTCTCCACGATAGGGGACAGTATTTGTATAGGTTGTTTCAACTTCCGGTAGAAAACTCAGGTAGAAGAATTTCTGCTAGTTTCAAACTAAATTGCGCAATACCGCCTCTCAGCGATCAGGTAATGGTATGTCAATATAGGATAATTTTCAAAGTACTTTCATTTCATATTTTAATCTGGTACTTTAAAATATGAAGAACAAATTTTTTTTTGCGAAAACACGACACGAAAATTAAATTTTAGAGTGATTGAGTATTCCGAGTTTACATAAAGAAAGAAATAGTCACGTCAATGCTATGCAGTCAGAAGAGGTCCTCAAGACTTCGAGAAGGATTTGAAGGATTTTAGAAAATGTCCCAAACCATTGAAATGAAGGAGGAATAATCTAGGGTAAGTTGCTAAAAAGATTCTTAGAATTGCAAAAGAAATTGCAATTGTGTAGAACAAAAAAAAAGAAAGAAAAAAAGCACCGTCAGAACTAGTTTACATTGTAAATTGCGGAATTTTGCCCCAAAACTAAAAAAATATACTGATATTAAGTAGAATTATAATTGATTATGTACTTTTCCACGTTAATGAACTATTTATAAGGCCTTTACTATAATTTAAAAATAATATATTTTAACAATATGAAATAAAAGTTTTGATTGAAGTGTTTATTTTTCATTGACGCTTTATGAAATAAGGATAGGTTTAAATTAGTCATCAAACATGTGTTGATACAGAATGATTATTTTTGTTTCTAATGTATGAGCATTTTAATCATTTATTTCTACAACACTGCAGAAATGACTATTCACACATTAATACTTTATTGACCTCCTAAATTACTATTTGCGAAAGTAATTGCTTACCGTTAAAGGAATTAATAGATTGAGTGATAAAGAAGACAGAGTCAGTGAATTTATTTATATATCTGTTTTAAATTCGATTTATACTGAATTATAGGAATTATATAAGATGTAAACAAATTTAAATTTGTATCAGAAAATAAATATAAAAAAGATGTGAACAAATTTAAATTTGTATCAGAAAATAAAGAAAAAAAAGAATTAATAAATGCAGTGCGCAAGAAAACCATCATCCTTAAGTTTTAGAATTGTTGCCAAAAATTAAATAAAGTCTGTATATTAGGAACCTCAAATTAATTTTTAAGCAAGTAATAACAAAAAAACAATTATTCAAATCGTATGACCTTCAATCAGGATTGGCAAGATTAAGAACCAATAATAGGGAGGTTTCGCCCAGTGTTTGTTTAACATTAATAGCACCGATATCTTTATTTATTACCCATTAGTAAAACAGCAATTTGCAGAGAAATGTTTTTCAAATAGCGTTAGAGCGAAACCGTAAGGCTAATATTTCTAATAATTGCATTTTGTTACTCACTCTTGTTCTCGACAATCAAACAAATTTCGATCTTTCTTATATTTAATTCCATGAAACGTTTTTCTTTTTTTCTTCGCTTAAATAAAAATTTGCGACTTCTGATGAGCATTTTATTCTTTAGCTTGGAGAGGAGTTCAAAATACATGCACTTTAATAGCAGGGATTGTGGTACATCTTGTATAAATCTCTTTTAATCAATTCAAAATTTTCTGTTTAAGAATACATAAATTGTAATATTTGATAACTGAGAAAATATTAAAAATGTTCAATTCTCGATTTTTTTCGTTACTGGATTACACATTATTCTAATGTACACGAGATATATTAGAGCAATGCATTTCAAATTAGAGTTTATAACATTCACGATAAATCTGATCAGACTGTGTAGGGGCCAGAGAACTAGCCTTGCACAAAAAAGGTTCTAGGTTCGAATCCCGGGCAAGGTATGGGTGTTCTTTCATTCTCTGAACTATCTGTCTTTACTGCGGAAGCAACGTTGGCCCACCTAATATGGTGTCCCTGAAACAGTGGCCCACAAATCTGCTCTGTAAATGCCTGACGAAATGTTAACACTGGTGGGCATTGAAAAAAAAACATTCACGATCACGTGAAAAAGCTACATCTCAGTGATATTTTGATTCTGAATCGTTTGATGAGCATAATAAAAACTGTTGATTTAATCCACTAAAAGGTCAAGATAAAAAGAATAACTTTTGTTTTTTGATTTCTTAAGATAAATTAGTTTTGTTCCTTTTCTAATTGTAGTTCGATAATTGACTCAGAGAGTAGGAATCTCAGCTTTAATTCTCAGTCGCCAAGTTGGCAGAATGAGAATCAGAAGAGACAAGAAAAAAAGCCAAAGGGATTATTTGGCTTTCAGTTTCCGCTAAATCAATCAACACGGAATGGCCATCGACATTATGGAGCACAAGGCATTAAAGAACGAAAAGAATATAGAGAAAGAAGTTTTTTTTCCATGTTTGATTTGTTCCCGAGTAATTACTGTTTCTACGGATAATAGGATAAAAAAACAAACATTGCACAACTTAATAAATTAAAATTGATATTAGGTTCCTTAATATAAAGCTTTGTATTAGTTTTGATAGTTTTTTTAAAAACTGCTGTCGCAAATAAAAAAGAGAAATATACGTAGTAAAGAGCAGCTTTATAATTTTTAATTTGTATAATTCAGCATTTGTTAACAAAATATATTTCAATAATCTGTTGTGACTTATACGTAATGGATGCCTTTTCGAACTTAGTATGTAACGAAGCGTTAAAAGTAAATGAGAAATCAAAAACTCAATTTTCAAAAAAATCACTTATGAAGTATGAAAAAGAATTGATTTGTCATTACTATTTTTCTTTAAACTATGAATAAAAAAAATTACTTGAAGTTCCCAAATTCCCGTTTTCATGGCGTTAACCTGTTACCTGTTTCAAAAAGAGAATATCTATACGAAAATTGTTCGTAAAATTTTGAAAAAAATGAACTTCATTGTTTAGCAAAGTAAGGCATTAAATGAACAATCCCAAGAAACTGAAACGGAAAGATATAATTAATAATATAAAAAAATATTTTAGCATAAATATTTTTAACTTCTTCTCATCCCTGTCACATCATTCATCATGATGCCATGGAATTTTATTTTATTCATATGACAACCGATACTCTGGTTTACTACCTGAACTCCTCATCTCCTCGGCATAGCACGTGGAAATGTAATCTGCACCGATTTGCCTTTCTCAGTTACTGCGGATTTTCTAGTATTTTTCTTTTTTTTCCGTTGACAACTTTATCAGTTTCAAATTTCTTTTATTTTCCTCATTCACGTCTGGCGAGTCGTGAGAATGAGACGAGCACTTCGTTTCAGAAATTTCCAAATCTCGATGTCACAAAACAGGTGTTACTGTTCAAATAAAATTTTTAAAGTCTTAAAAAAATACCATTGAATCTAAACGTTGCTTTCAGTGAGTTTTAGTAGATCATTGATTTATTTATTTAAAAGCGGATACGAACACTAGGGAAAAAGTATGGTTGAAACTGAAAGATTATGGTAAAATATATCATGTTTCTTGCTCTATGAGAACACCAAAAGGCGCAGTAATTTCTATCGAAATGATTTGGTAATGACTTTCCGTATAATTAACAATAATATATGGGTTTATAATTTGTGATAAAAATTGGTAAAGGTGGTAAAATTTAGAAATTTTATCATGATGCCTTAGAGCAGGGCATAAAAACCATTTATTCAGTTAAATTTTCCTTTTCCTTTTTGTATTTTAAGCAAATGTATGGTAAAAAGAACAATAATTTTGAGAACCAAAATTTCTGATAAACCGTTACCATATGAACAGTGAAATTACCAAATGAATGGTTTAAATATCGTATATTTGGGTCATTCTCACAAAAAGGTGATTTTTTAAGTCCCTTAGCAATAAATATTAGGAAATACAGCAGATTTCTTAATATTTTTATTCATCATTTTTCGTAAAGTTCTAACTAACAAATCATATGCATTTCTGCTAAATGTATTTAATATTTCATTCTTATTTTTTAATACACATAACTTCAAAATCCCCTCCCTGGACGTCCCTACGTCTGTGACACAAAATAATTCTGAATGGCTGTTATACAATTTAAATGTTATTTTATTGATTTTTGTAGTTTTAACTAGTTAAATGCTTATAGTTACTTTTTATTTAATATTTTCTTAAAAAAAATTATTTTTATAAAATAAATGACTAGTAAACTTTGTCCATCAAAAATGAAATCTCCCTCCATGGACAATTAATATAGTTCGGTAAATATGCAATAAAGGGCAGGATATGCAAAATCCCTATAAGACAGCTGCTGGGAAAGGTAACCATTCTATTTTCTCTAATGTTAACTATCTGTTGTTTTTGTTCTCTTTGGTGTCAGTTTTGGATTGTTGTGTTCAACTGGGGTTTGGCAAAGTTCTCACCGTATACTCCGTGGACATGATAAAGAAGGTAAGAGAAAATTATTTAATTTTGATAGATGAATTTTAGATTGCAAAAATAGTATATTTAATAAAAAGAACTGCGCCAGTTTTGTAACTTTAAAAACAAAAATCAGTAAAATTCAAGAACTAGTTTTTGTCTCCTCCGTGGACTTCCCCACGGAGTAGAAGACAATGTGTTAGATAACCATAATACAATTTTAATAATTAAAAAACTATTTTCTTTTAATTGATATTTTTTAAAATGGAACAAATATGTTAATTTGTTTGTATTTTTAAGGAAAATCAACTAAGTTTAACTTTTTCTTATCGGAGAAGTAAATATTGGCAATTTTTCTAAATAATTTCTGTGATGTTTAACATTTTTTTTTCTCTTCAAATTTTAGGGAAAAAATGGCAAAACCAAAATGTAAAGAAAGAAAGTAATTAAATGTTCAAATGCAAAAGAGAAGGGAACAGAAAAAACTTAGTATGAGACGAGCTACACAGAAATTAAAAGAAAACCCCATATTGTTTGAAGAAAGTAAAAAAAAAAGAGCAAGAAACTTTAAAATCTGAATCAGAAAAAGATTTAACAGAAAAATCGCGATTAAATGTACCTAAAATTCTAGAAATAGATAGAGCAAGCCGTTTGTGCCCAGGGAAAAAAGAAACAATAACAAGAAGAAAAGAGAAAAAGGAAAAACGTTATTTGGATGACAGTATGTTTAACTTGCATAAAATGTTCATAAAAGAGTACCCTCAACACTCAACTTTCATGTGGAATCTGAATTTTTATTTCTGTAGTCTTTACATTTTAATTTATTAATATTCAGTAAGAGTTACTTAAAAAATTGTACACCTAGGTTAAAAATCGGATTAATCGGAAGTAGCTCTATCTCTAATAATGAAATATTTTATTATTTACTTATAAATGTTAAACTCATATCAGTTGTACCCAATAATTAATGAATTAGTCTTCATTGACATTTTATATTTTATAACATAAAATGTCTCCTCCGTTGACTATTACATCTCTTCCGTGGACAAGGCAGAATTTAAAATATTTTAAATCTTGTAAAAAATAAAATAGAAAACTTGACCATTATTATAAGGACATATAACAAAAATAAACAAAAGCATTTATATAATTTTTATCACTTTTTTAATTACTTTAATTTAAGGAAAATTTTTAGTCTATTTATACCCTTTCAGTGAGAATGACCCATTTTAATTTTCTTAGCCAGAAATATGTTTTTTTATTTTTTATTTTTTTACTAGAAATGCAGTAGATTTATTATTTGTTTATACATTTTATTGTAGTCATGATATATTTTTGTTTTGTGTACCTGGCAACTTCAATGCGTAATTATTAGTGTGTTTATGTACTGAATTGCTTCATACCTATCTTTGTGTTAAATAAGAAATATATAGCGAAAAAATTTAATTCATACAGTATGGTAATTTTGCCAAAATTCTTTTTTCGTGTATAAGCAATATAAATGCTTATAAGAAATTAAAGGAATTGTTCTCAACGACAAACTTTTGTTGAAATAAGATGAAATAAAAAGAGGCATAGTAAAAATCTATAAATATAGAATCGCAAAACAATAATAATAATAAAAACTTAATCAGAACAATTTTGGTTTCATAATCGGAATTATGAGTACTGAGGAGAAATTTTCAAGACTAAGGCATACTAAGAAATTAATGTAGATGACTTTTCTAGTATTCGAATTAAGTATGAACACGTACTTCACACACTTACTGTAAACATACTTTACACAAACTTTTTGAAAACTTTTCCTCTAACTACACTTTTTCGATAAAACTGGATTTTTTTATTCTTGAAATAAGGTGTGAATTGTTTATTTGGAAAATGATACAACTGTTACTGTTGTTGACTTATGCCTGTTTAGGGAGAGGGCGGGGGGCGGGCGATTTTTCTTATTTTTCAGTGGCGCCATCTATGGCCAAGAATTCGACTTCTGCCACACCATACGTCACAACCGTTTATAAGGAGAATTCGGAAGGAGAGGTTCTCCTGAATCGGAGAACGATCGATCTCCAATCCAGTACCCCCAGCGGTATTGATTTGTTATGGGAACATGGAGGACTTTTGTGACTCGACAGATTTAACGTGCATCAGTCACTATACTACACGGGGAGTCTTCGGCCGGCGGGGTTCGAACCCACGAACTCTCGGACATGGGCCCAGCTCCCTACCGACCAGGCTATCCCGGCCAAATGATAAAACTAAATTTTTTTTTATTATCGTGTATTGAGTTGTGAGTCTAGACTAATGATCATTCCCAACTCAAAATTCTTGAAAAGGATTTTGATGGTTTATGTTAAACTAACCTTAGAATATGGTATAAAAACCATTTATTCAGTTAAATTTACTTTTCAGTTTTATATTTTTAACTAAATGTGTGGCAAATAAGAACAATAATTTTTAAAATCAGAATTTCTGGTAAACCGTTACTATATGAAAGAAGAAATTACCAAATGAATGGTTTAAATACCGTATAATTTAGTTTTATTAACCAGAATTAAGTTTTTTCTTTATCAGAAATGTTTAAATCATACAAGTTCGGTAATTTTAGCAGTATTTTTTTCCGTGAATAATTTATAAACACACGTTGGCTTGTAAAAATGTTGGTTTAAGTCTTAAAAATTTATTTTAAAACTCTAAAATAATGTGCATCTTATGTTCCAGTTTAAATAATTTAGAAGCTCTGGATAAGTTTAAAACTAGATAATAAATTATACAGAGTTCTCTGTATAAGATGCTCAAACCAGCTTCAAATGTCACGAAGAAAGTTAGTTCTTAGCTTGAATAATAAAAATAACCAATATTTTCTTTCTGTTCTACAAAGAACTTGCAGTCTTGTTTCGATTTTAAATATTTACTTTATCTCAAAGAATGCTTTGCATTATCGATTATTGAAAATTGGATTTTTATTTAAATTCTAGTAAACTTCACGCACTACTTTGTTTCTTTATATTCGGTACGATAATTTTTTATAGTAAGTGACAATTCCTAATAATTTTTGTTACTTTAGATAATTTAGACTTTCAAAAAGTTATGAGGTTTGTTGGTGCTTTTATATTTCTAAATGAATGGTGAAGTACAGCTATAAAAAATAAAGAACCTAAATCAAATATTTATTAATAAAAATAAATTGTGATAATCAAATCATTTTTAGTTTCCTATAATATAGGTCGGTAATGGATAAAGTAGGTGTATGGATAGTGTTTTTAACACCAGGGAGCGCTGCAGGCCATTTGGATCAAAGTGTCGAGAGTGAACACAGTAATTAATTAAAAGACAGTAAATAGTTCAGACAGTTCATGTAGTTACATAATAATTAAAATAAATGGAGAAAAGATAGCAAACATGTGGTTTATGTAGGTAATAAAAACTTTAAACTACATTAGAATATTAATCGTTAAAACACACTTATTGCCCGGTAAACTATATACTATATTCGAAATTTAAATCTAATTGATCATTTGCATAATAATCTATATATTGCTATTCTAATTAAATACCAACACTAATTTATGCACAGTGCACTGTTCGCAACATGAACAAATAGAAATAAACAAGTCAAAAGAAGCCAAATCAGGACCGCCAAAAAAGCGAGTTTTTCCTTAATATAGAAACCATGCAATCTAAATGATCATTTGCATAGTATTTTACATATTGTTATTCTAACTAAATGCTAACACTAATTTATGCACCTTGCACTGCTTGCATTATGAACAAATAGAAATAAACAAGTCAAAAGAAACCAAATCTGGAACTGCCAAAAAAGCGGGTTCTTCCTTAATATAGTAACAATGCCGCATTTTTAAGCAATATATCGGTAAATGAACAAAACAAATTTTCACAACAAATTTGCAAAAATTATTTAATAACATTAATACCTTATGAAATTCAGTAGATTTGATCTCAGAAATTACATTATTTCTTTCTTTTATTGAAAATAAAATTACTTGCTTGAAAATATCGCCTTATACAATAAGCTGTAGTAACCGGAAGTCTAGAAGGTAAAGAGCTCGTGATTTGTTTTTGTCTACAGATGTATTGAAAACAACATCCATATTGATGGTTTTGTAAACTATTATAAGAATACTTGTTGCCCTCGACAACCAGCGTAGCCCCAATTATAAACTCGCCGCTGCTTGTTCCCTTTGCTTAATGTTAGCACATTGATAACATTGATAATGAAAAAAATATTAAAATCACTGTCTGAAGCATGCGTGGCTCATACATAAGTAAAAGGCAATGAATTTTATAGAATTTTGGTTTTTCTCAAGTCCGATTTAAATAAATAAAAAAAAAATTCTTTTAAAAAGAAATCAAAACAGAACTTAAAATTTGTGCACATTTCAGCCATGCATAAATTGTACTAAGTTCATGTATGAATTGAAAAAGGGGAAAAGTAGGGAAATTTTTTCACTAGAAGCGTAAGTTTCTCATATAACCCTTCTGCAGCATTTCAACTTTAAATCTACATTATGCTTAAAAACGGTCAGCTGGTGCTGACGTCATAGGTCACATGTGTGGGTATCTGTGATCTTCTTCTTGAGGTGCAAGTACCGAATTCAAAATCACTTTTTGTTTCTGACTCTATGGTCCTGTTCAAATAATTTTTCCATATTTGTCTTCTGTTTTGTTAGTTTTAAGTTCTACATTTTACTAAAGTTTTGCGATTTTCTTCATCATGTTACGGAAACGGGCCCACGTATGTTCTACAAGTCGGTTGCTTAAAACCCATAGTTAGATTTAAGAAAAATTAATTCTATGTATGGTTTGTTGATAATGGTTTTGTTGCATATAAACGCAAGGACCAAAGAAGTCACGATTTACTGTTGACTAAGTCAAAAATTATAAACAATATCTTTAGTATTATGCACACTACTTTTTATGGAGATTGGAAGAGAATTATAGCTTTGTGCATTGTTTCATTCTTTTTAATAACCGTGTACCAGAAATAATGTCGCACAGGTCAAGAATATTTGAATAATAATAATCACAATTTATTTACTCTTTCATCGTTGTCTGCCATTACCATGTTCTATCTTTGCCAAGGTAACTTACTTCAAAATTGGATCGCAAGATTTTGGTGTTACCAGATACTACATTGATAAGATATTATTGGACCCGTGATTAAGAGAAATCCTGTTTGGAAACGACATCGTTCAAAGAGTGCAGAGCTTTGTACTTTATATATACGTGTCAAAGCAATATACACTGTCAAAATTTTCATTTTAAAATTATGGTAGTATAGTCGGCAATAGTCTGTCTATTCAATTAACGGTACGGTTTAGGATTATGAGCATTTTTTTATCCTTACGGGGATAAAAGCTATTAACTGGTATGGTTATGAAACCGTGGATACAAACTTATACTGCTTTGTAAGCATTTTCAACTATCGTGGTTTTAAAAACGTAAAATGAAATTTAACTGCACATTGAAGTTAAGTTCTGTTAAGCTATTCATTAGATAATAGACAATGAAGTTGTGATTGAGTTGTGTTTTGTGAAGCTGCCTCTTTGTGGTGCTGCCATCTATGAGTGAATGAGAGTTTCGTATCTTAATACACAAATGCAGGACACTGGAAACTCCTCATAGGTTGAATGAATAAAAGAAATGTTGTAGAATTCGAATCTCCATAAAAAAATTCAAATTCCCGTTCAGTCGATCATGAGATTGGTAAATGAGCCACCTCGGCTAAAGTATGTACCCAGCTGTAAGATTTTCACCACCCATCTATTACTATAAGATTATTAAGCATCTGCTGTTGTGTTAAGCATCTGAAAGTGGAAAATAAAAATGTGAACTTGACATCCTTAACACATGGCTCAGCTTCTAGCTTTCGAAGATTGTGCGCTTGATTGATAAGATATATGATTCAATCAATGATATCAATGATTGTTGATCTACTTTTAACGAATAAAATTTTGGTTGTTCAACCGTATTAGGCCAAAACAGTTGATAAAACAATTTTTTAACGGTTAATAGTTTGAATATCACCTTTTTTTCTGATTATTTGACTATTTTGCTTGAAGTCAGGAAAATAACAACTAAATAAATTGTTATTTAACCATTTCTTCCTAGAAATTTCTAACTGTGTACAATTTTAGGGTAATATTCTATAATTTATGGTAGTTCTATAGTTATAGCTTGTAGTCATAGAAAAAAAAATTCCATAATGTGAAATAATAAAAATTATTCCATTCTGTAAAACTATATTAGCTATTCTCTAATATATTGTAATGTGATACTCTTTATGTTCTGTTGAATTATGTAGAAAAGAAAAAAAAGTCGATCTTTGAAATTAACCCGATAGCTGTTTCGTTTTGAATAAAAATATTTAAAGATTTATTGAAAAACTCCGAATGCTCTTTCAAAAACCTTATCTAAAAAAAGCATATCTTTTCGAAATCTATGGATACTTTTGATGCGAGTATGAAACAATAACTTGAAGTCTCTGTAATAGAGGCTTGCAAGAAGATGAAGAAATCAAAGAAGGGGAAACAAAGCATTACAATACCCCAAAGAACATACTTTTTCCATTTCATAGATTAGAAACAAAAGATCTCGGAAAGTAAGTTTCTTCAAGTAAATAAAATATAACTTTTGTTAAAATAAGGGGGTTAGTTAGATAGAAGAATTTTATTTAGGAAGATTGTATATTATTTAGTTTACTTGAAAGGAAAAAAACAGGACTGTATACTCTGTAAAAAAATTTGTTCTATGGTTGCCACCATTCTTGGTGTTGAGGTAGACTAAATACATTTTAAATTTCAGAACTGCAGTTAGAAAAAAGTAAAAGCAATTAAAATTGCAAAATAGAAAAAAGGAATTAAAATTGGGAAATAACAATTGTCTGAAAGAATTAGGGTGGATGTATCGCTAAAAATGTGCTTGTTATTTAAACAAATTTTTTCGCAACAAAGTTATAAAATGATTCTAATGTGCATGAAAATATGTGTTGCCAGTAAACGAAAAATGAAAAAAAGAACTATAACAGTGAAAAAGTAAATAGAAAAGTATGACATGAATTGTTAAAAATTTTAGTTTACCTCAATACTAAAAATGTTGGCAACAATAAACCAGAATTTTTTTCTGCATACGTATTAAATAACAAAAAATACACATGATTGAAAAATGTAAACAAATATTCTTTCGAAAAAATTTAATTACAAATTAAAGAAGAAAATAGAATTAAATTGAAATTAAATTGTATTAAATTTCTTCACTCTCAGACAATGCGGTTCAACATTAAATTTGTTTAACATTGAATCATAACATTGGTACCTTGGACTATAATTTTCAAACTTTTTTTTTCTCACCCCGTTAATAAGGTGTTAAATTGAATCACATTTCAGATCAAAAACCTTTGCATTGTGTAATTAGAAGGATTAGTGTTAAAAAACACCATATTAAGGCTGCATAAAATTTAAACGATATAATGACTGAATTCGATCCGTGCTTTTTAACAGTGTAAATACTTTTGGTATCAAACAGTGATGTAATGGTTTACAGTGATTCCGCTAGACTTCGAAAATGACCAGTCCTCAGGACCAGAATTTACATATTTTAGGGTCCCTTTTTACTAAATCGAGTGGATATTTAAAATATGAATTCTCTTTATATCCATTTATTTTACATTAACATGCGCAGTATTATTTTATCTGTTGATAAATACGACAAAGAATTTTAAATTTTCATATCAAAGTATCATTTATCTCCGTACAAAATATTTCATCGACACAAAAAACATTAAATCAGTGAATAAATTCGAATTTGTGCATCTTTTATCAGTAAAAGCAATGAATTAATAGAGATATTTTTTAATCATTAACACTAGATTGCCTAAGGAAGTTATTTTGACTGCTTTTAATTTCAATTAGAGAAACAATGATGTATATAATGACACAATTTCTTAAAATTTTGTAATAATTTTTCATTGTTAATTTTATTGTTGTTAATATTTACTTAACAATAATAAAATTATTTAAATTTTTTTTATTGTTAATATTTACTAATAACTTGTTATATAACTGTAAATGATGTAAAAAATATTGAACATTAATTTTAAACAAATTTCCTTACACATTATTTATTCTTTTACAATCCAGTCATTTTGACTGATTTTGGGCAATATAGGTATATACTAAGTTTCAGTCTTTCTAGTGTTAAAAAAATATAAATATCAAAAATACTATTCATGTTTGAAAAACAATGAATTTTTAAATTTTCGAATTTGGAACACTTTCCATTTTCAGGATCTAGTAAGAGATGAATAAAACTTAACCCAACAGTTAAGAATGGATGCTATAAATTTTAATTTAGTTATAAAAATGTTACATTACTGGTAAAAATGAATGATTCATGAAACAATTAATGTTAATTCTTAACTTAAAAAATTTAGAGAAAAAAAGAGAAGGAAATAGATTATAGAAGGTTCAGAGAAGGAAATAGATTTGAGAGGAATATAATAATAATAATAATAATACTAATAATTATTATTATTATCATTATTATTATTTCGCGTTAATTTTAACCCAAGCATAAGAGACATTATAAGAAACTATTCAGATACTATACTATTCATGTTTGAAAAACAATGAATTTTTAAATTTTCGAATTTGGAACACTTTCTATTTTCAGGATCTAGTTAGAGATGGATAAAACTTAACCCAACAGTTACGAATGGATGCTATAAATTTCACTTCAGTTATAAAAATGTTACATTACTCATGAAAATGAATGATTCATGAAACAATTCATGTTAATTCTTAACTTAAAAAATTTAGAGAAGGAAAGAGAAGGAAATAGATTAGAGATGGTTTAGAGAAGGAAATAGATTTGAAAGGAATATAATAATAATAATAATAATTATTATTATTATTTTTTCGCGTTAATTTTAACCCAAGCACAAGAGACATCATAAGAAAAGAAGTGAAGTGACCATTCATTTCATTACTTTTAAGTAAAAATATTTTCCTTTGGAGTATTTGAAAGAAATAATAAATTACATTTCTCAGTGAATGTTTTTCGTAAACTTCCTTTCTCATAGAAAAAAATTAATTTATCTTTGAAAAATACATCAGGTACGTTTAGATTTTTTAAAAATTATATTTCATTATTTTTAAAAAAATAACTTCTTTTCGTAAATGATTTTTGTTGAATCGAAATTAAAACCTAGCTACTATCTTTTGTTAAGGTAATTTATTTTGTATAAATTGCTTACCGTGGAGTTAGATTAGCTCTACGAAATATTTTTTAAATTTAGAAAACAACTATAGTATTCAATTGAATTTTTTTAAGACTGTCATAGAGATTGAGAAAAAGAAGTATTTGGTATTTAATAATTCCAAATTTCATATTTTTTATTTAATTTGGAACAAATTTTGTTTTTGAATTTTCTTTATTCATTTATTTTTCTTACTTATTTCGATTTACGCAACTTTTTTTCTAATTATTTATTAATTTTCTAACTTTATAAGTATCTACTAGAAAAATAAATAAGTAAAATTTTCTTTTCTATTCATATATTTTGCTCAGTCATTTGGATTTCAAAAATTTTTCTTAACGTTCCTTTTTTGTTGTTTTAATATTATAATATTTTTCTCGTTTGAAATAGACAAAAACTGCATCTAGTAAAATCTGTATCATAGCTTACAGGTTTCAACTATTTACAGAAAAAATGTTTCTTTTGATAGATTGAGATGTTTTTAAATTTCTTTAGTTTTAAAAAACGGAAATTTTCTATGGGAAGTATTAAAATTTTATGTTTTTGCAACAAATTTTTACAGTGTAAATAGAGTTATGTTATAGAAAATAAACTGAAAATAATGTAAATGTGCGAAAATTTTTACCCAATATGTGAAATTTTTTTTTTGAATTAATCATTTTGTTGTTGTTGTTGTTGTATGCCTGTTTAGGCAGTGGGGTTGCAATTGTTCCTGTTTTTCAGTGGCGCCATCTATGGCCAAGAATTCGACTTCTGCCACGCCATTCACACAACCGCAATTTTACTTTTGTGTCATAGTGTATACTTTTATAACAGTTTTTAAAATAAAAAAATAATTATTTTTTAAAAAAAAAATTTTTTTTTTTAAAATTTAAATTTAAAAAAATTTGCATTCATTTTTTTAAATAAAAAAATTTCCAATTTGATTCTGTGTGTCTGTTTATATAATAATTATTATTTTCTATCTTCTGATTTTTGTTTAACGACTCATTCTTTCTTGGTAAATTTGCACTAGTTTATGAACGATTTTCCTACGGGCAATTATTTCTGTGCGTGACAAAACTATCAGTATAGGATTAGTATTATAAAGTTTTATTCTCATTAGTCTCAATTCACGACTGAATTTATCTTCTTATTTGAATTTTTGTTTACCAAAAGAAATAAGTTAAATTTTTTTATGATTTTTATTTATATTTTTAAATTAGTTTATTATTTACTGTAGGAAAAATACAATACTGCATCTTCAGTCATTTTAACTATTATTAAAAAAGAAATGCCTCATTTATGTCCTGTGATCTTTTTCACTTTTATTATGTTGATTTCAATGTTTGATCAATGTTTTAATGTTGATGATGTTGATCTTAAATCTAGATTTTTTTATCCCTAAAATAGGGTTTGAATTGTTTATTTTAAAATTGACATAGCTAAATTGTTAATCGTGCATTTAGGGAGTTGTGAATATAAGATAATAATCATTCGACACTCAATTCTTGATGGTCCCAACAAAGGAAACTTAATGGTTTATGTTAAATACAGGCCAACAACAACCGGCCATAATAAATCAGTTCGGATTCCAACATTGGAGTGATGGTTATTCATGATGGCTCTAGTAATTGATTTTCTAGACAATATGAGGAAAAATTCTTGTTGGTTCACGATGGTTTCGATAATGAATTTCCAATATGCTTTGATGGAAATTCTTGTTGATAACCATGTTGTAACCATGATGGTTACAACAATGAATTTCTAAGATGCTTTAAAGAAAATTCTTTTAGATCCTACAACAATAAATTTCTAAGATGCTTGGAAGGAAATTTTTATTGATCCATGATGGTTACAACAATAAATTTCCATGATGCTTTGAGGGAAATTCTTGTTGATCCATGATGGTTGCAACAGTAAATTTCCAACATGCTTTGATGGAAATTCTTGTTGATCCATGATGGTTACAACAATGAATTTCCAATATGCTTTGATAGAAATTCTTGTTGATCCATGATGGTTACAACAATAAATTTTAAAGATGCTTTGATGGAAATTCTTGTTGATCTGTGATAGTCACAAACAATACATTTCATAGATGCTTTGACGGAAAATTTTATTGATCCATGATGATTACAACATAAATTTCTAAGATGCTTTGAAGGAAATTCTTGTTGATCCATGATGGTTACAGCAATAAATTATTAAGATGCTTTGATGGAAATTCTTGTTGATCTGTGATGGTTACCATAATGCATTTCAAAGATGCTTTGACGGAAAATTTTGTTGATCCAGGATGGTTACAACTACAAATTTCCAAGTTGCTTTGAAGGAAATTCTTGTTGATCGACAATTGTTATAACAATAAATTTCCAAGATGCTTTAAGTGACATTCATGCAGGTCCAGCAAAAATATACCAAACATTTTGCTTTTTTCATGTTTGATATCATGGTCCAAACCAGCTCGGATTTCCACATTAAAGTGATTATTATTTATGCTGGTTCCAACAATTGACTTTTTAAATGCTATAAGAGAAATTTCTGTCAGTCTAGGATGGTTTCAACAACAAATTTCTAAAATGTTTTGATGGAAATTTTTGTTGGGTCAGAAAGAATATGCAATCAAAACAATTTGCTTTTTTTTAATGCTTAATCATCATGAATCAGTCCGAATTTCTTCAATGGAGTGACGGTTGCTCATGATAATTCTAACAATTGGTTTCCAAGCTAGGAAAACTCCTGATGCCCAACATGAATAAGAATCAAAAGAAGCTGTTATTCTTATTTTGAACCATCATAAAGCATTCGGAATTCCTACATTGGGGTGATGGTTACTTATGTTGGTTACCATTAAAAAGTATATTGGTTTATGATGGAATTATTTGATGGTTACCATCAAGATAATGTTTGTTCATGAAAGGAAAAAGATCAAAAATTAAATTTTGACTTGGATTTCTTTCCTCAGAACTAGGAAGAATGAATCGAGGATGCAAATTTCTACATCTGCATGATTACAAAAATGTCTTTAATTTCAACTTACATTTATAAAATGCAAATGCAAATCTAAACAACAAACCTTTATTCATAATTTCCCTAAGGTTGATATCACATAATAAATTTAATTTAGTAATAATTACTTTACTTCCTGTTTAAGCTAGTAAAAATATTAAGGAAATATAAATATTTAATATTTCAACCGTTATAAAAATGTCGGCACGCTTATGTGAAACTCATGAAGGATGAAACCGATGCAAAAAAATTCTTTTGAAATAAATAAATAAAGAAGATGATTTTAAAATGACCTAAAATGCTTTAAATTTTTCTTAGATATTTATCAATATTTTATTTGCCAACCTTTCGTTTGAAAAAGAACTTCTGATGAGATGAAATTTTCATTCAAAATTTATGTGATGAACCCAGTATAATATTTTGTTTGAAGGAACAGAACGTGCTTTTTAGTATATTCTATGAATTTGAAAACGTTTTGGCTGGCTTATTTATCTTTCGCAATTTAATCAAATTAATTCCTGCTCTCTACATTAAATAAATTTACAATTTAAAACATTATTTCTCGAATTTTGAAAGCATTTTACCGATGTTTTACTTAAAAACACTTTACTTTACAAGCTTCTTTTTGTATTAAAATCAAATATTTTTTTAAAAATAAATTATTTTACTTAGTGGATTTACGTTTTAATTTAACAATTATGGTTATTTTTTTTGTAATCCCTTATGAGAGCTTACTTTTATTTAAAGAGCTAATACTTTATTAACTTCTTATGTTTTATCAATATTTTATCAAACTTCCATTTACATTAAAAATAATATTATACTTTAAATTGCTTAACTAATTCGATTTCTATTTTAATTTAAAATTTATCATTAATATTTTAATAGTGTATAAGAGGATTTGAGTTCTATAAAAGCATTTATATTTTGCTTTCAACAATGTAATGACAAAATATTTAAATATTTAATTCAGAGTTTAGAATGTATATAAAAACTCATAATTTACAGTTAATTAAAGTGAATATTATTAGATAATTTGTAGACTAGAATACATAAATAAATGAGCATAAAATTGATTGATTAATTTTTTCTTACATTATTTGAACCATTATAATTTTGCCTTATTTCTTGGCAGAAAATTTCATTTTAAATATTAATTAATTATCTGTTACATTAGTTTTGAGCTCCGATGACCATGTTGTTAAGGTACTGAACTGCCATTGTAAAGAACTGGGGTTCAAACTCTATAGTGGTGGCCTTAAGCCTACTTAGTTCCAAACCAATGGGTAACAACTTGTTTGGGAAGTAAAGGTGGCCCGTGCGCCATGATGACCACATTACCAAAATTATGGGATATATTTCTTAATAAATATTTAAATTTGCATCATTGTTATTATAATTACAAGGCATGTGTCAAAACTAATAATTAATCTGGTAGCGCTTTCAGTTATTTTGATTCCTTTATAAGCCACGAATCAAACAATGTCAAATGCTTCATTAAACGAAAAAAGAATAAAATATCATGAAGATCAGTTGTTTTTTGAAACTTCTATTTTGAACCTTCTAGTTTCCTAGTTTAATGAACTATTTTGAACTTTCTAGTCTCAGCTTTTATTAAACAAAAAGTTGTTTGGTCATATTGAAAGTTTTGTTTTCTGCTAGAAAAGTATAAAATAGTTTTCAAATGCTTTTTTTTTAATTCAAAATATTACGTCAAAGAGCAGCGAATCTAATTTTTATTTAACTGTCAACGTACCTCTTAAAAAGCGTATTGAAAAATCGGGATTATGATCAGGCTCTGTTGACATAATTTTTTTGATTGAATATTTTTTTACTTTTGATTTATAAATTTGTCTATAGCCAAAGAGTTGAACAATCGGCAACGAGAAGGGGTGAAGCCCTATTGGATCATATGAAAGTGCAAGAAATACACTGAACAAATATTTTTACTGCGTGTAGGTCAGTTTCCATTAATGTCAAGTTCGAACGTAGTTTTAAAAGAATTGACAACGTTCTTCTTAAGAAGCGTATTGAAAAATCAGGATCATAGTAAGGCTTACGGCAGTCTGGTGACCTACTTTTTTCGCTTTTTTTGTTTTTGAAAGACTATTTGAGTATTTCGAAGCCTTGGGAATTTTCGCTTTGATTCCCAAAGGACAAGCACGAGAGGGACATTAAAGTTTTATCCTTAAAAAAAAAGAATCTTTACTTTAACATGGAATTTATTTTATTCTAAAAAAATATGTTGGGCTCTTATGTGAAGGCGTATGCTGAGTAATATAGATAACTTCTTATGATAGCAAATGGCAATTTAATAAAATAACTTATATTTACATATTGACAGCTTGCTTATTATCAATAAATGGAAAACAATTTTTATCACAACAAAAGAAGCTTTTTTAATAATCTTCATTCTATTATTGTGTTATTGCAAATTTGAAAACTTTAAAATTGAAATAAAATATAATAAATCATACTCATATCTACCCTACAAATATTTTGTATACTTTGAACTATTGTACGTTTTTGATAATAAACTAGTACAAAAATGTTTCAAAGCACGTGATTCATAAAATGTTTCCTGACCTCTGACCCTATAAATAAATATCAATAGTACTTAACTTGAACTGGTAAATTATACTATGAATTGTTAGTAAAAATTCTTCATTTGCTTTTTTCATCAAAAAATTGACAAGTAAAATATATAAATATTAACAAATACGAAAATTCGATATATTATACATGTTTCTTTTAAAAAAGAATTTCTATGTGTTTTGAAGAAAGCTTGTTTTAAAACGTAATAGAAAAAAATTAAAAATAGAAAAAATGGAATATTAAAAAATATTTTTAATATGACGATCATCAAAAAACAAAAATCATTCAGAAGTAACAGAGAGAGTCAATGAGTGAAGCGCTAAGGTAACATATATTTACTCAAGTGACATACATTGATTAAAATAAGAAACTGTATGCGCAAAATATCCAAAAAAGTATTATCTTTAATAGATATCATTGAAAAGTGTAAAAAAAAAACATATTTATAAAGTGTGCAACAATACTTTTAATAGGTCACCATTTTGAACATGCACCATCATTGTCATTGGCTAAATCTGAGCTTTAATTATATACTGTTAGAATTTTTGTCCTAAAAATATGGCATCATAACTGGCAGCAGTCTGTTCATCTGATTAACCGTAAAGTTTACGGTAAATAAAATTTTTTACCTTTACGGTTTTGAAACTGTTTACAACTAGTATGGTTATAAGACCTTGAATATAAAGCTATACGTTATTTATTTAACCATTTACAACTAGCATGGTTTCAAAACCATAAGGAAATAAATTTAAATTGGCATAGGAGCTATCCTTTTCGATTGGTAGGTGGGTAGTGCAGGACACTAGAAAGTCTTCATGTGTTTAATGGAACGGGGGAAATATTGTGATGTCAACGCTGAAACTTGAACCCCAGTTCTATAGGCCACAAGACTGACAGATTAGCCCTCTCGGCTAAAGGAACTAAGTGGATTCATGGAACTAAATGACTTCAGTGAGCTTAGTCGGTGAGATAAAATTTTGGGTTATTTAACCGTATTAGGTGAAAGCAGTTGAAAAACGGTTTTTCTCACAGTTAACAGTTTGATTACCATCTTATTTATGGTTATTTGACTTTTTGTTTGAATATGGTAAAATAACAATGAAATAAATTGTAATTCAGTAATTTTTCCTGCAAATTCTTAACAGTGTGTGGTACATGTGTAGCAAGTCTTATGTTTCGGTCATTAAAGGGAAGTTTCTTTTAATTATTTCACCTATATGCCGGACAATGTGAAAAGTTTTACATAAAGTGCATCATAAAAGCAAAGAAAACTTATTTACTGCTTAACAATTGAAACAGTTAATAGGTTACATACTTTATTTTAAATATGATCATTATAAAATGTAGTGTATGAAGGAAACAGCATAAGATTACTTTCTTAATAAAGGAACCCTGGTTTTAGATTTAATTCATTAATTTGGAATTATGATCAAAATTAAAAAACGTATTGATGGTTTAGAATAATATTGAAATGTTTAATAAGTTATTGCATTTAAATACTCTTAAACTATGGTAAAGGAACATTTTACGTCTAAAAAATACCTTCATAATTTATATTAATTTTGTGTTGATGACAACCTAAGAAATCTGAATCTTCTTTGTTAATTAAGGGACCATATAGTGTAATGCTTTCTCTAATAAGAATGCACCGACAATAATGAGAAACAGTTTAAAATCATTACGTTTTTATGTTATGTCGATTAAGTTAGAGGACTTATATATAATTTGCCATTAAACCTTTGCGGAACTATAAGGCTGACGAATTGAAGATTTCTCATTTCAAAGTTAAGGGTTTTAAGCAAAATAGTTTTCTTTTTTCATTATTTGACAGGATTCTTATTATTCTTCATATCTAAAAGAATAATTTTTAAGGAGACTATACTGTTCAAGTAGAATTTACTTCTAAATGTGTCCCACACTGTATGTTTTGCAGTTTTTAAGTCAAAGCTGTTTGATGCATACTCTATAAAACCACATAAGGTATTGGATTACTTTTTAATATTTGTGTTCTCATTGCTTCAGGAAATGAAGCCGATTTTGTCGAATGTTAAGCATCAAGGTGATAATTTAATTTAAGGACCCAAGATTTGTATACTGTTAAATACGGAGGCTCAAATTTCATGATACTTTCTTAATTTTTGGCGAAACCGTTTCGTGATATATGCTCTGAGCAAATATTTCATCAAAGTACGAAATAACTGTCGTCACTACTTCGGAGGAATGAATTTCGTCAAAATTGAAAAAATATTTCGTCATTCTATTTTTTCCAAAAAAAAAAAAAAAAAAAAAAAATAAATAANAAAAAAAAAAAAAAAACAGTTCTCTTGTAAAGCCTAATGTATTAACTTCTCAAATATTCACTTTATCGTGGGTTCCATATAGGTGGATCAATGTTGCCCAAACAACACAAAATGTATTACACACATGCCCAAAGCGGGATTTGAATCCGAGATGTTCTCGCGCAAGATCAACTCCTTGCTCACTATGCAGACTAATCGGCGTTTCACGCCATTTTATTTTCGATTGTTTAGTATTCCTTCTAGTTTTGTTATTCTCGTTAGAATTTCCCCACAATGCAAGGCACTGAGGCTCTTGCGATGAGTTGAGGAAATTTTTTATCACAGATCACGTGATCTTGTGACGAAATAATTTTCAAAATTAACGAAATAGAGTGCTGAATCGTCAGAAATGAGAGTTTAATTTCTGAGAGTGTATTAGTTTGAATTCACTGAAAGATAAAAAGGAGAACAAAACATTCCACGATGCAGCCGATCAAACTAGAACGCATGCCTCTGGATTTAATTTCAGCGATACTTCCAGGTAAGACCATCTCTATTTAGCGACTACCACTATTTATGACCACTTTTAGGAGACAAGGAATTTTTCCCCCCATGGACTTTGCATTGAAGAAAACCTTTAGGAGGGAGTATTAAAACCTCTTCCAGAAGCCACGCAAACATCTGCACCCAATGCTGTAAAGGTCAAATAAGGAAGCACAAAAAATTATCAAAAAAATAAATTTAACAAAACAAATAAGTAGATTAAAATGTATAAAATTTTTTTGTGTGGGGCTTTTATTTAGCGATCTTTTTTTGACGATACTACCTTATTTTGCACTCAGAGACGATGCTGTCAATGATTTACTTCTAGAGTTGAAAGTTAAATTAGAAAAAAAAAGTTATTTTAGAAAAAACAAGCATTTCAAACAAACAAACTTCTTCACATCTTTTAAAGCAACCTAAATTTTATGATATAAAATTGAATGCAAACTTAAACAAAAAATTTAGTTGCTTACTAATTTAAAATAGCTTTATCAATCATAATTGGTAAATTTGTTTTTACACATAATTATATCAGTTGGGATCATTTTCATAGACGTTAAATTTTATTCATCTACATGTCTTTTTATGACGCCAACAGTAGTTGCATTTTCGCACCAAGAAAATGTCACTGATCTAAATCAAAATCGGTTGCAAAAAATAATGTACTTTCGATAATCGTAACAATTCAATTATCTTCGAGTTAATGGACGTAACCTAAAAGAACGACCAACCTCCATCAATGACCATTTTAAAGTAGAACGCAGAGTGGTCTCTCCCGAGAGGTTTCACTGACTATAAATGTCAAACAATGCTAAAGCGTTAACCGTTTATGATATAGAAATATAATATTTTTAAACTTTCTCATCTCATACAATGGTTATGCACGGAGAAAAATATTCCAAAATATTCCGATAAAACTACCGCATTGATAATGACATTTTTGATAAAAAAAACTCATAATTCTGGTTAATAAAACCAAAATATACGGTATTTATACCATTCCTGTGGAATTTGTTCTCTCATTTAGTAAAGTTTACAGAACATTTTTGTTTGCAGAGTTATAGCTCTTATTACCATATACTGTTGGAAATTTCTCAATAAAAATTGCTCAATAACAATTAATTCAATTATTATTCTATCATATTCAACTGGAACAGTCAAATAACCATACAAATATGAGACATTCAACTTGATAAGAGTGAAAAAAAATAGTTTATTGATTGGTTTTTCCTAATATGGTTAAACAATCAAAATTCTAGTCTCGCCAACTCGGTCCACCTTATGACAGAAGCCATTTAACTCCGTGCATGTGGGTACATACTGTAGCTAAGAGGGCTAATCTCATACTCTCATAATCAACAGAGCAACGGTTCGAATCCTAGTATTGACACCATAATATTTCTTTCATTTCTTCAACACATAAAGCGTTTCCAGTGTCTTGCATTTTTCAATTTGTAACCTTGGACTATTCGTATACGAGACTGTAATTCACGCATAATGCACTTGCAAAGGCCGTTTAAATTTCATTTCTACTGTTCAGAAACTATACTAGTTGTAAATGGTTACAAAACCATAATAGTTTTGTATTCAGGGTTTTGTTTAACCATACCAGTTGTAAATGGTTTCAAAATCGTAAAGGTAAAATACTGTTCTTAACCCTAAACTTTATGGTTAATTGTAAGGACAGATTATTGCAGGTAATTCGATCGTAATTCAATAATGATAATTCTAATAATTTGTAAAAAATACAAAAGTGAAAAGTAAATTTAACCGAATAAATAGTTTTTATGCCATGCTCTAAGGTAATATGATAAAATTATAAAATTTCACCATATTTACCTAATTTTATCTCATTTTATAAAACCACATTTTATTGTTAACTTTACTAAAATCATCACCACTGCTCTTCAGTAAAAATTACAAAGCTTTTTAATGCTCTTATGGAGCCAAAAACACGATAAATTGTACAATATTCAGGTAGATTTCCCCATATTTTTTTTATTGCTTGTATAGATTTGTTGCTTGTATAGATTTGTATTATTTGTGTTGTACTGATCTTTATGTTTAACACAGAGGTTTTTTTTACATACTTTTTAACTTTACTTGAATGAACTCGTAAATATCCTATCAATTCACAATTATTTGTAATAATTATAATAATTATAATGATAACTTAAACGATATCTTAAGGCGAGTAATAACATCATACCTCTCATATTGATATTAGATATATAGATTATAATATAAGATAAAGGAGCATTACTCTTGAATGCTCTATTTCGTGATTGTATCAAATATTTTTTCAAGAGACAGGTTGAAAATGTATTTTTCCTGAAATTTTATTTTAAAGAGTTGTAATACAATTGATTGTAAAATCTTTCCGGCTTGTTTAATTAGCAAAATTAATTTTTAAGGAAACTTTTTCTTTTTTTTAAATTAGTACTTCAGTTTTATGTCTATTTGTCATATTTTTACAGTGATCTAATAGTGATTGCATTTTTCTAACATTTCTCAAACAAGTTACATTTTAAGTTTTTTTTCATCAAGCGTAATCTTTTAATTTCGAAATATAAAAGAAGGTAAATAAAAAGTTTGAGAACAAGTTTGTACCGTGAAAATATTTTTTACAATTTTCGACATAAATAAAAAATTATTCATTCCATATAGTATTTAAATGATTAGTGAAAATAACATGCATAAAGCTCTTAAACATAATCCCAAGAAAGTAAGAATTGTTTTCCATTCCTCATGTACTTTGTTTTATTACGAAAAAGAAATACATGGTTCTGCTTTTAGATAAATGTCAAAGCCATTTTCTCAGTCGGTATGGATTTAAAACATTCCTTTGGCTTTTTAAACCAGCGTTATGTTTCCTATCCATTGTGAGGTGAATTTATACATTTACTCGACAAAAGTGAAAAATGTCTGCGTATGTTTTTAAAAAGGCAAAAGAAAAAATAGAAAAATTAGGAAAATTAATAAGCTTTATTTGCAGCGCATAAGCTGCAAGTATATAGAACTCATAAAATAAGTTAAAAATATGAAGAAAACTTGGAAAATAGTAAAGTTTAAGGAAAAGGGAAAAAAATTATTAAAATAAAAAATTTTCGAAAAATATTTAAAAAAAATTACAAAATATAAATTAAGAAGGTTTTTAAAAGTATTGACACAAGTCAACGTTATTTATCATTATATAATGTTATCTTATTTTATTATTTGTCAACTTCCATTTTTGTTTTAAATTAATTTTGTTCACTATTTCTCTTAAGTGAATTAAAATTATATTAAAGAAAAATTTCCAAGAGTAATAACATTGGTAAACGTTTATTTCTATATGATGATTATTTCCTAACTTCTATTCTTGTTTTAATTTATATTCGTTCAAAATTTCTTTCAAAATAATTAAAATTTTATTGCAGAAAGGAGTTTTTAGGAGCAATATTGTTTATAACGTTATTTATTCTTGGCCAACACAGGATGTTTTTCTTTATCATTTTTGAACAAATATTCCTGTTTTAATTTAAATTCATTAAAATTTTACTTAGAAAGATTAAATTTTATTCGAAAACGGCTTCTAAGAATATTACGATTTGAAAAAGCTATTTATGTTGCTTATATGATAGTGTTTTATTTTATTTTTTCTCAACACCTATTCTTGTTTTAATTTATATTCATTCAGCATTTCACTTAAATAAATTAAAACTTTATGAATAAGCGGTGTCTTAGTTTAATAGCACTTGTCAAACTCATTTATCCAGGCAATTCAGCGTTTACGTGTTTGACATATCAATAGCGTCAGTCTTGAGAGGAATTAAAACAAGATATCCGTGGGATAAACTTCAAGTGCAAATTATCGTCTTAATCTGACACAATTCTCGACAGCGCATAAGAGAAAATGTCATTCTCTAAATCTTTATACCCTTTACAAACTCATTAGGATGCCTTGTCTTATATCAGCTATGATGTAGAGCTAGATTAGAGAGTTTTCTAAGATAATTTGTTTGCTTTCCATTTCAAGCACTTACTTCTTAAAATAATTGTTCATGAGTTGAAATTTAATATTAGAAATAATATTTCGATTCAATTATTTATCAATCGATTTATTATTAATCGATATAATTATTAGTTTGTTCTATTTTTCACATGTATTTCGAATTTTTTCTTTTCTGAAAATGAAACTTTCAATTTAACAACATCTATTTTGAAATATTTATTTAAACTTTTCAAAGCATTATACGCAGAAAAATACATATTTGCTTTGTGGGGAGAACAAGCTTTTTTTTTTCTTCTCAGGCATTAGGAGAGCTATGAAAGTTAAATGGAACGCAGGAGAACAAATGAAAAAGAAAAGTACGAAGCACAAGGAAGATAGAACACAAGAAAGAACACAAGAAGGGGATATTAACAAAAGGAATGACAAAAAAGGGAAAAAAAGGAGAAATGGAAGATGAGAAGAAGAGTGCCCCAAAACACAGACTAAAAATAAAGTCTTTTCAGAATCTAAATAAAAATTATAAGTCATTCTCCTACAGTAATTTTTTATGATATTTCTAAACACGTGGTGAAAGAAAGCTCGTGTTTCCAAAAACAACGTAATTATGTCTTTTTTGTTCACAGGTATATATTTTAATATTTAATATATTTTAATATATGATAAATGTATTTTGATGATTTTATGATAAGAAGATTCATGACCTTGTCTTTCTAACTAATTTTAATTCTTTCGGAATTTTTAACTTATTCGCTAAATTTCGCAAAATTTTTATTAAAATTGTAAAAAATATTTATTAATTTTTACGTTAATAATAATGAATATTACTTTTGAATGGGGAAAAAGTTATTAGCAAAAAGGTATTAAATTTTTTATATTGCTAAGCTATATCCTACCTATACTTTTTCCTCTCTTTAACGATTCAAAGTTAGCATTACTAAGTACGAAAGAGTTGGTTACATTGGCATTTATTTTGTAAAAAAAATCTTATCATAGATTATAAAGTTTATACAGATTTTTAAACTTTATTTGCTGATATTTATAATGAAATAGTGGCTTTTTACTATGATGATAAATTTAAAAATTATTGCTTAAAATCAAAATACGAAAACAAATTGAAGAAGGTGACTACAATGTTAATGCAGAAATTAAATTGTAATACAGAACATGGACAAATTCTACTTAAAAACGTTTTTTGTAAAAAAAAAAAAATTATAAATTCAGCTTATAAATTTTATGCAAACGTTAAAAAATTTCGATACAACCATTTATGATAAAAATTATCAAAATAAATTGTAAAACAAATTTTAAAAAGAGAAAATAAAAAACATTTAAGAAGGTGACAATGACGTTATAGCAGAAAAATGCTAGTAGTACAAAGTATAGCGAATTCTTCACAGGTATTTACTTTTAAAGAAAAAGAGTTAAAGTGGCTTGCTGTTATGATAAATTCAAAAAAGAAAAAAATTGAATCAAAAATAAAAATGAAATTAAAAAAAAAAGTCTTAGTAGTATTACGACAGAAATTTTTAGAAACTATTTTAATTTCTCGGAAAATATATTCCATCGATTTTACTCATACTTAATACTTTATTATGCAAAATTATTTCCTTTAAAATCATGTAAAAAATTGTGTATCTTACAATTCAAAATTTTTTAGACTATTAATAAATAAAATTATAAAATATAACGAATATTTACTAAAAGTTGTTTTTTGCATGGAATTATCTTTGGATAAACGAAATTTAGAATTGTGTGCAAAGTTTTTTCGGTTCCCTAAGAAAGTTTTCGAGACATGGCTAAATACGTGAAAGTAAAATTAATATTAAAGGGCCCAAATTTTGGACTGCGCTCCTGATCAAAATATTGGGTCCATATGTTCCAGATTGCGGGCACCCCCCCCCTCATTTTGGGGGCTGAAAAAATTTAATCTGTTGAAAAAAACGTATGCCTATTCAGAGAAATTACGATTTTGTGTCTGATTTCGTAACTTAAAATATCGTCTGTACTAATACATTAGCATATTTGAGGTCTTCCCCTTGAACCATTAAGATTGAGTTCTAGAACGTGAGGATCTGATCATTAGATTAAAAGTTATTCAGGGTGGCCCGCTCATTTCGCGCACTGTACAATTACACTCATGGGTCACGCTCATGGTAATGAGTCACCCTGTCTATTTACTTGCTTATTTTCGATAAATACATAAAATGTATTCAGTATTATGTAAATGTATAATGTAAATTTGCATCCAAAGTTTTGAAACTGATTAAACAATCTCGAACTTTAAATATAGTGTGGTTTACATCATCTTTATTTGCTAGCTTGTTTTAGATAAACATATGAGATGAGATCATGTTTCAAGTACGAATAATAAATAATAAATGTTTACTGAAAGTTATTTTTTTGCATGGAACTATCTTTGAATTAACGAAATTTAAAATTGCGTCTTGAATTTTTTAATTAGCTTAAAAACTTGTCGAAATATGATGAAATACGCAAAAAATAAAATTAACATTAAGAGGTACAAATTTTGGACCGCTCTCCTGACAAAATTAAGGAGACTGTTTTTCCTAAATTGTAGCTACTCCCTATATTTTGAGGTTCAGGAATCCAAATCCGTTAAAAAAAGGTTTGCTTATTAAGAGAAAGTACGTTTTTGTGTCAGATTTCAAAACTAAGAATATTCTTTGTGCTAATTAATTAGTCTGTTTGAGGTCACCTCCATAAACCATTAAGATTGAGTCCTAGAACGTGAAGATCCGATGATTTGATCAAAAGTTATTTAATGTGATACGTTTATTTCAATGCGCACTGTAAATCACAATGGTGACAGTAACAAAAGACACATCAAATGTAAAACTTGACACGCCAAACATTTTTTTATCGGTTGTAAATAACTAGTTGCCCTTTATTCGAAAATTCCTCCATATAGGAAACTTGCTTCCGAATATTTAAAACCCGCATTTCATTAGATTTCGTAGCAAATAAATTATTCCTAAGATAGTGAAAAGTAAAAAATGTAACCATTAACATTTTTTTGAAACAAATTTTCTTAAAATATACATATTCACTTAGATAACCAGTTTAAAATACAACAAAATTTCTATTTCTTTTACGAATGAGTATTCTAAAATATTAAACTTTAAGATTCTTTATAAACAACTTCCTTATTAGGTTAAATGCTAGTTTCTTCATGTACCTCTTTACTATAGTCTGCTTCATTAATTTTGACACTCATGAAACTAAACTAGGATTTTATATAATTTTAGGATTACACCCTATCTATTTAAAGTTTATTTTAGAAAGACATCTAAATTTCTCATGTACATTTGCACTCAATGTCTTGAAAATGAAGAAAAACTAGAATTTTATATAATTTGAGGATAACACCTTATCTACTTAAAGTTTATTTTAGATAGACACCTGAATTTCGCATGAACATTTGTACTCAAAGTTTTGAAACTGATAAAACAAAATAAGGATTTTATATAGTTAAGGAAAGCACCCGATCTATTTGTAAGATTATTTTAGACAGACATATTATGTAAATTTACATTCAAAATTTGAAATCTGATGAAACAAACTTGAATTTTTTATAATAATTTGTGAATAACAACCTGTCTACCTACAAAACTTATTTCAGATTAACATCTAAATTTTTTGTGTACATTTACACTCGTGGTTCACATGCTGTCTGTTGACATGCTTACTTTTGATAAATACGCAAAATGTATTTAGTAATATTTGAATTTAGTATCTAAATTTGCACCCAAAGTTTTGAAACTGATGAAACAAACTAGAATTTTATATAAATTGTAGATTACATTCCGTATATTTACAAGCTTATTTTAGATAAACATCATAATATGATATGTTTCTCATAACTTCGAAACTTTCGTTAAAAACATCTTTCTTGAAATCATTTTTTAAATAACATCTCTTACGCAATGTTTGGAGAAGTTCCGGTTAAGCAAAGTATAATAATAAAATGCATATAAAAGAAATGAGGTTATAACTTTTCATAGTATCTTTGGCTTATATCCTCTGATTAGAAAACCCTAAAAGTTTTTAACATTATATCTATTCGTTTAGATGGAGCAGAGAGATATCGAGATTATAAAGATTTCTATAAGTTATTTTTAAAGTAAAGAAAACAAGATAAGTCTACAAAAAAAATATATTCGATATGTTAAATAACCTTTGCTTGTTCTTGATTCAGGTCTTTAGTATCTATATTATAGAAAATAGAGTTTTTATGAAAAACTGTGAATAAAATTAAAAGATTACAGAGATTAAAAGATTGCATAGATTTTAGAGATCGGTTTAGTTAGGATGAAATTTTAATTAAAGTTTGTAATTTATAATTAGCCAACTTACTTTAAAAAGAAATGTGATAAGGGTACTTCTGTGTCGCATTTTCCTTACCAATTATGCTTTAATTTTTAGCTTGTTTCTTTTTGTAGATTTTTAGTTAATCAGTTTTATTTCGTAACCTGAATTAAATGAGGTATACAATTTAGAAGAAATTTTAATGATTCCTATGTTTAATGTACGTAAATTGGGATGTATTTCACGTGTTTTTTCTAACATTTAAATTATAAGAAAACTTTTGCTTTTTTAGTTCTGTTATTGTTAAAATATATTGTATATTCTTCGTAAAAGTAACATTGTACAAAAATACCTTTTTATAAGAAAATGCTGCTTCTTTATGAACTTTCTTAATATAGTTTTTCTGATTCCTTGTCAAAAGAAAAATATAAAACGTTTTTACATTCAAGGAAAAAAACATTCTGGAAAAATAAACATATTGTATGACAAAAGACATGTTTGGTTAAGAAAACAAACTAATTCTCGTTAACAAAACAAAAATATACGTTATTTAAACCATTAACTTTTTTCCATTCATCTATTAACTGGTTTAAAGAAAATTAAGATTTTACAAAACTATAGCGCCTATTTACCACACAATTAAAAATAAACAAAAAACTGAAAAGCACAATTTACTAAATAAATAGTTTTTATGCTTCGATCTACCAAATTTTACCACCTTGACCAATTTTAATATTTACTACAAAACAATATTTCATAGTTAATTTTACCAAAATCATTGATATAGTGCTTAGGTAAAAATTTCCAAACTTTTTGGTGTTCCCATAGAGATAGAAACGCTGTGGATTTTACCACATTCTGGTAGTTTTGACTATACTTTTTTTTCAATATGCCGTATTACATATTAGTAAAGTATAAAAGTACAGTATACACAAAAAATCTGAAATGATAGAAAATTGATATTTAAGTAAGAAAAGAAAAAAAAAATAGTGGGGAACAACAGAATTACTACCGAAAAGGAAGAAGCTGAAAATATTAAAAACCTGTTTGATTACCGGAAAAACAGCCAGATGTTGATAGGTTTTTGACACATCAAAATAATATTCTAACATATTTATATAATTCACTTTCCCTTAAAAAATATTCTGTTTTTAATCAAAGAGCAATAAACTTTCTCATTTATTTTAAATAAAATTTCCCCCACTTTCAGTAAAGTCCATACTTAAGTCTTCCTCCAATTAATTCTTACGAACATTCATCACCTGTTGTAATCAATTTTTTTTGGTTATTAATTGTAATTCAAATGAAAAAAAAAAAGAATCTTATGTCATGTTCTGAACTATAATTACATATCACCTTTGACGTTATAATCTCAAACCAATTTAGACGGTAAGTGGTGAACTCGAAAACCTCGTCTAGTGAAATTATCATTTTTAATTTTCATTTTAGTTTTCCCTCTCAATTTTCTATAATATTTTTCAATGCAATGCTTCACTTTTTTTTGTTTTCCTCGATGTTCTAAAAGTTTAAATATAAATAGAAAAAGAAAGTGCTAATTTTTATTATCTTGTAAATGATTAAAAATGTTTTGGAGGAAAAACTGAATATTTCTGAGTAAACTGACTTAAGAAATGCATGTGCGCTATTTGAAAAAGTTTCAGTATTCTAGGAGATTAATGTTTAAACACTCTCAGAAATCCTTTTTGATGATTCAGCAATTTTTGAGCTATATTTCGTTACGAAGTCACGTGATTTATACCAAAACGTGAACTTTCAGACATAGGACGAAAACTCGAAACGTCATCGTAGGAGGGTGTACTAGAATGACAATACTAGAATGAAGACAAGATTCCTTCGGGGGACAAAAATCCATCTATATGGTTCCCACTATAAAGTGATTATTAGAAAAAGATTAGGATTTAAGCAATATTTTTGCAAAAAATAAATTCGAAATATTTCTTCAATTCTGACAAAATTCGTTTCCTCAACAGTTATTTCCCCACGTTGACGAAATATTTGCTAAGAGCATATACCAGGAAATGGTTTCGTCAAACACGAAGTTACGTTTTCGTGATATTTGAATATCCGTAAACCTATTATAATATGAAAAAAAACTATATATATAGATTTAGTTTAGATTTCCATATAAATATTGATTAAAGTAGCTTAAAATATCGGAAACTACATACAAAGATGAATTTAGTTTTGCGAAAGCTTAAACTATTAATGGCAATTATAACATACAAAAAAAATATGAATAACGAAATTTTTGTTGAATTAAATTCGTTTCCCTCTTTTTTTTTTAAACGACTGAATAAAGTAATTCAAACAAAAGTCACAAGAAGCTATTACTCATTCAGAAAACTTTTGTTCAAGAAATATTTGAGGTAGAAAATTAAATTTGAACTGCATTAGTAAAGAGAAATTAATTAAAATGTACAGTAATGAGACAAAAGAATATTTTTTGAGTAAAGCAAAAAAAAATGGAAGAATATGCTTATTCAAACTTTTTTCACGAGTTTTTTAAATTAATTTAGTTTGAAGAGATATTTTACTCTTAAGTGTTAATACTTTCAGTAGTTATTAAACTTTTGGTATCGCAGTTTTCATATTTTATTTGTAAATAGTAGTCAGGACTAACATTAAGATGTCGTATTTTTAGAAGCTTATACTTCAATAAATTAAAAATAAGTGGATCACAAATTTGAAATTAAAATAATTGGAGTGGACAATAATAAGAGGAATACAGGGAGCATAATATATTTTGTACATTTTTGTTATTTTCTGCATTATGTAGCAGTTACGACTCAGAAAAATGTCTTTTATATTGAAACTCTTAAACTTCTTCAAATCAGAAGATTGAAGTGTGATTGGTCAGTGTGATTTGGTTAATATTGTATAACCTAATATGTATTTCAAAATGGACACAATTTTTCTGCTTGTAACTTTTTAACTCTAATAACGTATCTGTTCATAAATTTCAATACAAGTGCGAATGTGTCTTTATTTTAAGCTACGTATTAACATTTCACTGTACAGAAAAGAAAATAAGCATTTCTATTGTAGAAATGATGCGTAATTACCACCTTTAATCTATAGCTTGAGAATTCCAGTAAAAACTATACCAATAGGATCACTTATAACATTTAAGAGAGGAAAAGACAAAAATGCATTGATATCTAGCAAATTATGATTGATGATTGTAGAACTGAAAAAAAATTAATTAAAAACCTGTTTGATTGCCTGAAAATAATATAGCTCAATTCTCCATTATAACTCATTTATCTTTTTCTCCCATAATCAGACGTGTTTTGATTGCTCAATTGTCATTTGCCAGTTTTCGATACCGTTTTTGTTTTACACTTGCATGTATTCTATATGTATAAAAAAACGAATACTTTTTTGATTTCTTTACTGACAAAGATTCGAAACATACATATTAAGGGTCGTCAGTACAAAACATCATGAATAAATATTTAAATGTTACTACATAATATTTAATTCTACCAATTAAAATTTCTTTCATAAAAACAGAGAAAACAATCAAAGTGAAAACACGAGTTAATTTTAAGAGAAAATGAAATTATGTTCTAACTATCAAAATTAACTATCCTAACAATCAGTCTTTAACACGTTTATCACTATGTGTAATATCTGATTTATCCTCATGATAACTTGTTTCTTATATCAAATGCGTAAAATCCGTATGCTTCCTTGTTTTCTCTTCAGTCATGGTTTCGGAACTTGCATATTAAGGGTGGTCAGTGTGAAATACCATGGATAATTATTTAACTTCTGTTACATAATATTTTCATTTAAAAAATGCTGCTGCCCATTACTATTCCTTTCAGAAAAAAAGAGTGAAAACTATCATATTGGGATCAAGAATATATAATGAGAACAAAATTAAATTATGTTATAACTATCAAGATTCAAACAATCAGTCATTAAAATATTTATGAGTAATGATGACTTATTTCTTATATCAATTGTTTTACTTCAATAGATGTGGCAGAATTAGGACAAGTTTTTTAATATCAGCATCATTCGAAGCATTTTCCACAGAATGTCTGAGGGTCATTTTATCGCTTGTCCAGTGCACCTGGACGATTCACCCGAGATGTATTTTCTGCATGACTGCCCATCTCGCTTTGTGAATTGGAAATATCTAAGTACTTCTTGTAAAGCATTGCCTTCAACCGAATTCCTACCGATGGAGTTGAATTCCGGTTGAGAAATTAAAACTGGATATAATACGCGAAACAACGCAGAATAAATACATATCTAGATTACATGGAAAATTAAAATCTGATGCTTATTTTTTCTTTTGAATGATGCTGCGACATTATTCCTATTGATTCCTTCAAGAAATTCATTCTTGTTCATTAAATTTACTGACATTCATTCTTGTTCATTAAATTCACTGCAAAACAAAGTCATTATTTTAAAAGTTTAAAGTTTTAAGAGAATGTAATACTGAAAGAGCTTTTAGAGATTTTTGGAACTACCATTTTTGAAAAATGCTTCAAATATAAAGCTTTATAGGAATATTATCAATCCTTATTCCTTGTTCCTCAGTTATTATTTTTTGTTGTTACTTATAAATATTCGTAATTATGCTAAAGTAAAAGCAATGCACGCAATTTTCTTAAAATTTGAGAATAAGTTTAGATAAGATGCAAAAATTTAAATAAATCGCACAACAAGGTATATGTGGAAATTTAAAATGAATCGCTGACAATTACAAGTCACAATTATGATGTAAAAACCACGTAAGATGAATTTGAGAGTCGATAAAAGTCAGTTTTAAACCAATATTGTTCAATAATCCTCCAAATGGAATCAAATCTTGAATATGCAAAGTTGTTTCAAGAGTTCTCATTTGTAGACAAATTCCTGAAACCCGATATATTAAAAAGCACACTGAAAAAAGAAGGCCTATATTAGAATATGATGAAATTCACCATGTTTATGGCTCTATGAGAGCCTTAAAAAGCTCGGTAATTTGTAACGAAGCGCTTTTGGGTGATTACTTTTGTAAAATTAACAGTAAAAAACCATTATATTATAAAATACAATTGTATACTATTATGGGGTGAAATTTGATGATTTTGATGCCTTAAAGCATGGCATAAAAAAACCTTACGATTCTGCTCAATTTGCTTTCCAGCTTGAAATTTTTACTAATCGTGTGTTAATAGGAACTTTAATTTTTAAACCAGAATTTTCAGTAAACCGTTGCATACATGAACTGAAAAACAAGACCATAAACAAGATGGTAATCAAACTGTTAATAGGGATAAAAACAGTTTATTAACTGCTTTCACTTAATGGGGTAAATAGCCAGAATTTTATCGCATCAACTAAGTCCACCTTAGGAGGAGGCCACTTAGTTTCTTGCAACTGCGCACTTATTATAGCCAAGAGGGCTGATTTCAGTTTCATGACTGACGGAACTGGGGTTCGAGACCCAACGTTGACACCACGATGTTTCCTTCATTTCCTTCAACACACGAAGATTTCTCAGTGTCCTGCACTCCCCAATTTGTATTTTGCAGTTTCCAATGCCTTTTATCTAACGAGTCTATCTCCCATGTCAAGTTAAATTTCTTTTTTATTTTAAAACCATACTAGTTGTAAATGGTTAATAAACCATATAGTTTTGTATTTATAATTTTATAATCATACTAGTAATAAACGGTTTCAAAACCGTAAAAGTAAAAAATGCTCTTTACCGTACACTTTACGGTTAATCGGAAGGATACACACTGCTGCCGTTTATTTTACTATAATTTTTGAATGAAAGATCTAACAATGTAGAACAGAAGATGGTGCACTTTCGCTAATAAGGTCAAGTTCCTATGAGTTAAATTTCAAAACCAGTTTAGTACTTTACCAGTTTAGTTTAGTACTATGTGTGTATTAAAATAAAAAAAACAAACAATTTTTTAACTCTTTTTTATTTTATTCTTTTTCAAAACAAAAACAATTTAAACATTCTATTATAAACATATCACAGAAAAACTAAATTCATAGAAATGTTTTTCGAGTACGTATTATATTAATAGCATAAATGATACTTATCCATTATGTTCGGAGACATTCACAGTTTAATAAGAAATAAAATATTCAAACATCGGGTTTTAAGTAAATGATTATATCTGTCGTAAATCTAATTTTCACATTCATGAAAACATGAAATTGTTATAAGCATTAAAAAACATGATGATGGATAACGTTATTATTATTTTGTATCACATACGAGACAGAATCATTAATCAAAATGTCACATCTAATCTTCAAAGACATAAATGCTTATATTTTATTTGATGCATCCAAACAAATTTTTCGTTGGAGAAATATGTATTTATTTAGATAATATTTATCAAACTGCGTTATTGCTCTGAATGGTTTATCATTTTTCTTTAATACAAACAATGGGAAACAGTGGGAAGTTACTGAATACATATTACGTCATTTTTTACACTTTCGAACTTTTACTTAATTTCAAAGTACTTAAAAATAAAATTCATTTCTTAAGTAAACAATAATTAAAAAATATGTATAGAAATCATACTTAAAATGTAGTATTAAAAAGTTATATATTAAATCGGTGATTCGAGCAGTGTTACAGACTATTATTATTAGTAGTAGTAGTTGAAATATTATTATTATTAGTAATATTATTATTATTAGTAACAGTAGTAATATTATTATTATTAGTAATAATAATAGCTATATTATTATAGTTATTATTATCTGTAGTAATATTATTATTATTAATAATAATATTACTAATAATATGATAGAATTCAGAAATTTTTCCACAAAAACAGTTTAGTAAATATTTCAAAAAATAAATTACGAAGCTATTGTTTACTGTTACCGTGCTCGCTGTTATAAGACTGATGGTAAAAATAGAAAACGGAGGTAAGTGATTTCGTGGGAATTAAGAATTGTATGAAAAATTATATTCAAATCCCATCAAAAATTATATTAAAATAGACACAGAAATAGCAGTTATATTAATATAAAATGATTTGGTAATTGATTTGCCGAGTCCACTATTTGGTCACCAAATCCTTATGTAACAAATACTGCTTGGCTTATTTGAATGAAGTTTTTCTCAATAATTAGAAAACACAAAATTAGCATAAAAATTTAAATGAATAAAAGGCCAGTTCAAATGAGCACAAACAGTCATTTCATAATGGGAAGCATACTTAGCGGTGCACGATGATATATTTTCTAGTCATAGTATGGCTCTAACGCCATTGTATGAATGCCTTGAAAGTTTGACTATGGTCAGATGACATGAACATTGCCTGAACTACTAACCCTTTCTCCAAACTTCCACACCACGGCCACAAGTGGACTTTCAACTATGACAGATTTACCGTGCAATTTCTCGTGTCTATGCTCGTTGTTCAGTTGGTTGCTAAGATCAAGCTCACGACCAACAACTTTACACCAGCGGTTCAAACTTAATAAAGCACTTCAACTCGTGGATTGCTGGGTAATTTTCATTTCTCACAATGCGCTTTACATCTCCTTGCAGTTTGGGACATTAGTTTTGTATCTTCCATTAGCTAATGGTTCAAGTCTAATTGTCCACTATTTTGCATCATTTTTTCCAGACAGCTCAAAATGTGTTATTTACGTTACAAAAACATTTAATGCGTCTAAAGACAACTTATAAACAAAAATGTTTCAGCTATGTATTCTTGAAAATGCAACTGATTGTTAGTGCATATCTGAAAGAGTTTTGGGAGGTTAACTCTGAAGCCGGTTTGGGCTATTTTGATTTTATTATGAATTGTTTCAAAAGATGGCGTCGCAACAGGAAGAACAATTGATTCTTAAATTAATTTCTAAAAAGGATCCATAGAGTAGGTGGTTTTAGTCACCTGTTGAGGGCAAATGGACGATAGTTTTAATGATAGACGATTGGTTGGCTTTTAAATAATAAGAATTTTAATTAATTTAATTTCTTTACAAAGTATAAATTTATAACTCACAATCTGTTCTTTGCAATTAGCAAAAAATATAATTGTTTGGAAAGTATAAGTTGACCATAAACCGTTTTTTTTATCTAGACCACAATAGAGATAATTTAGAAGCAAAGAAAAATATATCTTTATTTGGTATTTGAGTGAAGTTTCATTTAATCTATATATTTTTTAATGAAAACATAGCTTTAGAAATTAACACGGTTAAAAATGGATATTTCATGGTAAAGTAACGGACGTTATTTTGTCCTTTAGTGCAAGTAAATCATAAAATATTATAGTAGTTAAAAGAATATTATTTTCATTCATTACTACGGAAACTGTTAATTTCTTAGAAAATCGAAGCAACTTTTATTACTTCAGTTTTACATGTTTTAGGAGCACTATTTATATTTGTTTATTCCAGCAGTTGTAATTTATTTTTAAGGTACTCATACTATTCGAAAACATTCATCATTAGAAGTTTGTTTATGCAAAATTTAATTACTTTAGCAATGCTCTCCATTTTTGCAAAAAAAAAAATTCTGAACTTAATCGAATCAGCAACTCCGAACCACCAATCTTTATGTGATGAATATTTATTTCGTTTAACGATCACTTTTATTTTTCTTCTCTTGAACTATTTTTCAATTATCAGAGAATGTAATTTACATATTTTTTTCAAACATCGCCTACTCAATGGGGATAAATTTAAAACACGTTAAGAACTATCTAAACTCATTAAAAATAGTTTAAATGATTTCAATCATAATAGAGAATGGAAAATGCATTTTGAGTTTTGATAGTTAAAAGAAAGGAGTTAGACAAATAACGGTATTCGCAAAATACATTTAGTTACTTGCTACTTTTTTACAATATACCTACATTTTATGAAGGTTTGATGATTTTTTTGTTGAAATTATTAGAGTGATAAATTATGCTTTTGTAAAGTGCACTAACAATTTATAAGATAAGTTGTAGCTTTATTTTTCTTTTAAACAGATTATTATTATTTACCCACACATTAGAGCTGTGCCAATTGTGTCTCAAAACATTTAAATTGTAATAAAATAAGTATAACATATCATAATTTTTATATGCGTTTAAAAAAGTTTCGATCATTTGTCCCAAAAATGAGCGAAGTTATGGGAAATCAACTAAAAAAATGGAAGGTGTAAGAAATCTGTAGTTTGTAGTGTTTTGCTAAGAAAACAATATTTTTTCTCCCAAATTAAAAAATTATTTATAAAATCCGTCAATAGATGGTGATTTTCAAGAACAAAAAAATAGTGCTGTTTTGCATATAATCTTGTTAAGTAACCACAAATAAGTATAAATAATGTTCAAATAACCACAAATAAGGTGGGATTCAAAATGTTAACTGTGAGAAATACTGACTATTAACTGCTTTCACTTGATACGATTAAATAGCCAGAATTTTATCACACCAACTAAGCCCACTTGATGAAGGCATTTAGTAGGCCTAATGAAGGCTCAGCGTTGACACTCCCCCATTCTCTTCAACACACGAAGAGTTTTCAGTGTCCTGTACTCATCAAATGTTGACCCTGGACTATTAGAACATGCTATACGCCATTCACGCGCAGATGTCAACACAATAGATCTGCTTAACACAAAAAATTCTAGTATTTTCCATGTCTTATGATAAGTAAAACAACCAGACCTAAGTAGACAACATCCCACTGTTCATTTGTTAATACACATCTCAACCACAATCTAACTTCAATGTCCATTAACTAACGAAAAATTTTGCTCCAATGTCCTTCATTTTTATGCTTATGAAACTATACTAGTTGTAAATGGTTAAAAAAACAGTATAGTTTTGTATTAATGGTTTTTAACGGTATTAGTTCAAAAATGTGAAGATTAAAAATGTTCTTTAGAGTAAATTTTAAGGTTATTTAGAAGTACAGACTGCTTAAAAATTAAAAAAAAAACAAAAAAACAGAAACGAAACAGATGAATTTATATGCACTCAGTAAGTTTATATTGGCGACTTAAACGCCCGCGCCGGCGAAATGGAAGAGTACCCAAATAACTTATCTAAGCTGCAATTCATCAACAAAAAAAAAGAAAATTAATTCTGATAATCTTGACTACCAGAGCCGCGATGGCTCAGGGGATAGAGCGTTCGCCTTCGAAAAAGATAAACCGGGGTTCGATCCCGGCATGGCTAGTCGATACGAATTCCGCATTCTCCTTGCACCGACCACTGTGCTCACGTGAAATATCCTCAGTGGTGGACGGATCATGGGTTAGAGTCCCCTTGCCGTCAAGCTAACTGTGAGAGGTTCTCGTGGTCTTCCTCATCATGTAACGCAAATGCGGGTTAGTTCCATTAAAAAGTCCTCCACGAAGGCAAATTTCACCCAATACTTGATTCAGGAGTTCAATTGTCTTCTGGATTGGGTTCAAAATTACAAGACTACGGAGTTGAACATTGGAAGTCGTAAGCCCAAAAATTGGGTCGACTGTTCAACGAAGGTTATATACATAAAAAAAAAATCTTGACTACCACGTGTTGTCCACAATTATAGCATCAGATTAAGAGCTGAATGATACTTAGTATAGATAGATTTTTTTTTTATGAGTTGAATTTCAAAAATGTTGTTTTAATTAACGTATTAATGTATAGACAACTGGAATTGTATTAAAAGATAAAAAAAAAATAATCATATCGATGCATGCATTTCATTTTCCTAGAGACAAAAGCTTTTGAAAAAGTTATGATATTTTAACCATGTTATAATAATTTTACTCCTGATGAAGAACGGGTATTCAGCTAGTAACGGGTATTCAGACTCATATGAAAATAATTTTAGTGAATCGGATTATTTCTTTACCTACCATGATAATGGAAGTACTCCTCATTAACGATTGCAGAATTTTAATATGTTCTGGATTGTAACAGATTATTTTGGATACAATATTCGTATGATCAATCTCATTCTATAAGCAGATATGTATTCAATTTTTAGGATAAAAGTTTACATTTCATTCTATATCTTGTTAAAATAGCTAATCAATGACATAACTTTGGAACTTTAGTTCAGAATTTCTAAATAAGCTACAATAGGTTTTGCAGTTTCTGATTACATGCCAAAGGCAAAAAATATGTTTGTAATACGATTTGCATTTAGAGTTTTGTGTGTAGCTTAAAAAATACAATAAATTTAAGTGAATCTATCTCATTAAATTTAAAATAATGTGTTATTATTGTGTTCAGGAGTTCATAAAAGTTTGTAATTCTAAATAACACTTAGATTGAAATAATTTTTTAAAACTTAAAAGATTAAAAAAAAAATTATCATATCGATGCATGCATTTCAAATCTAAAATCTAAAATCTAATCTAAAATCTAAAACTAATTGAAGTATTTTTTATGCAGTGTAAAATAATTTAAAAGATTCAAGCAAAACTATACCATTTAATTAATAAAAAAATTTGTTAATAGTGTATTTATGTGCTCATAAAATTTGGTAATTTCTGAGTAACGCTTTCATTAAACTTATTTTTTTTTAAATTATAAAAACTGAGATAAATGGAAGTATTTTTTATAAAGTGTAAAATGATATAATAGAATTAAATAAAATTATGCTATTTAATTTATAAAAATAATGTTTTTTTTTAAAGAATTGCCTATACTTTATTTTACACATTCTGAGAACATTAAAATATTCCATTATTATTTTCGAAATAAATTACTAAATATTCTGAGTGATGAAAATAAAGTTATCTTTAATAAAATAGATTATAATATTCTTTCATTTTATAATTCTGTATATTTTTCTCCTTTTTGAAATATATATAGGTATTATACTTACTTATGTCCCCAGAGAATAAACTGATTAAAAATAGCTAAATTATTCAGTGAAACTACAATTAATGTAGATTTAGAAAATTTTCTTTCTTTTGAATGAAAACTTAAACATGAAAGCAATTTATTTTAATGATACTTAGCAAACTTTTTCAGTAGATATTACGAGTTTTGTTTTCGCAATCTCCTTCTTTTAACAAATCAATAAAAGGTTTAAGTAATTAATTGGTTTTATAAATGTTGTCTTTTCAAGTTTTAATATTGATTTCTTAACTATTTGATGAAGACTAATAATAGTGGTATTCAATTTGTTTTTATTTTTTAAATTTCATTTAAAAAAAAAATACTTTAGACGAAAAATTCCACGTTGTATTTTTGAGAATTGGCGGTTTATTTAAGTATTAGTCACAATCACATGTACAGTGCCCCAAAAAATAGATGGACCACCCTGAATAACTTTTGGTCTAATGATCGGATCTTCACATTCTAGCTTTCAATCTAAATGGTTCAAGGGGGTGACTTCAAATATGCTAATTACCTAGTGCAGACGATATACCTTATACCGCACCTTACGATATACCTTATAAACGATATACTGCAAATGAAAAAAAAATACCTTTCTTGGAATAAAGCATTCTTTTTTTTCAACGGATTCCGATTTCTGACTCTCTCAAAATACAGGGGTAGCCACAATATGAGAAATATCATCTCCATAGTTTGGTCAAGAAAGCAATCCAAAGTTTAGATCCTTTAATAAAAATTTTACTTTTTGCGTATTTCGCCATAACTAAAGAACTTTTACCGGGAATTGAAAAAATTTGTACGAAATTATAAAATTAAATTACTCAAAGATAATTCCATGCAAAAATAACTCCTTGTAAATATTTATTATTTCATATTACTTTATTTAATAATAAGCAAAAAATTTCGAATAGCAATTTTTACATTTCGTATGCAATTTTTACACAATTTTGAAGAATGTACATTTGCATGGCAAAATACAAAATTTCAGCGAAATTAGTCGAATAGTTCCTGAGAAATCTGTTATTAAAATTTTCGTTCATTAAAAATACGATTTTTTGAGAGCTATTCGACCGATTTCGCCCAAATTTCGTATTTTGCCATGTAAAATTACTCTCTTTAAAATGATGTAAAACTTTTGAATCTTACAATCGAAAATTTTTCGATCATTACTAAATAAAATATTAAAAAATAATAATTATTTACTAAAATTGGTTTTTGCTGGGAATTGTCTTTGGATAAACGAATTTTATAATTTTATGCAAAAAAGGTTCCATTCACTTTAAAAGTTCTCGAGATGTGGCGAAATAAGCAAAAAGTGAAAATAACATTAATTGGTCCAAACTCTGGATAGCTCTCCTGACCAAACTATTGAGACCATATTTTCCAGATTGCCGCTACCTCCTACATTTATGAAGACAGAAAATTTAATCAGCTTGTAAAAAAAGTATGTTTATTCAGAGAAGCTAGGTTTTTGCGGTCAGATTTCGTAACTTAAAACGCCATCTTCTCTGATTAATTAGCATATTTGAGTTTACCTCCTCAAACTACTTTTAGATTGAGACCTAGAACATGATGATGCGATTATTAAATCAATTGTTATTCAGGGTGGTCAGTTCTGGTGGTCAGTCAGTTTGAAAGTTTGAACCCCTTAATATTAATTTCACTTTGTGTGTAGTTATAGTGATATCAAAAATTTCTTAACTTAAAATTTTTGTTCCTCAAGAACTAGTCATCAGATTTCCTTCAAAATTTGTTTTTTATCATTTAAAATGTCGCAGAATGTATTGATATAATAACTTGTGACCATTATAATTATAATTCTCTTCGATCATTAGTAAATTAAATAATAAATATATATTAATTATAATTTTTTTACATGGAATTAGCTTCAGTTAAATATGTTTTATAATAATGCGCAGAATTTGTTTAATTTTTTTTCTGCAGTTAAAATTAACCTTAAGGCGTTTCAACTTATAATTGCTCTCTTGATTAAACTATTATAACCATATTTACCAAATTGCAGACATCTCCCTCCCATTTTTTGAGTAATAAGAACTCAAATGTGTCAAAAAAAAGGTTTTATTTACTCAGAGATATTTTTAAGAAGACTTTTGAGATTAAAATTATTGTCTGTACTAATGAGTTAGAATATTAAAATGTTGACACTTGAATCCTTTTATTGAGTCCTAGTGAGTAAAAATCCCATTTTTATATGGAGAAAAAAAATTCGGCCAAATTACCATACTGTATGAAAACAAAATAATTAAAAGTATTATAATAAACAAAATAATTAAAAGTATTGTTTATGTAGCATTAAAATTACAATAGATTTAAGTAAATCTATGTCATTAAATTTAAAATAATGTGCTATTATTGTGTTTAAAGTATTAAAAGTATTAAAGTATAAAGTATAAAGTATAAAGTGTCAAAATATTAAAAGTATTAAAGTATTAAAGTATAAAGTGTCAAAGTATTAAAAGTATTAAAGTATATTGTGTTTAAAATATTAAAAGTATAAAAGTATTAAAGCATTAAAAGTATTAAAGTATTAAAAGTATTATAATATACAAAATAATTAAAAAAATCTTATAAATACAAAATAATAATTTTTTTTCCCTAAGAAATCTTACCAGATTTCTTATAAAAAAAATCTGGTTAATTCGCAGTATTTATACCATCCATTTAATAATTTTTCCGTTCATATAGTAACGGTTTACTGGAAATTGTAGTTTTCAAGACTTTAGTTCCTTTAACCACACATGCAACAACAAGTACACAGCTGAAAAGCAAATTTTACCAAATGAATGATTTTTATGTCATGCTCTAACGTGTTATGATAAAATAACCAAATTTCATCACACGTTATAAAACTAAAATTTTTGTTAATTCTATCAAAATCATTAAAGTGCTTCGGAAGAAAAATTATTGGGTATTTTGGTGTTCCCATAGAGACAGAAACACTATAAATTTTACCACATTCTGGTTGTTTCTACCATACTTTTGGTAATACTATATGATAAATTATGTTTACTAATAATGTTGACTTATTTTTTGCGTGTTCATCTTCTCAATTACGTTATAACTTAAAGTAACTCAAAGATTTAGATTGGATATTGAAAGTGATTTTTGCAAATAATGCTTCGGTAACCAAAAAACCATCACAAGCATCAATCTATTAAGCAAACGCCATACCGCGGAAGACTTTCCTTACTAATTTTCTTTCTCTTAACTACTAATCTACAATTTAAAAAAAATGAAAAAGTAAATTCAGCCCAAACCTAAAATTTGTCATGAAGTTTCATTTGCTGAAAAAAAAAATACTTCAAAATATTAAAATACAAACAATTTATTGGAAGAGAACTAATCCTAAGTTAACTTCTCATAATTTATTTTCATTCATATATTTGAATTTTTTTTTTTCAGTATTTAAAATTTCATGGCTTACTCTAGGTTTGTCTGATCTCACTTTTAATACACTTTAAATTTTAAATTAGTAATGAAGGAGAAGAAGAATTTGCGATGAAAATTTTCTTCCGCGATATGGCGTCCTCCTTAACGTAAAAAGTGATCAATACGATATTGGTTTATTATACGTATTCCTTTTTCAACAATTAGCTTATAAATATAAAAAAAATCTCTATATATATTTCTCTTACACGGCGACAAAAAAGAGCCTCATTACAACTCCCCGAATGGCAACGCTAGGAAATCGACCAATGATTGCCGGTAAACATGTCACGTGCCAAATCTAGCTGAGATGGCTCAACATATAGCGCTTTTAAAAACGGAAACTGAAATAACCAGAGAGAGCATAAGCTAGGCAGAAGTGAGTAGTCTTTGTCGATAAATCTCTATTTTAGTATTTTGCTTTTTGTATTTTGCTTTAGTATTTTGCAATTTCGCTTTTTTTCACAAATTTATGTATTCCGAATTTATTTGACGATTTTTGATTTATATCACGAATTTATTTGTTTTATTATTGTTATTAGTTATTCATTGAAAAATAAGTCTCAGTCGTGCTGTTACGCTTTAAGATTTTATACTATAGCACATTTCTAATAGGTTTAACGAATTACGTGTCATTTATTTGAATTCAAATTTATTTTAATGACTTAGTATTTACTAAAAAGATGTAATTTTTTTTATAAAAAAAAGTTGTTATATGGATATGAATGATTGTTTTGAATTCTTAGAATTTTGTGCATTTGCAATGTACCTAAGTTAGTAGCGAGCAAAGCAAACCATATAAGATTTCTTAGCAATTTTCGGGGGTTGGCGAGCGTTAGCGAGCAGGGGGCGCAGCACACTAGCATGTATAAAAACACGGATAAAAGAATTTGCATATTAAATTTTTTTGTACTCCGGTCGATTAATTTTTAAAATGTGTTAAGAAATAATGAAAATCTGTATAAACATAAAATTTATATTAGTTTTAAATAAAGGGAGAATGAACTTTAAGCAATACTAGAAAAAAGGAGTAATGGTCATACAGATTTGGCATCACTAGTATAGAGTAAGTGCCATGTCCTACGGAATAATTTGTATTGTTGAAATAATGAGTTAGACGTTTTGTGATAGTACAGTCTATTCTATTTAGTTTTGAATATTGTGTTTATTGGCAAAAAAATTTATTGAATTGGCAATGCTGCGTAAAACACAAACGACAATACGTACTTTAGATATCGAAATCAAACAGTGCTGTAAACGAAATCTGACGTAATAAAGCAGGAAAGATTGCTATTGTACCTTGGTGTCTTTGAACTCGTATTTTTGGAAGGCAAGCTTACTTTTGTTTATTAGGAGTAAATTAAGTGGAACGTCATGAGCTATTACCGTTATGAAAACGTGGTAAAGTCTCAGTTGTTTTTAAATTACTTCTAAACTCCTCACATAATTAAATGTGTCTTAATGTTTTTAATCCTGCTTATTTAAATGTAATACTATCTCAGATTCGAAATTTCTAGATAATTTTTTACTTTTTCATCGATTAGAAATCAGTTTTTGACACTTAATATGCACATTTTTACTTTTGTTATGGCAGGAATTTTTAATATAAATGTAATGGACGATTATAGCAAAATATCCAGTAGTTGAATTCCATGCTAACTGAAACCAGTAGTAGAATTCCAAGCGTAACAGAGGGTAAATCACACAGGTATTCAATCATAAAAGATGTATTAAATATATGTGGAAACAAAAAATTGCGCAATGATATGCTACTTTAAGGTGCAATGTTAAATTAAATGGTATGATATTTCCCTGTAACTATTTGTCAAATTGGCAAAATGTCCCCTCTGTTACATTGCATTTTTTGAAGTTAATAAAAATGTGTAAGCAATTTAAAAAGTCTTATAATAATTTATTTCACATTGAAATATGATAATTAAAAAAACTTTCAAGTAATGTTTAGGATGATCCAAATCTCAGAATATAGCGGAAATAACAGTGCATATCAAAAATGGGGGATTTTCTTTGTCCCCTCTGTTACGGACGCTTTTAACCACCTGGCAATTAAATTATGAGGCTCTTTTATTATTTTATGCAATTAAATTAAACATTGCACTTCAAAGTAGCATATTATTTCAAAATTTTTTGTTTTCACATATATTTAATGCATTTTTTAGGATAAAATACCTGCGTGTTTTCCCCTCTGTTACACTTGGAATTCTACAGTATTATAAAATAATTTTGAAAATATATATAAATATTTTAAGTTTTACTTCCTTAAACTATTTTTTTTCTATTTTGTGCTTTAATACTTAGTTAATAAGCAATATTGTTATCGATGCTTATTTAAATACTTGCAATGAAATTTTTCTAATGAAATATTCCCAAATGAATAGTGATGCCTAATGTTCAAATCAATAAGCCAACATAGGCACTTAAGCAAACTTCGAGTCAACTGACGAGGAGATACTGACAGGCTTTTCAGTAAATTAATTAAATACTACGATATATTTAGTTACTTTATTTAAATACACTTTAGGCTACATTCAAATAAGGGTTTCTGGAAATGGAATGTTTCATAGACTTTGATGAATTCAGCTTATAAATTAGTGAATCTTCCTGCTTAATGGAAGAATCAAGAAATATATTCTTGGCCAGCTTACAGAATAAAAAGTTTTAGCTTGCTTTAAACGTAATTAATAGAGGTAATGAAAATTTTAAAAAGAGATTTATTTTAGAATCAATAAAAATGAACTACTTATAAAAATATTTTCTATGATCTGCGTTCGCTTTGTTCAAAAATTCATTTCTTTCCATAATATTTCTGTTTGTGCTGTAGCACAAAATTATAGGCAAAAATTAGAAAATTTAAATTTTCTCAGAGTGCTTTCAGAATGATAGATATTGATCAAATTTAAATTTGAAAAGCCATTTAAGAATCTTTAAAAAAATTCTTCCATTTATATTTGACATGCTCATACATTTTTTCCCTGCTTTAATATTGTTAGATAAGATTTCTGCGCTGTAAATTAGATAATGCAAAAAAACAGACATTTTGCTTCAGTTTGCTTTTAGAATAATTAATAGCTGTAAATTTTCTGTTGTGAAAAGAGACTTTAGATTCTTAAACGTTAAACAAATTTTTTAGTCATTTTCAATCGCCTTATTTTTAAAAGTTTAAAAAAACTGCAGTGATATATTTTAATTAAATTATGTATTTTAATTAAATTAGGTATTTTAAATTAAATTTCAGTATAAGTAATAAGTTATGGCTAGTGTACTGGAACTTATTTTTCAAAGCACGATCCACAATAATAAGCGTGTTACACCCAATTGTTATTACCATAACGAGAAAACATTTCATTAGAGAACATAAACTATTTTCACTGTCGAAATAGGCAACGCGAAGTGTTAAGAACATCTGCGCTTGGCATTATTAATTTTATGTGAAATCTCCAGATGTTTTAATGCGGCACGAACTTTCACCAATCAACTAATAAACGCAAGCATGCGATTTAAGGAGAATAATTTGCTCATTTTTTAATCTTAGAAAGAGAGTGTGAAATATTTTTTCTAAAGCATAATTTCAATTCAACGGACAAAATGAGTGATTTGTTAAAATGATTGAATTTGGTAAAAGTTTTTGTTCACAACACTTTTTTTTCTCACAACGTGTTTGAATAATTGTTTTTCAGCAAAAATATTCGATTTAAGTATTAAAAATGCATTTTTAGAATTCGATTTAAGTTCGTTTTAGACAATAAATATTATAAGTATAAAAGGTATTAAGCTCATTTAAAGTAATAATTATCAATTCATAACATTTTAATTTTTTTAAATCTTAAATTTAAAAAGAAAATGAATTTTTTCGAAAGAGATTTTAAGTTAACACGTCATTTGTATGGCGTATTTAGCGTGATTAACGTTTTTGGCAAAACGCGCATGATAAATGTCACTCCTCTGACGTAATTATGATATATGATCTAAAAATAGAAATTCGTTTTAATAAATTGATTAAGGGGAAATTTTAATCAAAACCAATAAAAACCATTCGATTTATTTATTGCTTTTAATAAATAAAGTAATACGTTATAAATCTAGAGAATTAATGTTAATATAAATTTTGAAATATGTACTATTACGAATCATGAATACTTAATAAATATGATAAATAATATATTGTTAAAATGAGAGGAAATGTTAATTTTAAAACATAAACCCGATCAAAATTTCCGTAAAAGAATTCTAAACTGAAAAACATTTTTAAGACAATTTTCAATCAGTAAATTGATTCCACTACATTTCTATCAACAATGCTAAAAATTTCAGAATTTTTTTTTGGATTTACCATTTACCCATATGTATGGATTGTGCATGTTATGCATCGTTAAAAATAATTAATATATTATTATTATTATTAAGTGAGTTATCAGATAGTGATAAAATATACACTAACTGAATATTAATAAACAGTGAGTGTTTTCTGATGTGAAGCTATTAATTACGAGCAAAATCTGAGCCACTAAGACACGATAAGTAGAAAATGCAATCCAATCAGTTGAAATCTGAATGTTACTCACTGAATCTATTACAGTAAGCCTTTCCCTGACTTGAAGCTATTAATTAAGAATGAAATCATGACTGATTTGAAACTATAATTAAGAGTGAAATCTGAGCCACTATGACACGATACGGAGAAAATGCAATTCGATCAGTTAAAATCTGATTGTTACTCATTGTCTCTATTACAGTAAGCCTTTCCCTGATTTAAAACTGTTTATTAAGAGTGAAATCTTAGCCACTAAGAAACGATACGGAGAAAATGCTATCAGATCAGTTAAAAGATTGTTACTCATTGTCTCTATTACTGTAAGCCTTTCCCTGATTTGAAGCTATTAATTAAGAGTGAAATCTGAGCCACTAAGACACGATCAGTAGAAAATGCAATCCGATCAGTTAAAATCTGATTGTTACTCATTGTCTCTATTACAGTAAGCCTTTCCCTGATTTAAAACTATTTATTAAGAGTGAAATCTGAGCCACTGAGAAACGATACGGAGAAAATGCTATCAGATCAGTTAAAAGATTGTTATTCATTGTCTCTATTACAGTAAGCCTTTCCCTGATTTGAAGCTATTAATTAAGAGTGATTGAGTCACTAAGATACGATACGGAGAAAATGCAATCCGATCAGAAAAACTTTGAGCATGATGAATCGAACCCCCGTCGAAGCCATGGTTGGCGATGACTTTATCTACTACACCTACTAGGTGGCTATTTTCTTATGAAATAAATAAGAATGCATTCATATATTTCGAAGAAAGTCTCTTTATAGAAATATATGTGAAAAACAGGTATTTTCTTTAACTCTTTAAATGAGAAACTCGTTTATATGTGTTTGAATAAGACATTCTGGTTTCTCTCTCGGTATTTTTACAGATTTTTTTATAACTATACGGTGATTTATATTTTGCATAGAATTCTTTTTAAAGCTTGTAATTTGTTAGAAACAATTCTAACAATCGTTTCAAACATCGTTATTCGGAACTTAAAATTTATTTTTATGTTAGACAACCATGAAAACTTGTTTCATTTATAAAAATTGCAACTCTTCTTGAGTCTTTCTTTAAAAGAAAACAATGAATGCAGCAATCAAAGCAACAAGAAATTGACGAAGACAAATTCTCATTTGAAATTGAATCGATTTCAAGGAACAAACTTCTCTGTTTTGAAAGTAATTTTCATGAAGTAAGTTCTTTCATTTGAATTTGAATTTGATTTTACTGAAATGAATTGCACTAAATGTTTCTTTTCGTCATTCATCAATTTTCTTAATGGATTGTTATTATTTTGGAACTAAAATGAAGCTGAGAGCCTTAGATTAATAATTAACTAGCATGTAATTAGTGTGAACTAAAAAATAAATTTAGTGTGAATTAAAATAAGAAAATTGAAATTTCTTCAAGCTAAATTGTTTTTAATAACAGAGAAATAGTTAAATAAATTAGAAATATTTCTAACTTATGAAATGATTCACGAAATAAATTTTTTCACAAAAATATTTAAGCTATCAAAGTTACATAAATTTCATACATGTTGTATAATTCAATACATTTAAAACTTTTAAACATAAAAATCATTTTTTAAATAAAGGAACGTTATTTGTTGAAAGTTAACTATCGACAAAGGAATAATAATTTTGCATTGCTAACTGGTGATACGAAGTTATTATTAATCTATCTGTATAAAACATATCGCTGGTTCAAAACTAAAACGACACTTCTGCATTCACTTCTCACTGAAATAACATGAGAAGTGAATGCAGAAGTGTCGTTTTAGTTTTGAACCAGCGATATCTGTATAAAACAAAAGAGTGTTGGCAATTTTAACAATGCTAGTATAATTTAAGATAACGCAAAATTTAACAGCTTAATTACTTCAACTTAATTCAGTAAGCGCTTGTTAACTTAACTCTTGAGTAGTTGTTTTCATTTCTATGTAAGCTATATGCTAACATCTAATTACTTTTAAATCGATAAAAATCTATATTTGTATCTAAAAACTATTAATATAATTGTAAAATATCTATAATTAATAATTGCCCGAACAGAGCCGAGGTGGCCCAGGGTTCGCCTTCCAATGAAGCGAACCGAGTTCGTATCCCAGCGATGGCTGGTCGATACGAATCTCTTACCCGACTCGCACAGATCACAGCGAGGACGTAAAATATCCTCAGTGGTAGACGTACCATAGGTTGGAGTCCACTTGATGTCCGGTTAATGGTGGGGGTTTTCTTGGTTTCCTTCTCGTTGCAACGCAAATGTGGCTTAGTTCCATCAAAAAGTCCTTCGCGAAGGAAAATTTCTCTCAATGCTTGACTAAGACGTTCCCTCGTCTTCTGCCTTAGGTTCAAAATTACAAGGCTACGGAGTTGAACATTAGTAGTTGTAAACACAAAATTGGGTCGGGTGTTCAACGAGGGTTATAAAATAAAATAAAATTCCCTAAAAAAGCTGAACCAAATCATTAACTTAAATAATAAGTAACTTCAAGCTTTCTCAACATCCCGAAATGGAAACGTTGAAGTGCGGTATCTAAGGATACTTCACAATCGTTAGCCAACATATCAACATCAAAAATGATATAATTAGATGATAAATCAATAGTTTAAAGAGTTACAATTATCGGCTAATTAGAAACACTGATTTCTAATTGGCCGAATTTAATAACATAGTGCTGGAATTTTAAACTGCAATCTTATCTGGAAATTTTCACAGTGTATAGAATCAATGAGGCTTAATTAATGATGAGAAGGAGAACTCACCTAAAATACGTTTGAAATCTAAAACTATTTTTTTCTCGTAAAAATACGATCAAGAAGCAATCTTAGAAATACAAATTAAATTTATTCAATTATAATTTATTTTACTTTATGAGAGTGCAGGTTACGATTATGAGTCTAAAGGCTGATTGAGCTAAAAATTAAGAGATCCCTTCCTTCCAAATTGTCTTCATAAATTCTTTTACAAAAAATTGAATAACACTTTAAGCAGTGCATAAGCTAAAATTTTATACGTTGATTTCCGAGATAAAAGTTTTAAATAAATTATTCACCAAAGTAATTAAATGCTTTTGCTTTTTTCACGTATTAAGAAGAAATTCACGAGTAGGCGTTGCAATATAAAGACAAATGTACTAGAAGTTATTGAAAAGTTTTATTCTAAAAGCTGATTAGCTAAAAAAATTATCATTCTTGCATATTTAATAACACAATTAGAATTTCATTAACTTGAATACTTTAATTAGGCTCATTGACAAGCGGAAAATAAGTATTTTGACTCTTGACACTCATAAAGTTCTTTAGCTTTTCGATATATGGAACTTTTAGTTTCCTTGCAAAAATTTTAAAATGACGTTTAGATAGTTTAAATTTTTTAATGACTTGTTAATGATAGTTAAAATATTCACTTTAAAAATTCATTTACATTATGATTTGAAAATTTCAAATTTAAACTTTAACATTTTAAGGAATACTTATTTAATAACTTTTTATTTTTCTTCTAAATCGTTGGATTAGAAAATGGAAATAGGAAATAATTACTGACTGTTTTGAAATTTTGCACATCCATTTCTTATCAAGTAGATCCGAAAAACATTATTTCATTAACAGGAAATTTTGTGCTTCTTTTAGAAATAGAAGAATTTTGTGGAAAAATTTTTCACATATTTTCCTCGTGTATTTACAATTAAATAATAAAACTTTTGAATTTATGAGTTATCTAATTAAAAAAAATAATGTTAAAATAAAATAAAAAGGTATTTAAGGACATTCTTATTTATTTTGTAAGTTTCTTGAAGTCTTTTGAACAAAAATTGTACCATTAAATATAAGTAATTAAAGTAATAGGTTGAGCCAATGTTGAACAGTTGGAGAAACAGTTGGTTGAAAAATTTGTAGACATAGTATATCTAAATAATGAGAGTTAAACATTTGGGAAACATTACGTAATGTTACTACATGCTACAACATCTTATTACATATTACTATATACTACTACTACATGTTATTAGATACTACTTCATGCTATTTTATCCTTGAGTACTGTATTACTACATTATGTAGTAACTTATTGTGTACACATAAATATGATATTATGCATACATTTATGTATCTTACTTTGTGTCAGACTTAACAAATGTATGTAACATTTTATGTGCTGTATTATTGAAAAACATATTATTTAAATATATTATTAAATAAACATTGTAATGCGTTGGTATCAGCATAAACGTTATAAAAATTACTGGCCAAGGTACTTGTATGTATCATACAAAATTAGTCCAGTCACAAATTTATATTATATTATGTCATATTTACGAAATTTTATAATCTTATATTTTTGTTTTAAAATGAAACGCAATTTCTAAAGCTGAGAAAAGAAAAGATATAATCTAGTTGGAACATTTATCATTTGACAAAAAACATTCATAATATTGAAATTCTTATGATATTTTAAGATACAACTAAAAGTATATCTTTTTCATGACTCTATGTTAAGTTCACGGGCAATTTTTTATTTGTTTCTCTCTGATAAATTTTGAGTAAAGTATTAAGTGTAAAGGAACATTATTGGTATTTCACTACACCAAGAACAATCCTTGATTTTAGTATGTAACACTTAGTAAAACACTACTTTCGTGCTTAGTAGTTTTGTTTAAAGTGTTAAAGAACATTCTAGATATTTCACTACACCAAGAACTGTCCTTGGGTTTAGTACATTTTAATACTTAGTAAATCACTACTTTCGTGTTAAGTAGTTTTGTGTAAAGTGTTAAAGAACATTCTAGGCAATTCACTACACCAAGAACTATCCTTGGTTTTAGTATAGTGTAATACTTAGTAAAACACTTCTTTCGTGTAAAGTAGTTTGGTGTAAAGTGTTAAAGAACATTCTAGATATTTTACTACACCAAGAACTATCCTTGGTTTTAGTACAGTGTAATACTTAGTAAATCACTACTTTCGTGTTAAGTAGTTTTGTGTAAAGTGTTAAAGAACGCTCTAGGCAATTCACTACACCAAGAACTATCCTTGGTTTTAGTATAGTGTAATACTTAGTAAAACACTACTTTGTAAAGTAGTTTGGTGTAAATTGTTAAAGAACATTCTAGATATTTTACTACACCAAGAACTATCCTTGGTTTTAGTACAGTGTAATACTAAGTAAATCACTACTTTCGTGTTAAGTAGTTTTGTGTAAAGTGTTAAAGAACATTCTAGGCAATTCACTACACCAAGAACTATCCTTTGTTTTTGTATAGTGTAATACTTAGTAAAACACTACTTTCGTGTTAAGTAGTTTGGTGTAAAGTGTTAAAGAACATTCTAGATATTTCACTACACCAAGAACTTTCCTTGATTTTAGTGTAGGGGAATACTCAGTGAAGCACTACTTTGTACACCGAAGGTGTAAAGCAGTTGTCACCATTTTTGGTCTTTATTTAGACCAAAAATTTTTACAGTATAAATTTGTTATTTTACAATTATTTTTGAAACACATTTTATTTAGTTTTTACATGCATTAATTTCAATTGAAAATTTTACTAATTCATATAATTAGAGGTATTAAAGAAGAATAAAAGTTAATATTTTGGGTTTAAAAGACTTAGGTGAGTTTCTTTGTACTTATTATTTCTCTTTCATTATTACGAATTCCTTGCGCTCTTAAAAGTTATCTATAAACTAATTTAGGATTATTTGCTCTTACTTATTTCGAAGAATTAATTATGTGATTAAATTATATATTAGGGTAAAGTCTTTCACAGAATTACCGAAAAGAACGAAATAAGGGAAGGTTTTCTTAGTGAAGATAACACTATAAAAAGTAGTCTAACTGAAAAGAAAGAATAAAGTAAACGTATTTAAGAAAAAGTCAAACTCATCTGAAATTCTAATCAGTCTTGGGACTGTTGTACAAGCTTTTGTCTGAGACATGTTTCAGCTTCTGTAAGTTGACAGGTGTAGACTGTAACAGTTTTCTTTTTTTATGGTTTGTTGCTCATGGGATTTTTTTTAGTTCTCTATGCCTTTTTACTAATGTTGAAATGCTACTAAATAAATAGTTTTTTTTAGCATAAAGGAAGGATGGTTTTCGAATTTTACATTCAACTGAATTCGTATTGCAAAATTCTTTTGCGCAAATGAATTATTGGATCTAATTAGATTCCTTTTTTTATTTTCAAAATGTTTCAATTTGAATTTGTTACATTATTTTCAAGCAATAGTTTTTTAAAAGTAAGTTCAAGAATTCTTTTTTAAAGATTGCATTAATATTTTGCTTAATATTTCTTTTCAATTGAGAAAAAGTGTAATTTTTAAATAATCTATGAGCTAAGTCATGAATTATGTAATTCGTTAAGTATTTAAAAAGATTTTGCTTACAATATATTTTATTCATTATTTAGTTTGCCATGTTTCTTTTTACCTTTAAGATATTTATGATGTTGATTTAAAATATATTTTATATTTATATTTCGCTTCTTTAAAGCAAAACAAAAAATTAAACTTAATGACTTCGAAATATTTTATTAAAACTTGTTTTTGTATTGTCAAATTTTTGACTTTGATTTCTATGCATATTTAAATTTTTTTTAAAAGTACAATACTCCAAAAAAATGGACCATCCTGAATAACTTTTGATTTAGTGATCGGATTTTTATGTTCTAGAACTCAATCTTAATGTTTTGAAAAGGTGATCTTAAATATGATAACTATTCAGTGCAGACGATATTTTAAGTTGAAACATACCTTTCTTTCGACAGACTTGGATTTCTAACCCCCTAAATAAGGGGGGTAGATGTAAGCAGGAAAATATAATCTTAATAGTTTGGTCAGGAGAGCGATCCAAAGTTTCTACCCACTAATGTTAAATTTATATTTTGCCTAATTCGCCAGCCATATAGCGAGAACATTTTAAGCAAGTAGAAAACTTTTGAACACAATTTAAAATTCGTTTACCCAAAAAAAATTCCGTGCAAAATATAAATTTAAATAAATATTTAGTATTTTTTATTATTTTATTTAATATTAGTCGAAAAAATTTTGAATTGTAAGGCATACAATTTTTTACATTGTTTTAAAGTATCTAATTTTACATGGAGAAATGCAAAATTTGAGCGAAATTGGCTGAATAGCTTCTTAAAATAAAATTTTAAGAAAGTCGTACATTTAAAATTAAATTTCTCAGGAATAATTTAACCGGTTTCACTCAAATTTTATATCTTGCCATGTGAAACAAGATACTTTAAATAGATGTAAAAAGTTTTAGACTTTAGAATCTAAACTTTTTTCGACTATTATTAAATAAAATAATTAAAAAATAATAAATGTTTACTAAAATTTATTTTTCGCATCGATTTATCTTTGGATTAACGAATTTTATAACTGTTTTCAAAAATGTTTCTACCAGCTTTAAAGTTCTAGATATACTGCAAAACATCAAAAAATAAAATTAAAATTAGGGGGTTCAAACTTTGGATCGCTCTCCTAACCGAACTATTACACTCCTTAGTCTTGGAAGTTTGGAAATCCGAATCCGTTGAAAGAACGGTATGTTTATTCGGAGAAAATATGTTTTGTGTCTGATTTATAGTAACTTGAAATATCGTCTGCGCTAATTAATTAGCATACTCAAGGTCACTCCCTCGAACCATCAAGATTGAGTCCTAGAACATGAAGATCCGGTCTTTAGATCAAAAGCAATTCTGGATGGTTCGTTTTTTATTTCGCGCACTGTACATTTTATCAAATCATTTCGTACTATAATTCATTCGTTTATTTGTTTGCTGCGTCAGTTATCTATTTAGATATTTATTCTTTTATAATCTATAACCTTTGCCGATTTCTTGTTCATATATTTACTTTTTTTGATAATTATCTCATAGATTATCTATATTTATTTTTTCATATTTTTAATGAATTATTAACTTCCTTTTTAATTATATCAATTACATGCAATCTGAATTTATTTGATCAATTCATAAATTATTTACTAATTCATTATTTAATCTTTCAATTGCAAATTCAATTGGTTAACCATTTATTTATCAATTAAGTTATTTAGTTATTCATTGATTAATCTTTTCGATTCGTTTACTTAATTTTTTTTTATCAATTTGTAAACTTCTTTCCCCATTACTTTATACCTTTATTTCTTTTTTTAGAAAAATTAATAATTTCTGGGGTTTATTTGGTGACCTATTAAGCGACAGATATATAAGATTTATCATTGGTGGGGGACGGTGCCTTAAAATAAATAGCATGTTCCAATGCCATTTTAACGTTTATAAAAACATTTTATTTGTTGACAAAATTTATGTTACACATGGTGCCATTTTGTGGGACATAAATTTAAAATTTCTATCCTAATGAGGAACTATAGTGACATATTAAATAACATGATCCATAAAATAAAATCTGCGCTGCTGAAAGGCACCAATTTCAAAATATAATACAGGTCTTTTCAACCGAAAACTAAGTTTATTGCACAATCTGTAATGATGAATTATTTTTAATTCGTTATGTCAGGTAAGATCTAGAATAATCATTAATGACATGTAAGGATTACGTCACTGATTTACTATTTCAAAGTTATCTTAAATCATATGTTCATTTTGTTTATTAGTTAAGTGCTTGAAATTTGTTTGTATAAAACTAAATAACTTAACACTGACGGTAATTAAACTATAAATTACATACTACAGATGAAAATTAATTAAAAAAATTGCTTATGGTAAAGTTTTGCTTGTCATGAATTGTCCCTGAATAATAGTGCCGTTTTTGGTAATAAATAGTACTGGTTATAGTGAAACTTTGTTGCAAGAAGTTAAACTTCTAAGAACATGCTTTGCCCTTTAATAGGTAAGGAATACTAATAAATGAAATTAGAATTATTTCAGCTTTGTAATTGGATACCTGCAGGCGACGTTATCGTAAATGAATCGTGGTATTTGTCGATTCAGAGGACAATCATATTCGACAAGTACGCATGACGTTGCTTCCAGGTATCCAATTAAATTTGATTTAAATCACATAGTTAGGTCTGATAACGTATTCTTCCTCTCGAGTTTCAAGTACCCAATTGTTGAGTTCATGCATTTCAGTTTTGTGCATGATATCGTAGTCCTAATTGGTTGCGATTCAATAATTATTTATGATTTATATTTAACCCCGTGCGAAGAACGGATGTTCAACTACACTGTTGGAATTTTCAATCTAAAATTATGGTAAAATAACCAGCAGCAGTATGCCCATCCGATTAACCGTAAAACTTACGGTAAAGAACTGTTTTTTACTTTTGCGGTTTTGAAACTGTTTACAACTAGTATGGTTAAAATACCATGAATAATAAACTATAAATTTTTTTTTTAACAATTTGGAACTAGCATGAAAACACTAGAATTTTTGGGTTAAACTGCTTTATGGTGCTGCCATCTATGCGTGAAAGAGAGAATTGTATTCTTATAGACCAGAGTCACCAAGTGGGGAGTACAGTAAACTGGAAACTCTCCAGATGTTGAAGGTAATGGAGGAAATACCTTGGTGTCAACGCTGGGATTCGAACCTCAATTCTGTCTATCGTGAGACTGACACACTAGCCCTCTCAGCTATAATTTGCACCCAGCTGCAAGGAACTAATTGGCTTCATTACGTAAGATTAGTTGGTGTGTTGAAATTCCGGTTGTTTAACCGTATCAGGTAAAAACAGTTTATAAATATTTTTTTTACAGTTAACAGTTTGATTACCGTCTTATTTATGGTTATTCGGCTGTTTCGTTTAAATATGGCAAAATAATAATTAAATAAATTATTGTTTAACAGTTTTTTCCGAGTAATTTCTAATAGTGTAATGAATATTAAAGGGGAAAAAAATCTTCTATAACATGAAAGAATGAGCATTGAAATTCTGTTTCGTTCAGCCAGATCGATACAACCCGAAGCTAATCACGAAATAGCACGTTTGTCCAGTATAACAAATAGATTCCAGGGGATAATTGTTCGCTAATGTATTCCAATAAAGTACTCGTTTTTTCTAAAAGCTATCGAAGGAAGAAAAAAAATAGTTACCGATTTTTCTAAAGAACTCGTTTGTAGCTAATATTGATTCAATCGCATGCACTTGAATTTTAACGAGTTCATTATATGGCTATTTTGAATAGTATAAAGTTCCTTTAGAAACTCAGATTTTAAATTTAAAAACTTGTGCAATGAAAATTTGACTAATATTTCATTTAATTGTAGTTATTAAATATTTTGTTAATAGCTCAGTGAATAAATCTAAAACATTGCAAAACGACTTTTTTTTCAGGTTAAACTACGCTGCGAAAACTGTGTTGCGAAACTGCGAAATCTCTCCCGATTTGAAGTAGAAAAAACTAAAAATTGTGTGATGGAAAACTGTGTTTCAAGTTAATATCAAATCGATCTTTCATATATTCTTTAAAAGATGAATTTAAAACTAACCAATGCTAGTAACTGATAATATTTGCACTAAATTCACGCGCATTTATACCCTTCGTGAATTATTTTTGCATCTAAAAATTCTAATGTTGGCGTGCTAAAGATTTCGGCAGATAATTGTGTACAGTGAGCAAAAAAAAATATTACTCTCAATAACTTTCATTCTAATGATCGGATTCTCACGTACTAAGTGTCAATCTTAATGTTTTCTGCTGGTGACGCCAAATAGGCTAATTATTTATTGCTAATTATTAACTGTTAAGTTGCAAAATTAGACACAAAAACATACTTTCTCTGAATAAACATGCATATTTTTTACAGATTTGGATGTTTGATCTTCAACTTTAAGAAAGAACTAAGTGCCTTCTTTAACTTAAGAACTTTAAGAAAGTTGCCCTTTTACGAATGATAATGCTTTAAATATTTGCTTAAAAAGCTATTAATATTATTTTCCAACTTTAGAACAATTCTCAAAATCTTGTTAAATTAGATAAATGCTCGATGTGCCTTATTTTTTAAATAGCAAACATAAGAAATCGAAAATTGTAAAATGATTCCGAAACCGTGCTGTTTATATGATAACGATCACAAAAAATTTATCTTTTGCTAACATTAAGTTTCCCTTAATACTGAAATAAATAATTTCTTAATACTAAAATAATTTTTGGACTACAACTTATTTTAGAGTTGTAATTTGCATGTTTAGCAAATAGCTTTAGCATGCATTTTATCTTTTCAGAAATTATAAATAGAAGTTTTGCTTATATTTTGCCGTAGTTAAATACAAGAACGTTAATATTTCCTAGATGCTCAGGATGCTATGAGCTAATTATCTAAGGAAAATGATGCAATTCACATATTTGGTAGAATGAAGTGTTTTTTAAATAATGAATCATACAATATTCTTTAACATACATATATGAACGTTTTTAAAAAGCCGATTAACAATCGCCCATTTTTTTAATTACAAAAAAAAAGAAATATCATGAATTATATAAAACTTCACAAATGTTTTAAACAGTCTTAATCTCTTCCAGATAATCTGCATTTTTTTTCAGAAACCTTTTTTCCCCTCAAAGCTTCTCTTGCACAGAAGACTCGATCAAAGGTGTGAAGTTCATTTGTCCCATAACTTTTTATGTAATTAAAAGAATTAATATGAATTTTGGAAATTTTATTTTAGAAATAAATCTTAACGTAAGAACAACGTAAAAACAACACACAAATAAGTACTTGTGTTCAAATTCTAAAACCTAGGAACATCATGAATAATTTATTAATCCATTCGAATTCCATTTTTGAAGGAGATATAAGAAAAACAATTTTTGCATTTTGGCCAGAAATCAGTAAAATATAAGTTTTCTAATAAAAGCTAACTAAAAATGACTAATGAAAAATATTAAATTTTGATTTCCTTATTTTTTATTGTGTCAACTTGGTTGCATAGCAATGGAGAAACACTAGGTATTTCTCTCTTATTGATCACAGTTCATTTAAGGTTATCTTAAATTGCTACTCCTGCTACGGATATATATATATGTAAGCAAAATATATCATTACAATAGTGTGCGGAGCACTCAAACAATTTTACAAAGAAATTAAAACAAATAATCTAGAACACAATAAGTAAAAATATCACGTAAAAACAGAAAATAAAATATAAAGAAAAAACAGAATAAAACATGAAATGAAATCAAACAAGCGAGTAGTGAGCTTTTTTCTAATGAACTTACATGAACGGGAAATTTTTCAAAAATGATTTAAAATATTTTCGTAACAAGATTGCCAGATTGCAAAAAAGGGAAATGAAAGCGCAAATTGAGATAAAAGCGCAACTAGAGGATTTTCGTAATAAAGTGCGTTCTTACTGCATTGCTGAAGTGCGTTTGATTTGTTAGTTACCAAGAATGGGCCCGAAATGGATGTGCGCAAGGTAATATTATACTGGATAATTTAAAGAAGTTGACAATTAATAATTATAGAAAATAAATATTTATTTAAGAAAAAAATATAAAATAGAAAAGAGAAAAAAACATGAATTGCCTGTTTCGCACATAATTTTAGCCACGGATTTGCACGAAAGAGATTTGCACATGGAAAATTATATAAATTAGCAAAGAAATTTTTTAGTAAA
>NC_092209.1:56306914-56387372 GCF_043381705.1 Parasteatoda tepidariorum | reverse complement strand
CCTTAAGTCATCTATAGCCTTAAGAGCATCAGCTGTTGATACAGACTTTTTATTGCATTCAGTATCATCCTCATCGTCACTTCCTTCAGCATTCAGATTTAAGACATTAGATACAATGCCTTCCACAGTTGCTTCACAATTAGTGAGGACATCAACGTCTATTTGGGAATACAAATTTACGTCCGGCATTGCATAGCCTCGGTTTCGAAGATTTTCTGCCAATTCAGCCAATGGAAGATCTTCCTCAGGGTCCTCTAATGATACCGAAGAGTCTGGAGAACAGTGGAACCCCGCGTGACGGAAACAATTTTCAATAGTTTTCGACGACACCATGTTCCAGCTTTGGTCAATATAGAACAGTGCGTTCAAAACTGAAACGTGAAATTCTTCTTTTTTGTCTATGGCGGTGATCATATCCCGTAGAAGAAGCTTTCTATACATAGACTTGAAGCTTTGAATTATGCCTTGATCTAGAGGCTGCAACACACATGTGCTGTTTGGAGGCAAAAATACGAGCTCAATTGATTTCAAGCCCTCAACAGGACAGTGAGCAGTGCAGTTATCAGCAATCAATGCAACTTTTCTGTTTTTCTTTGAAAAATGTAGGTCCCACCTTCTGAGAGTTTTTCCCCAGATCGTTTGGGTCCTCCATGCTTTGGAATTGGCATCATACAAAAGGGGCAAAGATTTCAATTTTTCATGCATCTCGGTTTCAGAAATTTTCCAATCACCAAAGGAATCATTTTCTCCGAACCATCCATGTTTGCAGATAACAAAACTGTTAAGCGTTCCTTACTTTTTTTTCCGCCTACACAATTTTCTCCTTTGAAGCAAAGGGTTCTGTCGGGTAAGATCCTATAGAAAAGTCCACATTCATCAACGTTGAACACGTTAGCAGGTTCATATCTTTCATGAATATCTCGCAACACTACGTCTTTCCATTCTTTTAAAGAACTGTTGTCAAAATCAGCAGCTTCTCCGCACAATTTCAAAGAATAGGTTATTTCTTGCATTGAATCACTGTATCCAGCCATTGCTTGCAACAAAATTTGATTCTCCTAGTTCTTTAGCTATTTCTAAAGCTTTTTCTTTTAGAATATTCCAGGATATAGGAGCATTTTGTGATGGTGCATATTTGATCCATGACAGAAGAGCCTTCTCCACATTCTCATAAGGTGACACACGCTGACGTTTTCTTTCTCGGTCGCTAATTGAAACATCTGGACAGCTACGTTTGGCTGCTAAAATGTTGTTTAAAGTTGTTCGCGGTATAGAATTTTCTTTGGCAAAAGCAACTTTTGAAAGGTTAGATTTTTTAAACTTTTCAATCAATTCATTTTTTTCCGATATTGTTAAATTCTTTCTTTTCGAAGCCATAATGAAAGCATGGATATGTTATTCGTTCAGTAATCCAATAAAAATGTTTTTTTCTCTCAACTTCAACTCCTTTTCAAGCTCTGAGAGATAACTTCAAACGATCAAAAGACCTTTCGCCCTTGGGTGGGGAAAAGAATGCCAGTGGTCAAATGTGGAGAGGGTAAGGTCATCAATGAATGCAAAAGAGAAAAGAGGGTAGGGTGACGAAATAGAGGGGGGAAATTCCAGTTCTCTCCGGGGGTCGAAGGAATGTGTTTACCTTCTGGTCATTTTTCTTGTCTTCCTGTCTAGAGAAATGTCTTAAAATGTATCTTTTTTCAAAAGAAAAAAAAAAGGAAACTGACCATATAACCGGTAACTCGAGAAATGGATGGGTGGTCTAATGTAAACAATAACAAGCGTCCTTAAACCGGAAGAAATTTAGAAAATTTCCGGTGTATCCCTCCGCTTATGTTATGACTACGAGGCGATGTGTGAATAAGCCTAATATTCTATAAAGTTTTGTTATTGTAATTTGGGTTCAAATCTAAACATAATTGTACCATTCATAAGAGCTTTCAGAAATGTATTGATTCTCAGAGGTCGTAAGGCCAAAAAAATTTTTGGAAAGTTAATATCTCATTGTGAATAATTCTTAAGGTTTGCCATGTTTTGCATTTTCTCCCTTATTTGGCTACATTTGAATTGAATGTCGCCAAAAATATCTTTTCAAGTTAGCCTAATTAGAAAATATTCTGATGATTATAATATTAATATGATAATGCTGAAGTTTAAAGGCTGAAAGAAAGAACTCGGTACATGTGAAATACTGCAAAAGATATGCAATAATATGATGGCGCGTTTTTTCAATCTGCGGCGTAAAAATATATCGAAAGCAGTAACCCGGAAGTCTAGAAAGAGCAATTTTACCACCCTTAGCTTTACACGATCACCCATCCATAGGATGACCATATAAGCGGTGATCTTTAACACGTGTTTCCTATTAAGTTAGATGGGACTTTAGAAAATTGACCATATAAGCGGGGTGACCTTATAAGAGGGTGACCATATAGGCGGTACTGACTATATATATATATATGTGTGTGTGTGTGTGTGTATATATATATCGTATCGAGAAAGAGCGTTTTTTCGTCTGATTTCGTAACTTCAATATTAGTTAGTACTAATTAATTATCAAATCTGAAATCAGCCCCTTGAACCATTAAGTTTGATACTTAGTACGTAAAAACCGAATCATTAGAACGAAAGTTATTCGGGGTGATATCTTTTTTTATTTTGGGCACAGTACAATCGAAATCAAGTATGAGTTGGCGTGAGTTTGTTGTTTCCTGATTGTTTTTTGTGGCGCATCCAACTCTAATTGATTTTACTTTAAATTCTATTGTAAAAATAACTTAACTGATTCTTATGTGTATCATATCTTATAATAATCATGGGTTTTAGTGTTATCGAACAACAAAAAGGGTGGCTAACTATTTTACATCCAGTAGGGTAAAAATACATTAATGGTATACAGCACTTTTGGTGTAAAGTAATTGCCCCCCTTTTTTTGTTTTAAGATACACAGAAATGTTTACAGCTCATGAAGAAAAATTTTACCAGATTTAGAATTAGCACTATTTTTTTACATTTTTATTTATCCTCTTTTGTGACTGTGTGGCTGTGTGAATATTGCAATTGCAATTTTAATCACTTTATGTTTTGCTAGTGCATTCAAATTTCCATTGGATTTCAAACCCTGATAACATCCAAATTTCAGTTGTTCCCAGGCCGCTTTAAGTAGAATTCATTATTTTATCCTCAATCTAAATTCAATCCACTTTCCGACTAACTAGAGTTTATAAATTTCCTCTAGTACTCTGCGACTGACAATAATACAAGTTTCAATTATTTACTGATAACTATCTTTATACCAATCGCAATACAAACAGAAAACAATTATCTCATTCATTGTTAATTAAAATTTTAACCCACTTCTATTAGCTACTTGCAAAATTTAAAATTGTTTAAAAATTGTTCCTTATTGTTTTGACCTAACGTAAAACAAAAATTACGGTCAGTTAAAATTTTTATGACTTTTCTACGAAGTTTTGATAACTTATAAACTAATAAACTAAATCTAAAATAAAAAATTATTAAACAAAACGTAAGAAATAATAATAAATACTGCCTTTTTCAAGCAGGTAAGACAATTTTACTATTGTCAGACCTTCAACCAAAAGCATAGGGTGTGACTTTTCTGTAAAAAGCTTCTATGACAGAATATTTCCATAGATGCAGCTATGATTTTTTCAGGTTTGACAGAGATAAAATTATTAACTCCTTTCAAATGTATTCGAAAAACGTCGTTTTTAAAAAATAATTTCGATTTATTTTAGTGTTTATTTTAGAATAAAGTTTAAAAACTGAAAATAATTCATGCACTCATAACTATAGTTTTTATTCACGAGAAAAAGCCCCTATTGTCAAGCTATAAATACGAAAGGCAAACATATCATAAATATAAAAGAACATAGAAACATAAAGCTAGAGAAATTCAATAACCTAACAAAATCTCGAAGTATAAAATCTTACATCCATTATTTATCAGAATCTGTCAATTTTATTGCTAATTCTTTGAATCATTTTAATGATTACATAAAAGTTTAGTTGTTCACATAATCTCGTAAAAATCGAGTCAAAATTATAATTTTGGAAAAGACCAAGAAAAGTTTCACATAACTAGCAAATTGTGGAAAATATTATTGACCAAATTCAGTTTTAAAATTAACTATCCCTGTAACCTGTGAAAATTTTCAATAGGTTTGACACTTTCTCTTGGTAAAAATTCAATTATTACATTATACATTAATATTCAATTATTCAACTACATTGATACATATATATTTAATTATTCAACTACATTAGGAACGTTAAGCCCACTCATAATTCAAGTCTTTTAAAAAAAATGAATTTACAAAAAACTAAACACTGCCGCACAATTATTTAAATTCTAGATAAAGTTCGATTGTTGCTATGACAATGAAAACAAAAATAGTCTTCTGCTATTAAAAAAGTATCATTTTTATTTTATCCACCTACGCATTTTTTCTATTATTTGCTTTAATAGTCTATATTATAAATTTAAAAGTTATTCTATTCTTCAAATTTGTTCCTTTCTATACTTAATATTATATACTTTAAATTTTAAAGTTTATATATATTTTAAATGATTATATATTTTAAATTTGCAGCTTTAAATAACTTCAAAAAGTGTATTTATATAATAAAATATCGATGGATTGTAGTTAAATGTAATTTATTACAGTACGGTTATAATATGACTATTAAAGCCTTACTTTTTAAAAAAATGATTAAATAAAAAGATTTCTTTTCAGGAAAAATACTGTCTCAACGTAATTACTAATTTATGGAACATTACTTTTACTGAGAACCGTATTATCTATAAAATAAGCTGTTAAAAACTTTTGAACAAATGAGAAAAGTAGCATCATTTAAGAGAAAATCGAAGAATATTTTCTTTTTTAACTTATTTCCTAGTTATCAAAATTTCATTTTTGTTTCGTTTACCTTTAACATTTACAATCAAAATTGAAACTTTGTTTCGCTAGTTACTAACGACTATCAAAACATTTGGCTTTTTATTTTTTTATTATTTCGTCTTTACTTTGTTTTGTTTAACAAATAATGCTTCATAAAGGGCTATTAATTATTTATATTTTCCTCCTCTTTATATTTTTAAAAGCTTTCTTAGAATTTCATTTTTATGAAACTTATGTCAAATTGCATAAATGATTTATCATTGGTTGACGGAATTAATATTTTGGCGAGTATAAGAAAATGAATTTACACAATGCTTGCGTTACTATTATTTACTTAATGTAAAATATTTTGCTTTTGAATAATAATATACTGAGATAAAATAGATTTAAATAAAATGAGGTTTTAAACACCTGCTTTTTATAAATTTTTCAGCTGATATAAGCAAACTAGAAAGAGTTATGTTAGCAGTGCTAGTTCTATGGTTCAACAATGTGTCTGGGTGAAAATTTAAAAAAAAAGTGTTTTTGTAAAGCAAAAAAAAAAAAAAAAAAAAAAAAAAAAAAAAAAAAAAAAAAAAAAAAAAAANAAAAAAAAAAAAAAAAAAAAAAACAGCTGAAGGGGACCAGTGACATAATGCTGACAAGGAGATTAGCATTATGCATTGGCTACCTTTACTTCTGAGAAGCTAATACCCATCTCTTTGAGGATATGTAGGATCCAAGCATCATAAATAGATCCAGGCTTAAAAGAAATAGTACTAAGAAGGCTTAGTATTAATAACAAAAATCATTTATTAATTTCGGTATTAAGACAACAAAGAAATACCAGTAAAAAAAGTTAGCCACCCATCAGCTAAGACTAAAATATGTTCTTAAGCCTGTATTTTTATCCAGTTTTTTAACTATCCTAAAACCAGTTTTTCAGCCTATTATTTAATTAGTAAATCGAACATTAAAGAAAAAGTTTTATACAAACTTATCTTTATGCAAAATACTATTAATTACATTACTTAGTTTTAAACGAATTTATGCTAAGCCTAACAATTGTGCTCTTATATAACTTTATTTACTCCTAAATTGCGCATACTCTTCAACTTAATTAGTTTAAAATATTTAAACGGTTTAAAGTTTCATTCAATCACTTAAAAGTGATTAACAGCTAAGTATTGAAACTCTTTTTATGAAATATCACGTTTCCTGTAAAATGTTTGAGAATTATGCATGCTTGCGAAAGTAAATCAGATCCTCACCTCAAACTTTTTACAAATCCACTAATGGAAAGAAATACAATTTTACGTGCCGGAATAATGTCTTTAATAAATCAATATTTTCTTTAATAGAAAATTTTTCTTCGTAATTTCCTTTTTTTTAAATTCACGTTTATTTCATATTATTGGTATACGGTGTGAACTGGAAAAAAGTTACTTTGAATGGCTCTAAAATGCATTCTATTGATCCAAATGAAGTAAAATTTGAGATAATGATAGCTCAAATCAGGAACTTTATATTTAAAAATAAAAGAAAATCTACCGATAGCTGGTATGGTAATAGACATAAACACATTTAATATTCATAATGGAGTAAATAAGATATATAAAAATTTAGTATTAAAATTACTCGGTTAAATCACAATCAAAACAATGTGATTTATAACGGCAGATATAATTTCATGTTTAACTGAATTGTCGAAAATTACAGAAGTAGTTGACATGGCTGTCGTTACAAATAACGATAAATATAAAATTCTATTATGCCGGGAATATAATTTATAAACATTTATATCAAAAATGATATTGTAATTGTTAGTAAATTTTATATGGATCTGGATTTCAATATTGATCCGTGTAAATTAATGCGAGGGCTGATAAATTTCCTTGTAGAAACAAAACTATTGATCATTGCAAATAAAAAATACATTATAACATATTATATATGTCGATTTATCCAGCTATTAAAAATCTAACATCGTATTTCATAACTACTATACTGTTTCCAGTTGTGTAATTAAGAACAGTAATTGCTAAAAAAAATAATCTTGTTTACAATATTCTAGTTGTAATTTTAGCCTTTTTATTTATCATTGAAAATGAAAAATAAATTATAACATATTATATATGTCGATTTATCCAGCCATTAAAAATCTAATATCGTATTTCATAACTACTATACTGTTTCCAGTAGTGTAATTAAGAACAGTAATTGATAAGAAAAAATAATCTTGTTTACAATATTCTAGCTGTAATTTTATCCTTTTCTTTTATCATTGAAAATGAAAAATATATTATAACATATTATATATGGCGATTTATCCAGCTATTAAAAATCTAACGTCGTATTTCGCAACTACTATACTGTTTCCAGTTGTGTGATTAAGAACAGTAATTGCTAAGAAAAAAAAGTCTTGTTTACAATATTCTAGTTGTAATTTTATCCTTTTCTTTTATAATTGAAAATGAAAAATAAATTATAACATATTATGTATGTCGATTTATCCAGCTATTCATCGTATTTCACAACTACTATACTGTTTCCAGTTGTGTAATTAAGAACAGTAATTTATCCAGCTATTAAAAATCTAACATCGTATTTCACAACTACTATACTGTTTCCAGTTGTGTAATTAAGAACAGTAATTGATAAGAAAAAATAATCTTGTTTACAATATTCTAGTTGTAATTTTATCCTTTTCTTTTATCATTGAAAATGAAAAATAAATTATAACATATTATGTATGTCGATTTATCCAGCTATTAAAAATCTAACATCGTATTTCACAACTACTATTCTGTTTCCAGTTGTGCAATTAAGAACAGTAATTGCTAAGAGAAAATAATCTTGTTTACAATATTCTAGTTGTAATTTTATCCTTTGCTTTCCACTTTGAAATATCACCTAAGTGAAAATTACTCTCAGAATGTCGTAATTCCGTCAACCAGTTGTAAAACAGTTTAATTTCTATAACCTAAACGAATAGCTCATGTGTGTTAAATGTAGTGATTTTTTGTTTGTTTCAGCAACAGTTTCCGACATTGCATAAACGTTGAAATGAAAATTTTAATTAAGACAAACCTTCTGCAATATCCGCGTTTGGAATTATTCGTTTGCGCATTCCATTTGTGCTCTGATTTTTATATATTTTTTATATGCTAAAAACAAATATGTGTCTAAAAATGTCTTCTCAAATCTTTGTTTTAAATTAGTAATCCTTGCTTTAGCTTTAAGCTATTATACGAAATCAATGATATGAAATGGAACGGAAGTACTTGCAGATAACGGAACGCACGTATGCTTATGTAGCTAAGATCTGTGCAGCGCAGTTATCACAAATCAACCTCGGTTCTTTACAAAGTTTGTGCAGAATACGGGAGCGTGCAGGACGCAAAGTGAGAGTGTGAAATTCATGTAGATTGAGAGATTGTGCATAGCGTTTTTCTTACTTTAACCTTAACAAAACCTTATTTTTCAGCCTCTTGGTGAATCCACAATTTGATGAAAAATTTAGGTTCGTGTGCATCGTTGTGTATCGTATAATATCGTCAACAAGTAATTAGTGTGAATACTTGTCAAAAATCGAAAAACTCTCGAAATCATAGGCCGAAAATAGATGGATACGTTGGAGTCTTACATTACTCTGCAGATGATATTTAATTAACAGAATTAAGTTTCATTCATGTTTTGGCAACAAGTATATTTTCGTTTTGAGATAACAGGAGTGACGTCATTCTGCGTTATATATATATATATTATATTTGATAAATATTGTTGAAATCTTAGAGCTTCATCATATGGCTATTCTCATTTATTCAACATTCACTCAGCTAACAGGATCATTAAGTCATAATATCGGTTCGTGGAACTATATTAATGTGCAAATATGCTGATCGTAACCTTAAAAAAAGTGTAATGACCTTAAAATTCTTTTATTTATCCTTAAAAAGATTTGCTGCAAACTAAAAAAATTGCTGCAATCTTAAAAAGATTTGAAACTTAAAGAATTTTCTACAAATGAAAGAGATTTTCTTTAAACTAAAATGCTGGAACCTTAGTTTGGAGATTGGGGCATATTTGGGCATATTACGGCTACTCCCTATATGTAAGGGGTTAAGAAAAGTGAATCCGTTGAATAAAAGGTATTTTTATTCAGAAAAAGTTCGTTTTTGTGTCTGATTTTGTAACTTAAAATTTCGTCTGCATTAATTAATTAACACATTTGAGGTTACCACTCTGAACTTTTAAGATTGAGATATAGATCGTGAAGATCTGATCATTAGATCAATAGTTATTGAGGGTGGTTCGTTTTTTTATTTTGCGTTCTGTACTGGTTAAAGATAAGAAGTCAGAAACATATTTATAATGATTTACTAACTATAACATAAAACTATATTTTAATGATTTGCTATATAAAAAATAATTACTTTATAAAACAATGCATCATTACGAAAGGATTCGTTTCTAACAATATGCTTGTTACCTAAATAATAATACTGTTTTTCTTTAATCCTTAGTTAATCGGGCTATTTTTAATGAACTTTTGTTTAGAAAAACGAATATATGCTGTTTTTATCAAGATAAAACCAGCGAAACAAATATACTGCAATTACAACAGGAAAAAAAAGGAATACTGCTATATAATAATGAGAAGGAATGAAAAAGGATGTTTTGCCAAAATTAATAAACATATAGTGCTCAATTTCATTGCTTTATTGAAACTGTTTACTGTTGTTTCCTTATATTAGTATTTTGAGATCATAATAGTTTTAAACATTTCTTCACCCATATCACATTTCAAGTTGAACAATATTTCAATTTAATTTGAGCTATAGTATAAGGAAATTATACATAAAACTATACTGCTTAGCATATGCACATAATACGTTTATACAGTAATGCTCACACATCAACATAACTATATAGCTGTACATAACAATTTAGCAGTAAAGCAGCTTAACTTTCTCATAGTTAGAAAAATAGGAATTCCTATCCATATTATATAAAAAATACTTCTGCGCATATTGTTAAAAAGAAACCCAAATGAATTTTCTTTTTAACGATGGCAACAAATAACTAAAATATCAAGCTAGTGAGCAGTTCGAAGCATAAGCACTTAAACATATAGTTTGTAAAAAATAAATGGCCCAAAGTGTACAAGCGTTGTAAAAACTGTGGTATAATAACAATCCGAATTTGTTGTTTTGAAAATTTGACAATTGTGCTAATAATAACTTTATTTCAAGTAAATACCGAATCGAGCTTTCATGCTCACTTTAAATAGTATAGTTAAACTATACCAATAATTAATAAAGCCAAACTAGACGCAGTTATTGACCCCTATACGAGACAGTAAGTTCATAGATTTGAAAAGTAATTTCAATCTTCTTCATGGATTGTATTGACAAATTGATCATAGTCTTTTCAATACCAAGTAAGCTTCAATCCTCTTTACTGATTGATCAAAAATATTGATTGTGGTCTATCGTAATCTCAATCTTCTTGCTGGATTGTATTGACAAACTGATCATAGTCTTTTCAATACCAAGTAAGTTTCAATCTTCTTTACTGATTGATCAAAAATATTGATTGCGGTCGATCGCAATTTCAAATTTCTTGCTGGATTCCATTGACAAGCTACTCATGGCCTATTTAATACCAAGTAAGCTTCAATCCTCTTTATTTATTGATCAAAAATATTGATTGCAGTCGATAGTAATTTAAATCTTCTTGCCGGGTTGTTTTGACAAACTGATTGAAGCCTATTTAATAAGAAGTAAGCTTCAATCCTCTTTACTGATTGATCAAAAATATTGATTGTGGTCTATCGTAATCTCAATCTTCTTTGCCTGATTGTATTGACAAGCTGAACATAGCCCTTTTAATACCAATTAATTTCAATACTCTTCACTGATTCATCAAAAATATTAATTGTGGTCCTACATAATCTCAATTTTCTAGCCAGATTGTATTGACAAACTGCTCATGGCCTATTTAATACCAAGTAAGTTTCACTCCTCTTTATTTATTGATCAAAAATATTGGTTGTAATTGATTGTAATTTCAATTTTCTTGCCAGATTGTATTGACAAACTGCTCATGGCCTATTTAATACCAAGTAAGTTTCACTCCTCTTTATTTATTGATCAAAAATATTGATTGTAATTGATAGTAATTTCAATTTTCTTGGCGGATTTATTTCATAATCTACTCATGTAAACTAGTAAAATAAAATGCTTACATATTTTTTATAAGCATATTTTTTATAAATCTATTAATTGTATTAAATAATTTTATAATACTTAATTTCTATTCACTTCGGCTTTGTTAAGCCTAGTTCAAATTCATAAGCCTATTTCGTTACTGACATTTAATGTGCATCAAATCTTATTGCAATTATAAATGATTGTCTTACTGAATAACAAAACTAAAACAAAACAGGAACTATCCTTGATTCTTGGTCTAGTGAATCCCCACCAAAGTGTAAAATAATTGCCAATATTATTAGTTCTAAAATGCACTGTAATTAGTTTACAGTGTATGCAATTTAAATGCAACATTGAAATGGATTCAAATCAAACAGTAGTGCATAAATATTTGATAGAATTATTATAAATCAATGGTTGCATAAAATATATTCGTTGCATATTTTTTGAACTTTATTTTTTAAAAAAAGAGTATACATAGCATACATACCGAGATAGACAAAAATGCATTCCTTGAGGGAGTGAAGCGAGCTTGATTTACAAAGCGATCTAAGAGGGTTATGTGTAAGTAGTTTCGAGTTTTGGCAAGCGCAGCTTTGCGAAGGGTACGATTATTTTATTCGGGGGAAGAGATTTCAAATCCGAAATTAGTTTTTATCCTGAAACTACAGATTTCTTAAAATAACATTTTTAGTCTATTTTTTGTCAAAATGTACTGGTTAAAAACTTTATATATAACGAGAGGTCTTTTAAATGTTGCCAGAAAATTCTAGGGGAGTTAGTGCCCATCATCAGGACTGAAATTGCATCAAAATTCATGCCCTAAAATGTCGTCATACGGGGCTGGAGGAGTTTCCCTATGTTCAAAAGCCCTCTAGTAAATAGTTCCTAATTGGGAAGCACTCTTAGTGACGCATGATGACGTTTCCAAGCATAAGTTTCTACGCAATTTCAGTCCTGACTCCTAGCGATATCTATGAAAACACTCTGCAATATACAACATTTCTAAACATGAACATTTCGACAATAAATGCACTAAGAACTTCTTTAAAAAAAAAGACAAAGCTGTAGCTTGGTGAGAGAAAATAATTCCAAATAAGAAATCAGCGGTACGAATGTATATAAGATCTGTTAAAAAATATCTCATGCAATAGAAAGCAAAAAATTTTTCCCCCCCTGTTGCAGAATGTAGGAAATTCATCAGTAAAAAAAGTGAAAGCTTGAAATTTCCTTAAATATAGCAAAACTGGAGAAAGCATTATTTATTATTATCGATTTAAGAAGACATTTTATACTTCAGCTCAAAAATTGAAATTTATTTCTATTCAATATCCTTGCGCTTGAATTCCCAGTAAGAACTTTACAACGTATTCTAATCACCGGATCTTATTAAATGTACTTCATTAAGTAATGCACTCGATTATTAAGGCTATAATTTTTCAAGAAAATAACTAATTACGAATAGAATTTTTATAAATATGGCAGCAGGAAAAATGAACTCCCAAGTTGATTTTAAAATTTCTTTTTTTTTCCACGGAGATTCTAAACGAGGCAAGTTTCATTTACTAAACGGTTACATAAACCAAGCAATTAAAAACTTCAATGAAAAGATTCATCGTTATAGAAGCGAGTTGATGAATATTTGCTTTTTTCAAGTTGTTCCCTAGAGTTTAAAGACGTTATTTTTTAGTTTGATAAATCCTTTCTCCCTCCTTTTTAAATTCATTCCAAGCTGTAACTTCGCTTGGTTGATTTTTGTAACTGCAGTAATATATTTTGTTTTCGAATCAATTTTCTTTAAGTTTCTTTTTTCATTTGAGTACATAATTTGCTTTTAAACTTCCTCTTATTTTAATTTTAAATATTTACTAATACTTTGCAATTATGTTTTGAATAAATTTTTAAGGATATTATTCGTAAATGATAATTTGCTAAAATAGAAAAAAAATGTTTTTTTGTGAAGATAATGAATGCTTTGTAACAGAAATTGTATTTAAATATAAATTTAAAACACTTGAAAAAAAATTAAGCACAAATCTTTCATGATGCACGTTTGTTTGATTTTATATTGCTCGGCAGGACTATAATTGTACAAATCTTTTCAGTGGCGCTGTTATGTATTTTGGAATGTTTTCCGCTTTGGAATGTTCTTTGCAAGTTTGCTGCAATCTTAAACTTGTACCAATCGAACAAAATCAGAGAGATTTTGAGCAACGTTATTGCTTTCTCTAACTCTAATGTTAGTGCTGTTTGAGTCTCAGAGCTCATCTGTATAAATTTTTCAATAAATCACATAATTGCTGAGATGTAGAAGATGAAATTAAAGTTACGGTTAACGTAGAACAAACACTTAGCAAATCCGCTTTATTATTGAACAAATTAAATAGCATTGAAATTATAGTTGAATTTTAACTGGAACGTCATCTTAGTCAGAAATACTATACAATTTAACACCTTTTTTTAGAATGCATTAGATTTGAACAGATTTTCCTAGTGGTGTAGAAATTTTTCTTGTTATAGCAGAATTCATTATTTGTACAAAATTTTATTATATTTTCGTTGAAATTAAATTTCAGAGGGAAGAAAGGTTGACCTTTAAACTTGAACTTGAACCGAAACACAGTACAATTTAATACCTAATTAAGATTGCGGCTGATTCAAAACAAAGTTATGACTTTAATCTTGACATATTTTTCTAATAATTTAGACATATTTCTTGGTACTGCGAAATTGATGGAATTATTCATCAAACTATCGAAATCTTCAAGAAATAAAGGACGAAATATTGTGTTGATAAAATGCTTTGCGTGTATGAAATGTTAAATAAATATTATTCGTGTCATATTTTGACAAAACATTAGTCTTTTTAAGATTCATGAAAAAATATTTTTAACTAAAATAAAATATGTATAAACATTCCAGAATGCATTGAGAGGACATTTTAGTAAAATATTTGAGAGTTTACGCTTTGCTAAAAATCAAGTGATTTAGTGAGATATTTTGTTTTTCAAATATAACAATAAATAGTTCACGGATTGTTAACTTGTCAGCAAAAATGAATTTAGAATATTTTTAAAAAATGTAAAAATAATTTCTGTCAAATTTAAATCGAAAATAATTTTGTAGCTTTTAATGCACTTATGTATTTTTTTTTTATAAAAAAAGAACTGTGGGAACCAATGTACTGTAAAAAACTTTTACTGTTAGATTACAGTCAGTGATTGTTCCAGCCACTGATAGTAAAAATAAATTTACGCAATCCAATCTAGCATAGCCAAGAAGACACAGGTCTGCCGGTAAATTCTTTCTCATAAAATTTATGGCGATTAATAGTAAATTAAGGTTAAACTCGTAAATGTTCAGTCTTTGACTTTGATTAAAAACTGGCGGTCTGCTTTTCAAATCAAGGCTAACCACGGAACGTTGTGAAATAGTGTATTACTGCAATCTGTTTAGGATTTAGAAAGCTGTGTATCACCAATCTTACCATGAAGAATTATCTGCACTTTAGAACAGATAATTAACTTAAACATTTTAAAAACTGATACGCATTTTTAAAAATTGCTAATTTGGTGATAAGTAATGCAGCATTAGAGTAAGTTTTTAAATGATAAAAAATTAGACCCCAAACGCCTTTCATTTTCACAAAACTGTAGCTTTTCTCCATATTGACGCTTTGCGCCATTTTCAAAATAAGCGTGAACAGCGCTGATTTCAGAGTAGCTAAACTTGACTTAACAGTCATGAGTAACAGTTGCAAACTCACAACAGTTATAAAAATGGCATACAATTCGCAAAAAAGTATCCTTTCATATTACGATGGAGCTTTCGAAAAAAAAAGCTTTAATGAATTTTGGAACTGCCGAGTCAGATGCAGATTTTGAGCCAACTTCGACTAATACCGAAATGAGTAATGCAATGAAAGTGTTGAAACGTGGAGGATGCTCCAAAGACCTAAAAAAAGACAATATTATTATGAATAATTTATAAATGAGTTTATATTAAGAAAAAGTTCAGACAATCAACAATTAATTACTTTTTCTAAATATGTGTAATATTTATATTTGAAAGAAAAATACATACGATTTGCGCCATTTTCAAAATAGGCGTAGACAGTGCTGGCTTTAGATAGGCTACACTTGACATAACAGTCATGAGTAACAGTTGCAAACTCACAGCAGTTATGAAAATAATATATTATTCACAAAAAAGCATCATTTTATATTACGATGGATTGTTTGGAAAGCAGCCTTAAATAAAAAAACTTATTAACAACATTTTTGTAAAAATGTTTGTTTAATTGAATTGAATAGTTAGTTTGATTTAGAATAATTATCTTCTGCAATTTTGGACACAATCATGATGAGTTTAAATTTTAAGATTATATTTTTTAATTTCTTCGAGCTCCTGGGATTACATATATTAAAATTTTAAAGTATAATAAAAGTACTTTTTAATCCTTTGCCTTTGGTTATTATTTCTAATTTATATAATCTTTTTAGAATTTCAAAATACTTATGCATCAATAAACACATACCTCTAATCAGATCAGAAAACCCAAGTCTTTATCAAGAACTGTAATAAAATAATGTCATTGCAATTACCTTGTAGAAAATGAAAACTAATCAAATGATGACAATTTATTTTTCTAAGTAATAAATAACAAACATGAATTAAAAGCGACTACTGATGAAGATCAAATCCGAGTTATGAATTTCAATCTCAAATTAACTTTTCAAACGCTAATAAGTAATTCGAAATATTTGCATTTCTTAATTAGAAACTAGTGCACCATTGTTTAATCAGCGTATTATAAAAGTGTCACGGAGTGTTTCTAACATGTAACAAAGTTTTTATCTTCCTATCCCCCTAGTTTCTATCCGCTACCGCCATTAAACAAAGAATATCTAATTATGAGTGGTTAGAAATAGTTCTATAAACTTAGCCTTCAAACTCTAACAATCGTGCTTGTCATGTGACGAGAAACGCTCGTGACGTCACGGTTGAATCAGGAAACTGATATTTTTTGAAATAAATGGAGTGGAAACCAGTAGTTCGATCGAACTAGCGGTATTTGATAGATTCTTTCGAAAAAATAATTGTTTCCTGACTCAACTGAAACATTTAAAAAGTTTTTTGACACGTGACAGCACAAATAATTAGACTTCGAAGTCTAAATATCTATTATATATAATTCTCTTACGTGGCTCCCAAATTTTAGCTGTAATTCTTTTCTGCCGGTGGCAACGTTTGCTTTGTTTTAAAAACATCAAAGCATTCTCCCTATTAATGATGTGTTTCTGATCTAATATATATAATTCTCTTACGCGGCTCCCAAATTTTGACTGAAGTATTTTGTACAACTAATAAGATTCTTTTCACAACAGTTAAATATTTACTTTATTTTCTTCATTCATAGAGAAAACAGTCGGCAAAGAATTCTGTTTGGTTAAAAAACATTTCGCTAAAAAAATAACGAATTCTAAAAGAAATAGAAATAAACAACTTAAAAAATAAAAATGCTGTTGCCAGCCATAGAATATTTTGAAAGTTAACTTAGCAACATAAATCAAAATGACATAGAAGCGCAACTAGATCAAAATTATGATACTTGAGCGCTTGACGTAACAAATCCTTCAATTCTAAAAGTGTTGTATCGCCAAATGCCCAAATTAACAATTGCGTTCTTAAAGAAATTCTATAAAAAGTTTTAAATAAACAACCTACTTCTACAACTGCTTCTTGAAGAACTTGGCTCATTGATTAAAAATATTGTTTTAATTTTACAGTACTAACTTTACTTCTACTTTCATTATTGCTATGACCCTCTTTCATTACATTTTACAACTTCATGCTAAATTTGAGGACTTTAAGTTGTTTTGTGGTTGAATACTGACATTTAGAAATGTGTACATAAAAAAAATAATATTTAGAGGTTAAGAGTTGCCTCAGAAAAATTTGAATTGTTGACATTGAACTTAACAATGGAAACAATCGTTTTTGTGAAAAATTGAATTGTATTGTTGACATCAAAACTAAAAATATTGTGTTTCAACTTAACAATACTACCTTAATTTATACTTTAGAATTGCCTCGGAGAAATTTGAATTGTTAGCAATGACTTAAACAAAAAGTTTTATTTTAACTGACAAATACTATATTATAATTTTAACTTTTTCTATGACTATACTCATTTTCTTACTCTTTTCTTTGTTTTTTATACATTTTATATTTTTGTGATAAAATAAAAAACTTATAGTTGTTCTGCTTCTGAACACTGATGAAAACACAAAATGATGGGCTTCATCAACAATCAAAAATATATACATTTATTTTACAAATTCCATATTATTAAGGTGGCGCCCTTCAGAGAATTAAAAATACAAAATTATCTTCATCAAAGCCGATGCTTTACATCCGGCGTTCAGTGGCAGACTACTATTTCATATTGTTTTACAACACATGGCTTTAGCCCTCTGGTGGGAAAGACTTTAAAACAAAACTTACAACAGTTACTTTTCTCAACAACTGAAATTTAGAATAGTGTGATTAAGAAAAATATGTGAACTGTTCGCAATTTCAAATTAATATTGAAATGTACAGGTTTAGAATTTTCTACAGTGAAAGTTTTCGGAACTTCAGTATTCAAAAAAGTATACAAAAACTAGACGTTAAGAGCGTATCCAATGAGCGAGCAAAGCGAGCATTGGATTGCGAAGCAATCCGAAATGAACTGTGAAAGCAGTTCCGGGGGTTGGTGAGCGTCAGCGAGCAGGGGGCGAAGCCTCCTAGTTTTATATATTTCCATTACTTTTTAGCATTTATAGAGTAATTTTGGGTTTGAAATTCAAAACTATGATTAGATATTCATAAGTAGTCGCTTTTTTATCGCATTTGTTTTTATTGCTTATAAAAACAAGTTGTCAAGGTTTGATAATTATCAAATTTTACGAGGTAATTACAATTGTAATATCTCATTACAGTTCTTGTCACGGACTTTTATTTTCGGATCTAGTTTGATGTATGTGTTTTTTGATGCATAAGTACTACGAAATTGTAAATAGATTAGAAATTACGAACTATTATCTAGGGCAAATGATGAAAATAAGTAGTTTTAAAATTCAATGGTGGAGTAAAAATATTGTGGCCTGCAGGAAAAAGATATATTTTTTTCTACTGACAACCCTTTAACTTAGATTGCGATCTAATGTTACAGTTGAATTAGGAAATCGGTCACTCTTGAATAGCTATCGAAGGGAGCCCAAGAAATCGATCAGCTTTATAAGGATGCTTGTCGGCTGTAAGAATCGAGCTCACAGCCTCCGACTCTCCACCAGCTGAGTGACTGATGCCTTTACTGATTGCGCTACTGGAGCTCCTGAAGAAAGATAATTATTTTCCAAACTACTATTTTCCAAGCAAACAAAAATCTTATAGTTGCGTTTACTTTCGAAAAAGCCGTTAAAATCATAAACAAAAATAAATTTTGTAGCACCGAAAATTTCAACTTAGCAGTCTCATTTCTACTGGAGTGCCTAAAGAAAAATACTTTTGCTCCAGAAAAAATTCGCAAACAAAAATCTTAAAGTCGAGTTTACTTTCGAAAAAAAACTCGTTAAAATCGTAAACAAACATGGATTTTGAAGAATTTAATATTTCAAGTAGAAATGCAACTTAGCAGTTGCCTTTCTACTGTAGCGCTTAAAGAAAAATAATTTTGCCCCAGAAAAAATTCTCAAACAAAAATCTTACAGTTACGTTTACTTTCAAAAAAAAAAAAAACTTGTTGAAATTATAAGCAAAAGTGGATTTTGCAACATGTAAAATTTCAACTTTGCAGGTGCATTTCTGCAGCCTGTAGCGAAATCAGCATGGTATTTTTTACTATAATTACTACGAGTTAAACAGTTTAGAATTCTCGAAAGTCTGTCTGTTCCTCTTTTTTTTTCCATCGTACTCCCAGTACATATATATACACGCCATTTAAATTACAAGTTTCTATGGCACATAGATTTTGTGCAATGAAGTAAAATGTAACGTAAAGTAGAACACATAAGACCTCGGTTGCTCTTGAGGTTTTTTTAATGTATGAAGAAAACAAACTACAAATGACGCCATTTTAAATTTTTTCGAAAACGGAGTACTTTTAACTATTCAAAGTTTTTTTAGGAAATAAATTAATGAAAGTTTATTAAATATTTCTCCAAACTGACAAGGAAAGATGCTTTTACGAACATCTTGCATTATACTTGAATTAATTTATCGCCGTGGGTATTCTGACGAAATTAATCTTTGAGCTTAAGCTTTCATCATGTTCCGTAACTATTCACATTGTTTCACTTAGAATTAGCAGACTTTATCCTGCATTTCATAGATTTTGCTTAAGGTGACTCCACTTTTGTCAACATTAATACTGTTTGACGATATTATTAAAATACTGTTAGTCGGTTCCATCAGTTCATGCATTAAACTAAATTAAGAGAAATTAATAAAATTTCTGAAAAAGAATGTATTCTTATTCGGAAAATTCCATGACATTAGGAAATTATTAATAGTTTTGTTTAATTATCTGACAGTAATAATGCGACAATAGCTGTTAAAATAGATTTTTCTGATTACTGATTATTTTGTTTCAAGTACAAAAGGTAACTTACGTAAATATTTTATTCAAGATTGTAAAGTGGATAAAATCTTATTATTTGTTAAAATACATGTCACATTCCATTAATATGTTCATTAATATGTCACATTTCATTAACATAAAATACATGTGACACGTGTCATTCACTCTTTACTTTCTGATGATTGCATGCATGGAAAATTGCATTTCAAGTTACTAGTTGCATTTCAGTTGTGTAATCAGTTTTAAAACTCATAGAAGTTGTATTTGTAAAATGCATTTAAAAGTTAATTTTAAAAAATGTTAATATAAAAATAACTAACTTATCAGAATAAGGAAATTATAGCCTTTTATATACAAACAATTATGAATACACAAGTGGGCGAACTTTGTGCTAAAATACAAAACTAAGGCAAACAACGTTAAAGAGCACAAAAATATTTATAAAATACAGGCAGCTGTTTCGGATGCTCAAAGGGCAACCTTCATCAGTGCAACAGAAAGAGCTCTTTCTGTATCTTAATTTTTAGGTGATACTAAACAGCTTTATTATTTCTACGCGACTGAAACCGGTTTCCACTTGTTTACGCTCGTGTATGAATTGGTTAAATTTGACGATAGACAATATATAATCCACTATTATATAAATTAGACGATATATTAAATAAATATAGAACGATTATTATATCAGGTAATACATTAGTAAATTATAATAATTAGGAAAAGTTATTAGATGCACTGTAGTATTTTAATTATAACATACTTAACTTGATTTTGTATGCAATACTTTTATAATTAAACATACATGTTGGTTTTTATTCAGGAAATTTTTTATAAACTTCCTATGTGTATTTACTTTTAACGTATTGCATTACAATGTTAACTCTAATTGATACATGAACATAAACAAGTGTAAACCGGTTTCAGCCTTGTAAAAACAATAAAGCTGTGTAGTATCATCTGATAATTAAGATTTTAAGTAGAATCTCATAGTGGGTCTAATAATTGCTGGAGTACAAACCTGCGTTACCTTATTGCTTGGTAGTGCTCTCTCTGGGTTACCGCAACTCAAGTGTCTGGGTATAAAGAAAAATCCTAAACAGTTTTTTATTTTAAAAGTTTTACTTATATATATTTATATAGGGACCGTATATATATTTATTTTTAAAAATTACAATCGACTGTAATTTAAGTGAAAGAAATCTTTCTACTTCATCGGTGCATGATCTTGATTTGAGCATCAGTTTTGTACATAAAATCCGCGAGTGTTGCTTTTGAAAGTATCTTTGAGTTCAAAATTACAATTTTACATTTCAAAATTTCTTCGTGGTCAATAATAACATTTTTTAATGAACAATATAATTGTATAACTGTTGTGAGTAGACAACAGTATTAATGAGTGTTAAGTTTGGTCCATTCTAGCCAATGCTCTCTATGTTGACTAAGAAAGTGGCGCTAAGGGACAACATTGAAAAAAGGATATAATTTCTGAAACTGAAATGCTTTTCTGATCTCTCTAGTCTGAAGTATCTGGAACTAAGAGACCCAAGCCGAGCCACGCCCGCAACATGAAGCCAGATCCACTTCTTTAAGAGGGTGTGTGGATAATTTTTGCAAGAATACTACTAATACTTGAGAAATAACGCGCAGTATCAATGCTACACTATCAAAATATTTTATTTTATAACCTCCTTGAACAGCTGACCCAATTTTGCGTCTACGACTACTAACGTCCAACTCCGTAGCCTTGTAATTTTGAACCAAATCTGGAAAACAAAGGAACTCCTGAATCAAGTATTGGGAGATATTTGCCTTCGTAGAGGACCTTTTGATTCAACTAACTCCGCATTTGCATTACACGGAGAGGAAACCCGCGAAAATCTCCCATGGTTAGCCTGGAGGCAAGGGGACTCTAACCCATAATCTGCTTGCAACTGAGGATATTTTGCGTCAACACTGTGGTCGGTTCGACCCCGGTGAAGAATTCATATCGACCAGCCATCGCTGGGATCCGAACCTGGTTCACATCATTGGAAGGTGAATGCTATATCCCCTCAGCTACACGACTAACTATCAAAATATTACAGTTAGATTACCTCATCGTATGTTGATACAACAAACAATTTCTATTTATAATTAGAGTTTTAACGAAATACAGTAAAAAAACACTACGAAGAAGTGGCATAAATTTATCAGAGAGAAACTGTGGGCAATTGCTTAAGGCCTCACATACCTTTTAATAGGTAAAAAATGAGAGAAAACGAGCAATTTTCAATCATCTGCCAATTTTATAATAATTATTCTAAAAATACCAAATTTCGAAATATGACACTATACATAGTCTACATTTTGAAAACAATGCAAATTTTTTTTTCAAAAATTAAGAAATTTCTTAATTAATTGAAATTTTAATTCAATAAAATTTTTCTGTTTTTATTTGCGCGCAAGCTTCTGGAAAAAGTTTACATAATATTTGCTTGATTTTTTTTGTGAGTATAGAAATATATGGTAAAACTAAAATGACGAAGAATGAACAAATAATTTTACTTTTTTCTCTATGCAAAAATTTTTTTAAAATTTATTAAAAAATTTTAACAAAAAAAATTGCTATTTCATTTTTTTAAATGTCAATACATTAATCCCACCTTCAAATGGCTTCGTTAATTTATAGAAACAGGTATTTGAGACCTGCTGTAAAAATTTTGTGCAATTCTAATCAATAGTTTTCGAGATATTGTGCGCGCAAGGTGTAAAAATAGCATTTTGAGATAAATGAGTTTAAACACAAAACAGGACATATTTTATTAAAGAAAATGTATGACTTATTTTTTCGATAACTTTTGATCTAATGTGAATTTTTTTATGCTTTTTTTTTCAAATTTTCAGAAAGATCCATAGAATAGAATAAAATATTATTAAAAAAATCGATTTTTTGAAGCATTAAAAGGTATGTGAGGCCTTAATGGCAATTGAAGCTGATGTAACTACAGCTTTATCGTATGATGATATTATTTCTGAATTTTCGGCAAAGAAATCTAGAAAAAAGCTTATTAAAGTAGTTTCACAAAATTGATCAAAGCCTCTTCAACAACAAAAAAGACTCCAAAGCAATTTGTGTGAGAAAAAACATCATGCGAATCACTTTTTTTCATGTGTTTTGCTTTTATATAATATTCTGGTTAAGTTTATTAATTTACTTTTTGTAATTTTGATTTATTTTTGCATCCATATATTTTTACATAGATTTTTCTAATGCTTTTGTATATTTTTAATATAAAATTTTAAATTGATATTTGTATTAAATTTTTATAGCCAATTAAATTTTTTGATTTATTGCTTCTATTCATCAAATATNGTTTCTTTCCACACTTAATGTTAGGTCACTTAAACGATCTTGTTCCTTCGTAGATCGTAGATATGTCAAAATTAATTTTAATTTGTTGAATGAACGTTCGCAGCTAGCAGTTGATACTGAGATAGTCAGAAGTACCACTCTCAGATTTGGAAAAACATCTTCTCCATACGAGATTATGAAAGTACGGAGTTTTAGGTTCAATTTCTTTTCTACTGTGGAGTAACATTTTACAGTCACATATTTCGATAAGAAGTTCTATTCCATTGAAATCTGTATTATAAAATTCGCCCAAATTTTTGCAATTTTTTTTCAAGGTCGTTATCAACATTATCCTCGTTTAATAAATTTTCAATGTCTAGTAGAAATCCAAATATGAAATAAAGGTCACTTAATCGTGTACATATTTCTTGTTGCAGGCGATCAAGAACGCTTTTCATAACGCGAGAAATTTCACTTTCTGTGGAAAAAAAACAACATCTCTAGCCAATTCTCCGAGCATTTTGCGGCGTCTTCTTACTCGTGTTGTTGCATCAATATCCCATTTTTCACAAAGATACTTCGTTTTTTCTATTGCCTCTTCACAGAGCTTGTCTAGAATTTCGGGTAGTTCAATCGCTAATGATACAAGATCATTGAACCCTTCTCTAAAATTCATTCTAGGATCTTGTAATCTGAGCTGCACACGATCAATCCTCCTTAAGATTTCATATTAGAATTGAACTAAAGTTATGAAACTAAAAGTTAGTACATTTTGAAACAGAATTGTAGCTTCAATTCTGATGTCACTTGTAGTGGTAGTGTCTTTTGCTAATTTTTCTAATAGTTCTACTATATTCTCTAGCCCATTGATGATAACGCTAACCGCTTGTATTCTGCCGCTCCATTGTGTTTCAGATTCACGTTTGACAGTTTCTGTTAAAGCATTTTTTAATAATTCCCATCGTAACGTTGAGCGTGAGAAAAACAGATATATGCTTTCTGTGGTCTGCAGTTTGTTAAAGAAATTTCATCGGAATTTAATTATTCTATAATTGTATTTTTGATCGAGGCTGCATCTTTAGCATGTATTTCAATAACCCCCCCCATAAAAAAAAGATTTTTTGATGGAAACTTTTTTATTCATAAAATCAACATCTACATACCTAACGACTTGGGACATTTGTTCTCGATGAGAGATATCAGGAGTTGAATCAAACAAAAGTCCATAATATTTTTTTCTTTTGATATCGTTTATTAGTTGATTTCGAACTGTAGATGCCAGAAGATGAATGAATTCATTTTGGATCTATGTTGACAAATATGAGACAGTTTTTGGAGTTTCTGTGGCATGTTAAAGATGATTTGCTAGTAGCGAATCAAACTGAGCTACAAGTTTAAATAAAGATAATAGGTTTCCAACTTTTGTACCAACTTGAAGTGCTAGTTTTTTAACATGGCTTCATTATTTGTTTTATTACTTACCAAGAATGCCTTGAATGCACGAAATATAACTTAAACGTTAATATTTCGAGTATTTCCCTAATTTGTTGCAGACTTCCACTACCTGTCGTAAGTATCAAAGATACGTACAGTCACGGAGAAAAGTATCCGGAAGGTAACAAATAAGGAATCATTTATTTTTTTAATACAGATATTTCTCAGGCACACAACAAATACGGCGTTTGCGTCCTTTCCTAGAAACGGCAAAACGCTGTATTTGTTGTGTGTCTCCTTTCGATCCTTTAGTTGTTATTTTCCGGCTACTTTTTTCCGTGTCCATATAAGTACATTAAACTGTACATATAAGTACATTAGAGAGCTATTGTTATCGTTTTAACAAGCGTAAGCTACATTGCGTTTATGGAAATAAAAATAAATATTGTTCTGAAAGAAAGAATGTTTGTACTTTGTAAACTTCAAATATTTTTTATAACATATTGTTTCATCAGACAAATCAAGAAAGGAGATAATTTCTGTAACCACACAGCGTTGATGCCATAAGCAAGTGCTTGTCGGACACAGATCGAGTCAGCCCTGCCAGTAGACAAGACGTGCCATTTCTATTATGAATATATTATTACACTTTGAATTAGACTATTAGTGTTCCTTTTTATTTATGAATTAACATTAATTATATTACACTGGCACTTAAATAAAAATATGTTTTCCAGAAACCAATTATAATGAAAATAAAAATTATCCAGCAATTTTTTTGTTTTGCGGACCATTTGGCGCCCCTTTGTGAGTAGCGCCCGGGGCATGATGACCCCCCTTGCCCACCCCTCACTACGCCACTGCAGAGAGACCATTCCAGGCGTCTTCAATGCATTTTGACTAGATGTTTTCTGCCTCTCTCAACGAAATGCAGTCCAAATGATCCATCTGGAAGGTTACTGTCCCCTATCTCATTCATGGAGATTCGTAATGACCAACTTTAATCAACGTTCTTAGAATTTTTGTCAAAAATCAAGAAAATTTTATATATATATATTTGTTTGGTTGCTAATTTGATAGTTTCNTCTCAGTGACTGCTAATTGATGTTAAAACTTAAAAAAAAGAGGTATCGAAAAACTACTAAACTACTTGCTAAAACTACTGGTGAAGAAAGCGGAAGGAAAAATAATAAAACTTGTTTTATTGTCGAAAATAAAGCATTGTATATAATGATTATCTTTCAACTCCTTTCTCTACCTCTCAGTAATCAAACAGGCTTGAAATTTTCAGCATAACTTTCTATTGACTTGCTATTGATTTTGATCAATTAAGTTATGCGTTTAGATCCCTATTGTCCATACTTTTTTTAACTCCTTTAACGTCAAATGTTTTGAAATTATGCATTAAAAACGATCATTACAGAAAATTCTCAAGAACAATATTTATTAGATAAATATTAACAAATATTAAATTTATGATAGCATTTCGGAAGTATCCTAAGTAATTTATGTAAACTTAAAAATAATATTTCAGTGCCATTTAATATTTAGAGACCAATTCGATTTTATTAAAAAAAAAAACGTTATAATCTCTATATTTGATTATTGGAAAAATTTCGATTTATTTGAAAAGTGTTTTGTTGAATGTAGTGACCTAAGACTTTAAATTCTTTCGTAAATTAATTTATTTTGGATTATAATAGTTCAAAGCTAAAACTTCTCAAAGCATTTGAATTTAAGGAAAGAATTTTTTTCAAAGAAAATAAAAGAGTATTAGCTTTGAAGATTAAAAAAAATAAAGAAGATTTGAGAAATAAATGTTTTTCCGCGTCATACTTTTTAATATTAAAAAGTATTGATTTATTTGCATTTCTTTTCAATTTTCTTCAAACGAATAACTGATTAATATTTATTGTTGTTAATAATTGAAGTTTATTATTAAATATTTAGTTTGTAGAGAATATCTTTTCCAATGTCAATGTCAATAAAATAAAATGTGATGAAAATTTTAAGAAATGAATTTAGTTTGAATATTTTGTTTATTTATTAATTCTATTATTTTGTATTTAACTGCGTTGAACCCATTCCGACCCATTTCTGAGCTTACCACTAACAATGTTCAACTCCGTAGCTTTGTAATTTTCAACCAAAATTAGAAGACAAGAACTTCTGGATCAAGCACTGGGACAAACTAGCATTCATGGAAGAACGTTTTGATTGAACTAACCCGCATTTGCGTTAAATTGTGATAAAAACCTTAAAAACCTTCCACGGTAAGATTGAAGGGAAGGGGATTCTTACTCAAATGTCTACCTTTGGGGATATTTCAGCCTTTTCAGCCTTAATCCTTATCAGCTATCCACTGATGGGATTCGAACATTGTTCCTCTTTTTGGGAGGCAAAATCTATCCCCTGAGCACCTCATGAATAACGAAATCCCAGAAAAACCATATGCAAGTAAATTTTAAACATCGTTTTCATATACATTAAAAAATTATAAACGCAACAGTTGCTTTGGGCTTTCAGTTAATTTATTACATAATTTTTTTTTTGGGAGATTATTATTATATTTTGTTTTTTTTGGGAGAAAACTATAAGAGTAAGAAACTTAAAATCACGACGGTGTGTAGAAAATTCATATATATCACGATGAAATGAAAAAAGAAATTAACATTCGATAATTAGTTTACTAGTTCTGTTATGTTGAACATTATACTAAAAAGTATCATGCGGGTCTCATTCTATTGACCACTGAAATGCAACTGCAGAGTTGAAATTAGACGTGCTGAAAGGTACATATTAGTTTATGACGTCAACGTGGGACTTATAACAAAATCCTATTTTAAGTTCTTTTTCGCGAATTGTTTCTCATGTTTGCTTTGCTGTAGCTACATTTTTATTTTACTATACATAAATTGTGATGATGATGAATAGAAATGTTGAACATTATGCTAAAAAATGTCATGCGGGCCTCATTCAATTGACCATTGAAATGCAACTGCTGAATTGAAATTAGATGTGCTGAGAGGGACATATTCGTTTATGAATTCAATGTGAGACTTATAACAAAATCCTATTTTAAGTTCCTTTTCACAAATTGTTTATCATATTTGTTTTGCTGTAGCTACATTTTTGTTTTGCTATACATAAATTATACAGGAAATACGTCAAAACAAATTAATCTGACGTTCGTTAATTAATTTGAGAATAAAATGCTAAAAATTAAGCTATTATATGTATAAAGTTGGTTTAACTGTAGATATGAATGCTGAATACAGTATAGAATTTTGTTCACATTCTGAAGTTTCAATTGCCAGCAAAAATATATTTTGGTATTTTTTAAATATTAAAAATGGTTTAACAGTTTGTAAAAAAAATCTGTTAGATTTTCCGAACTATATTTGTATTAAAATATAATATCCAAAAAAAAGCTGTTTGAAATTTTTTTCCCATTCATATTCAAAAACTTATTAATAATTGATGAAATCAAAGAGATTTCAATAAAGAATAACTGCTTCTCTTAGATCTAAATAACTGCATATAAATGTAAATTCAGAAATTTTTTGTATGGAAATGAGCACTTAGAACTTTAACACAGAAAAAAGAAGACACCGACGTTTCAACCTGTATTTTATAACCATAAACTATTAAAATGATAAATATATTATTTGTAATTGCTATTACTGTATAATTGTACTGAATTAATACAAACTAATGAAAAAGTATTAAAAATATGCTTAGTAAAAAAAATTCGTCAAAAGTGTTAAATAAACGAATATGATACAGTACAGTAACGCTAAGGCTAATAACTTTTATTTAAGCATTTAAAAAAACATAAATATTTAATAGTTTATTTATTAAATACTTTTATAAATTACAGTAATTCTTCATTAAAACTAGTTAGTCTCGTATTTAGAATGATAAATAATTTCTTTATTGTCGAAGGATTTGTCAAATACGTTGAGAACGTATAAAAATACAGCTGGTAAATTTACGAATCGTTATTTATATGCATGATAACATTCTCTTTATGCGAGTTAAGGTTAGAAGTTTTGATGAAAAGTTATTAAATTTGGTGTATATTTTTATTATGGAAGAAACGATGTGATGCGGGCTGTTCACCATAATGGAAAAGAATAATATTTTTTTCCTTTACTCATCAGGGAAACGAATGCACGATATTGCATTTCACAGCCCGCTACACCAATTTAATCAGGCGCTTATGTTCATTCCTCCGAAATGGAAAAATGTTTAAAGAACTTCTTTATTTTACTTTTATTATAAGAGTTGTTGGTATCCATGGTAATTTTATGCCTTTTTTTTTAAATATTTACTTACTAGAATTTGGATAGAATGTTTGGGATATTTTCATTCTTATATTAATTTCAAAGCTAAACTTCTTATAAGAGTTTCAGAAATTAAAGTAGAAAGAAAATTTGATCACGGTTTGATTACAAAAGTTGAGTTTTTGAAGGTGAGAGATAGTTCGATGTTCTCGAAAATAAAATTTTGATTTGCATTATCCTACAAAATGTAGTTTCAGTACTAGTAAATAAATTTCAATATTTTCAATATTATATTTATGAAAAGTGAATATTTGTATTACTCAGGAAAAATCAAATTTTATTTTAAAATGTTATGTTTATCGGTATTTATACAATGAATCTTTTGGTATACTTAAATGAATTCTTAAATAAAAAATTCAATAAATAAGTGAAGTAATTTACTTCATGATGCATATACTTAATCAGGCAAAAATAAGGACTAGTACGTTAAGTGTTATTTGAAAGACAAATCACTTAATACACTGAGAAAAAGTATTGTCCAAATACCAGATTATCTTAAAATTTACCGTGCAACAGAACAATATGGGAACACCAAGAAATCAGGTCATTTTTAAAGAAGCAGTTTAGTAATGATTTTTGGTAAAATTAACATTAAAATATTGTTTTATAATTTTGATGAAATTTGGAAAATGAGATCAAATACGGTAATTTAATCATGATATCTTAGAGCAGGTACATAAAACCCTTTATTCGGTTAAATATGCTTTTTAGTATTGTATTTGTTACTAAATGTGTACTAATAAAGACTCTGATTTTGAAAACCATTATTTCTGGTAAATCGTTACCATACGAACGGAAAAAATACCACATGAATGGTTTCAGTATCGTAAGTTATCGTTTATGAGCTGGATTATAAGTTTTTTTGAATCAAAAATATCATTATCGTGCAGTACGGTAATTATCATTCGATGATATCATTATCCTATAAAATACATCTTTATTCTTATTTTAAAAAAAATACCTGCAATATTTATTTATCCACCTTTCTCAGTGTTCTGAAACTCGTTAAAAATTGATAATTTTTTACATAAATTTACTGTTTAAAATAAAATTATAATAAAGACAACAATACTGTAGGTGATATAATGAAAGTATCTAAAGATATATACTAACATACAAAATTTAAAAAAAGTTTTGAACATGTACAAGACGAGAATGTTTAATATAGACTCAGCAAAATCTAATTTTCCCTATGTCTTTACTTTAACAACTTTAATCAAAAGTCTGTCGCGTGTTCGAAATCTTAAGAAGTTAATTTGAAGACATCCAATTTCTCGAATTTAATTTATATCAACAATAATGGGAGGAACATGTTGAAACTCATTAGTTGAAATGCATTGTGCAATTTCTTAATATGACGTATAATTTAATAACTATATTAGAAGCAAACCTAACCTTTAAGCAGTGTTTATATTACCATATGTAATGTACCGCCTTTATGAAATAGTTTGAATTAATAGTGTTTATAATCTTGTAAAGTGAAGGATGCAGACTCATACTGATACTATTGATAAGAAAAGTATTAATTAAGGAAATTTTTATCAATAAGAAGCTGAAAATCCATTAAATTTATACTATGAAAAATATCGGCGCTGCGGAAAACCAAAAGAAAAACCAATCTGGTGCGTTATTTCTGGACCATGCGCTACTTCCGGAAATCTTTGTTAGAATCCTTATATGTAATTTTCCTTTTTTTATTCTCCAAATCAATTTCTCTGTTGTTGTTGTTGGCACAGACTATTAAGGCAGTGAGAGTGCGATTGTTCTTGTTTTATAGTGGCGCCATCTATGGCCAAGAACTCAAATTCTGCCACACCCGGTTTATAAGCGGCCTCATTCTTGCATCAGTTCATTCATCCACTGATCGTAATTTTGACCTGAGCCAGAGAACGATCAATCTCTATATCCAGCTCCCCATAAAGGTACAATATTTTTAGGAACGTAGAGGACTTTGTGACCCGATTGATTTAACATGCACCAGTCACCATTCACTAGGGAGTCTTCCGCCGGGCTATCCCGGCGACTTCAATTTCAATCTTTTTATTCATTAAAGATAGAGTTAAATTTAAAAAAAAAAGGAAATTTTCGAAACATTTTATCAGTTTTATGCCTCATTTATAAATATTAGATAATTGTTTTTAGTAATTTAAATGTTTTAATGTTTTCCTTCATTTACGTCTTATAGCAGACGATAGAAAAATATTAATTTTCATTACTATTGTTTTATGGTTTGTATACATTGGTGTTTTTTTAAGTGATTATCAGTGAAAGATTTTCATTAAAACTTTTAATTCATGTGGTTTAAGGCGTTATCATAAGCTATGATTTGCTTCTTTTATTCTTATTACTTTTCAACGGCTACTGAGAATCACTACATCATATTTACTTTTATTCTCTTTATAATGGATGGTTATGCTAAAGATAGTGAAGGTACGGCTCTTCATATATTTCCAAAATAATACTTACTATCTACCAGAGTTGGCCAAAAATGTAATCGATTACATTTTTTGATTACAGTAATCAATTACTTGTAATCATGATTACAATTTTCAAATATTTTGATTACAGCTGTAATCATGATTACAATATTGATTACAGTAATCAATTACTTGTAATCGTGATTACAAAGTTTGATTACAGCTGTAATCATGATTACATAGTCGATTACAGTAATCAATTACTTGTAATCATGATTACAATTTTCAAAAAATTTTGATTACAGCTGTAATCATGATTACAATTTTGATTACAGTAATCAATTACTTGTAATCATGATTCCAAGTAATTGCGATTACAAGTAATCACAACAAAAACGATTACAAGTAATTATGATTACAAGTAATCAAAATATATGATTACATGTAATTTGATTACATGTAATTTGATTACATGTAATTATGATTACATGTAATCTAATTACACGATTACAAGACTATTGTATTCTTATAAATGATTATATTTTACAGTAGATAGTAGAATGTATTTTATAATGATACATTTTGCACGTATTAACATGTACTGCATTTTGTACGTATTTGTATACGTACAAATGAATGTAACTGAAATGTATGTACATATGATTTTATCTAGTGCATATGTTCAGACATTTTAGTATCACACACATGTACATACACTTATATTGTAGGTATAAAATATATGTACGTATGTATATAGATAATAATTACGTATGTATGTGCAAACAATGTAGGCATGTACATTTATACACAATGAATATATGCATTTTATGCAAATATTTGTGTATGTAAAATGTATATCTATGTTCATGTACGCATGTATATACAAGTACTTGTGTTTGTACGAACATACATACATTGTCTGTACAATGTATGTCCCATGCATGTATGTGCAATTTATTTATGAACAGTACAATATATGTATGCATGTACAATATAGGTATATCTGTAGGATGTACAATATATGTATGTATACATGTACATGATATGCATGTCCAGTGTATTTATGTACATGTACATAATATGTTCATGCTCAATGTAAGTATCCAAATATGCATAATACATTTGTGAACTATTGTACGTACATTGGGCGTATTTATATTTCACATATATTCATACATGCATTCGACATGCATAACGTACGTACATACACACATTTGAGATGCATATATTGTACAGATGTATATACATATAGCGTACAGATGTATATACATATAGCGTACAGATGTATATTCATATAATGTACATATGATGAAATGAACATATAATGTTCATATAATGTACATATGTGTGTACATATACAGTACGTATGTGCATAAATATATTGGGCATAATTCTTTCGTACAAATTTTACATGTGTACATGCATGCTATCCCTATCTATGCATATGGTGCAATGTATATATGTACAATGAATGTATCCACACATGTACAATACACGTATGTTCCATGTATGCATATCCATATGTACTATATATGCACGTACAATACATGAATGTATGTACATACATTGTACATGCGTACATACATTACACGTATACATATGTACATTACATTTATGTCTAAATATGTGTACAATGCAATAAATAAAATGCATGTAAGTTAACTTTTAATGACTCAAGCAAGTTAAATGACAAAATCAAACGATATTTAAATTTAGTTTTCAGCTTTAATTGTTCTATATCATTTTGAAATTCTCTGAATAAAAAATTATTTTCAGGTATTTTCATGAAATGTTTGACAATACAGATTTATTTTTTTTATAACATAATGCATGATTCATAGAAATTTTTTAAATGGTAAGAAAAACGGTAAATTTTATGTGTGGAATTAATATTTAGAAATTCCAAATAAAATTATCGTTTGCTTTCTAAAAAATATGAGGTCGAGTTTCATATACCTTAGAATAATTTTAAAACAAATTTTAATAACTTTACTCATATAAATTTTTTTAATGTATGCACAATGTATGTGTATATTGTAATTACATATATTTAAATGTACGCACGTATTTGTACATTACTTGTAATTATGTACATGTATACGTTGTATGCACATGCATACATTGTGCATATAACTATTTTTTTGTACATCCATGCATTACATGCGCATAAGTATTAACAAAGTATGTAGTTATACAAGTACATACGTAAGTTGTACATAAGTACATACTTTGCGTGCACATATATCGATGTACATATAAATATGCATGTATACATGTACGCATTTTATTTACGCAACTATGTGCATATATTGTACCTTTAAATAACATTTTTACATATTGTACGCAAATACGTACAATTTTATATACAAACGTACATTGTATATACGTGCTATTATCGTAAATTTATACAATATATGCACTTAAGTACATAAAAGCATGCAAACGCATAAACATTATTTTCATATACGTTCATACATACATTGTCTATGTATACAAAGATACAAAACATTGCCTTTTTGTACAAACTAACATACATGCGTACATGTATCATAAATGCATAATTATATGTACTAAGCATATGCGCATTGCATTAAGTATATTACAATATAATTATGAATATTGTACGTACAAACAACGTTTGTGCATACATTGTATGTATAGGAATCGCAAATTGTACGTTCATGCGTGCGTACATTCTATGTACATAAAAATATGTAAACACATGAATACTTACATAAAAAATTTGACTATAGTATACAATCGTAATAACTTGTAATCGTATAGTTTGATTACAAGTAATCACAATTACATGTAATCAAATTACATGTAATCATGATTACATGTAATCATATATTTTGATTACTTGTAATCATAATTACTTGTAATCGTTTTTGTTGTGATTACTTGTAATCGCAATTACTTGTAATCATGATTACAAGTAATTGATTACTGTAATCAAAATTGTAATCATGATTACAGCTGTAATCAAAATTTTTTGAAAGTTGTAATCACGATTACAAGTAATTGATTACTTGTAATCATGATTACAAGTAATTGATTACATAGCTGTAATTATCTGTAATCAATTACAGTTGTAATCGATTACTGTAATCAACGGCCAACTCTGCTATCTACTAACTTGTGAATCAAAGTAAATGCAAATCTTGAACATTTGTAATTTTAAAATGTCGCCAAATAGAGTGATGAAAGCGTCATTTGGAAACCCCACTAAAAACTATGCAAACCCTTTTTTAAAATGACGTAAATCCACTATAAAATGGTGTAAACAGGCCATCGTAACCTTGGTAATGCTTAAAGATTAATTTTGCAATGAGTATTTTTAGATGCATGTAAAATTTGGAGACAATGATAACTTAATTCCTAAGTTTGTCGTTCATTCTTTATATCCCTGGTTTCATAATGATTAGACGTTAATTTTTGAAAAATAATTACTGGTATTTTTAAAACATTTTTTTAATAAACTATGTATAATATTTTTTGAAGAAAAATGCATTGCAAGATTTACAGACTTTTAATGATCACATCATAATTCCTTAGCTTAGAAAGCCATTAAAAATACAATTAATAAATAAGTACCCATTAATATATAAGATAAAATAATTGAAGAATTGGCAAATTTAACTGTAATGAAATAATATTATGTATAAATGCTTAATTTTTATAACAATTCCTTAATAGTTTTCAAAATCTAATAATTTCTTCTTGTTCTGATTTATTGAAAAAACTATTAGCAGAGAGTTCAACATTTAAAAAAAAACAACTTCAAAACAAGCCATGCTGAAAAAGTTAAAACAATATATTGTAACTGATAATAAGTTTGTCTTTGTGCGTGTCCCCTATAATTCGAGAACCTTTTGTGTCCTGAATAAATCCTGAAATTAGTACAGATGGTTTAAGAAGCAAATTTAGTTCAGCAATCCCAAAAATTATCCGTCCGGGAAAGACGCGTGAAAAACGATTTTTGTTCTATTTGTTTAGCTTTATTTATTCTTGTTATTGATGACGTCTCTTCTTTTCACTTATTTAAATAATATAATTGATGTTTGCTGGCCGGGATAGTCTGGTACGCAGGGAGTTTGTTCTCAGTACTTACGATCATGAGAACGGGAGTTTGAATCCAGCTGACCGAAGACTTCCCGTGCAGTAAATAGTGGCTAGTGCACGTTAAGTTTGTCAGGTCAGAAAGTCCTCCATGTTCTCATAACAAATTATACCACTGCGGGGACTGAGTTGGACATTGATCGTTCTCCAGTTCAGGTCAAAATTACGATCTGTGGATGAATGAATGAATGTACGAAAGGATCCACCCTATAAACGGATGTGACTAATGGATGTGGCAGAAGTCGTGTTCTTGGTCATAGATGGCGCCACTGGAAACAAGATAAAATGCACGCATTGCCTTAATGGTCTACAACAACAACAACTGATGTATGCCAACCTACAGCTTTATTTAACCAAAAATGGTTTATTGCACGATTTTTTAATTGTACCGTTACCCTTCAAACTTTGGCAAGGCTGTGATTTATTAATTGAATTTTGGTAATGGTTACCCAGGTTCAAAAATAGACACTTGACTAATGAAGTACATGAAACTTTTAACAATAAAAAGTAAATTTTATTATAACTATAAATTAACAACAAACACAATCCCGATCATTTCCAGATGCCTTCATGTGCACTCAAAATTTCAATTTATACACTTTTAAATTTCCAAATGGTTATTCTCAAGATAAAACTTTTCGATAAAAAGCACCTTTAAATTTCATATGCATAACATTAAATTAATTCACACTAAAAGAGACATTTACGAAATAAAAATACTAGCTCATTCTAAATTTACAAAAACATTTAAACTTTAAGTCCTTGTATTCCTACAGCAGATAATTAAAATTAAATATCCAAGGCTCATCTTAAAATAGGTATCTTAACATCGGATAGAAATAATTTAAAATACGGAATAAAATGCTCTTCTAAAAAGTTACTAAAAAGGTAAGAAATTAGAGTTTATAAATACAAAGGAACTTGCAGATCACCTTCTGGAACGCCCACCGGGCCTGCAGGTAGACTTGTGGACTAGGAGAACCTCGACCTTCCGACCACCATTCAGCTCTTTAGAAACACTTGATTTTCTGCCGAGGAACGCTCACTTCTTGTCAACCGTCTTGAATCTAGCGACACTCCGTCTATCATATCCCGTTTTATTCTGAGGCTTCAGATCAACTTTTTTCCAGGCAACAGCTCATCCGATCAATGTGGCTTACTTAGTCGCGGTATCCAGGGACTCTTTCCAAATATCAACCTTTCAGCATTTCCGCCTAGATCAACTCATTCCGAGATTCCAGCTAAATCTAAACTCATTCTCGATGATACCGGCTCAGAACATACTTCTAACAGCCATGATAGATCCTGTCAGCGGTGATGTTTCAACTCAACATTCCATCGGGCACGATCCGCACTCCCGTCGTACTACTTTTTCAGGCACTCCCGTCTTACTACTTTTTCAGCCACTCTTCACGCCTCTTATACTTTTCTCAGCAAGGCGGAATAATTCATACTGACCTGTTTACTCGCTCAAAAGTCATCCCGCATCCAGTGGACGTCAGAACAAAAAAAAGATCCACCAGAAAAACCAGCTACAAACCCACTAATACGCCATAAAAGTGATAATCTAAAGCTCCTTAAATGTTAATACAATTTATATCCACAATCTACCCCAAAAATCCCATTTTAAAAGAATAAATAAAAATTTCTCATGAAATATCATAATTTTGATTGCATTTAAATTTTATCATAGTGGTGCCATCTATTGAAAAATAACCCTTCTTTAAAAAGTATTGATACAAAAAAAAACTCCAATAAATTCCTATTTATTACATAATTGCTGTCCGTCTTTGATTATACACAGAATCTTACGTAAAACAATGTGGATCACGTATGAAGGCAACATTAACGAATTAATATTTTGAAAGGTATAAAAAACAAGAGTTTATTTTTGTTTAAAGTTATCATTTTTGAAACGTGTTTTTATGAAGACAAAATTATGTTCCATCAGCAACCATGAAATAAAAAAATTAAATTGTAAGTTAAAATTCCAAGGCCTCTGCAAAATTGCTTGATTGTAGTAAATCTTGTATATTGGCCACATACTGTAACATTGTTCTTGATGCAAAACTTGTTGTATTTCAAGTTGGTACTTTTAACTAGTTTGATTAAAATAAGTTTTTTTTGTTCTTGATCGATGAACTGTTAAAGGACTTTCTTTTTAATCTAAATATGTAAAATCACATGGAATGGTTACAAACATAAGAGAAATGAATTGTTTTCCCGTCAGTTTTATGCATTATTGCTTAATGGTTAAATAATGCCATCATCTTATTAATTATGTTTTGATTATTTCTGATTTTTTTTTATCTCGAGTATTAGCTAGTAGTTAAATGAAACATATTCTCAAATTAAAAATACAATTTTGATTTTATCGTGTATAAAGCATATTCTGTGTAAACCTTGCAAATTTATTCTAAATTTCGCAAACTCTTGTAATCTCATACTTTTGTTATGAATAATAAGTATTCATGGTGACGTGATATTGGAAATATATTAACATAAAAGAGCAGTTGCGATTAATTCTAAAAGCAATTTTAACGTTGCTACGGAATAACATCTTAATGTGATCTCATTGCCTAGTCTCATAACTCTTGTATCATGAGAATATATAGCATTTAAAACTTTAGATTTCTCCCATCATTTTGCACAATTTTCAGTCAAACCTTTCGATTTAGTTTAATTCTATTAAAATACTGACATTTAAATTATCAAATTGCTTAGATTAGTCCATCTTTTTGAAATGTCTTTATCCTTACTTTATCTGTATTGGGTAAAACTACTATTAAATTTTGTTTTATTATCTTATCACTAATTAATATTGATCAAGTTATTTAGTTCTTATTGCAGACATTTGTTATTCCATGTTAAGCCTCCAGGTTTAACTTTCTTATTATCTTTAACTTGCATTTTTAGAAATGTTTTGCATATGTCAATCTAAATAAAAGACTGCATTTAAGTATTACAATCCTTGAAGTAAGGTAAATGATCTGTAACAAATAATCTAATCAAAATTGAAAATTTTTAACATGAAATTCAGAGGTTATGAAAAGAATAGTTTTGAATGAAATTGTTCAGCAGGCAAAGTCCCACTACAAGTAGCACCATAAAATAAGAATTTTTTTTATTATTTAGCAGCTGGATTAATTGGAAAAGGGACTTCAGTAACTCCAAATAACACCATTCAGTAACTCCAAATGACACTCCAACTCCAATGACCAGATTTTTCAAAAGAAAAATTTGCAACAGAAACCACAGAAACTCAGTGCTTTAGGTTCTCAAAACTAAGATTTAACTTAATTACGTATGATATAGTTGGTATATTTTTTAAATTAAAAAACATACTAAAAAGGGCATAAATATATTGGAAAATATTCCATTCCGATGTAATTTGGAGTTACTTAAGCCCCCATTCAAATTAATCCAGTTGATAATTCAAGAAAATTTCATCTTCTTCTTTTATGGTTCTGCAGCCCGTAGCGAGCCGTTGCTCGTCGAGCAATTTTATTCAAGATTACTCTATTCTTAGCCTCTGGATTTCAAGTTAGAAAATTTTAATTATGATTAGGTGTTTTTTTACATTCAAAAGAGCATTTACTTTAATGATTGTTAAACTTTAACACAGTTTTTTATTTATGTTGACACATACAAAAGATTTATAAAAATGTATGTTAATGACAATAAGAAAGTTAAATCTGGAGTCTTAGTCTTAGCATGAGACAAGAAATGTCTACAATGAAAAAAATTGTTGTGAATTTCTGCTGTTTTTTTAACATTGATTTTCTGTTTCTTTGTGAAACCAGTAGCTCATTGATCTCGGAGGAAAAAAAAGTCAAACTCATTTTAAATTCTAATGCTTATTGAGATAGGCATGTCAGCGACTGGTATATTTTTCAGTTTCTTAAAAGATGAGTGAATACTGATGCATTCTTTTTTTTACGGTCTGATACTCACAAACTTATCTTTGTTTAAAATATTCTATCCAAAAATGTCAAGGACTTTTATTCTTATTGAAGTAGTGATAGTGAAATAAATGCATTTAATTTCAAGTAAACTATAAGGTGCTTAACATATCTTTCATTCCACATTAAAATATGGAAAAAAAACTGTCATTGAAGAATAGAGAAAATGACTGTTTATAATGTTGTCAAATTTTCAGAAGTATGTCTTTGAAAATTGTAAAATAGTAGAAAAAATATATAAAATTACAGTGAAAAAAATTCTGGTAAAACTTCCATGTTGTATAGTAAGGACAGTTTTGGAAAAAAAAGCTATAATTCTGGTACGGTATTTACACCATTCATGTGGTAATTTTCCCGTTCATATGTTAAAGGTTTACCGGGAATTCTGGATTTTAATATTATAGTTCTTATTACCATAAATTTAGTATTCAATTTAAAGTTAGTAATTTGTTAAACTTTCGTAATAAATGGTTTTTATGCCCTACTCTTGAGTATCAAAATAAATTTATAAGATTTTACATTTACTTAATTATAATACTTATTATAAAACTATATTTAATTGTAGATTTTTCAAGAACACAGAGGTTATAATTACTAAAAGATTTTAGATTTTGTTATAGAGTCAGAGACACGGTAAATTTTCCCATATTCTATAGTAGTTTTGACTATGCTTTTTCTCGGGGAAAAAGGAAGGTACCTAATATGTGATAATTCCTTAATATGCCAGGCGCACCTCATTTATCCGAAAAAGATGGTGAACTCAACCAAGAACAATTGCGAAGTTTGTAAAAAGCTGATGAAGCATAACTTACGCCTTCTGGTATTTGAAAAAATTTCGTCTTTTGGGTTTATAGTTCGTGGTGTACAATGTTAAAATTTTCATTCTGAAATTACGGTAAAATAACTGGCAGCTGTTTGTCCATCCGTTTAACCGTAAAGTTTATGGTAAAGAACATTTTTCTCCTTTATAATTTTGAAACTATTTACAAAAAGTATGGTTATAAAACCATTAATGCAAAACTATACGGTTTCTTAACCAATTACAACTAGCATTTTTCAAAAATATAAAAAGAAAAAAAAACTAGACATAGGAGTTCGACTTTTCGCAAGGTAATGGGTATTAGAAAGTGCTGTACACTAAAAATTCTTCATGTGCTGAAGGGAATGGAAGAAACAGTGTGGTGTCAACACTAGGACTCGAACTCCAGTTCTGCCGGTCATGAGATTGACAGATAAGCCCACTCGGCTATGATATGTACGCAGTTGTGAAGAACTAAATAGCTTCATTAGGTAGTTCTAGTTGGTGCGATAAAATTCTGGTTGCTTAACCGTATCAGGTGAAAGTAGTTAATAAACAGTTTTTCTCAAACCTAACAGTTTGATTACCATTTTATTTACGGAAATTTGACTGTTTTGATTAAATACGGTGAAACAACCATTCAATAAATTATAATTTAACCAATTTTTCCGAGAAATTTCAAACAGTGTATCATATTTTTTTGTCAAAAGCGTGTGAGTGATTTGTTATGTTTATATACAGGGTTTGAAATTTAAGTCTCAAAGAAACTAGCCCGACTAAAATTTTTACTCGCCAGTATTTTTACAAAAAATAAATTTTTAAAAAAAAATTGCTAACAGATGTAATATAAATAACTTTTTCGTTATAAAAATGATAAAAAACAAGTAGAAACTAAAAAATACTTAATCGCATTGATTGCAAAATAGTTATGAAAATTACTTACAATAAGGATGTCAAATATAGTTTTTATGTTTTTATTATCATAGACATACTTTTTAAATACATTACATCTATGTTACATCGGCATATTATATAACTTTAAAATAAGAAAACATCAAAAATATAAAATATCGGAAATATTCAGTCACAGTGAAAGAATTCTGGTTAAATTACCATACAATATGGCTATGATATTTCTGGTAAAAAAAAACTTAATTCCGTTTAAGGTATCTGACAGGTGGAAAAACATGATTTTGAACTAAAGTTTCAAAATTAAATGTTTACATATTTAGAACCTTTGTACTTAGCTTTCTAAACATACTTTACTTTTGTTTACAAAGTTATAGCAGTTTTTTTTCAAGGTGATAACAGTGAATAGACTAGTGATTTTAAGTTATATCTCAAAATCAGGTTTTTTTCACATTTTACACCATTTTAAACACGATATCTCGTGTTGTTTCTAAACTAATTGTCAGCACTTTTTCATGAATCATTCAATTTTTCATATGTTTATGATTATAGAGCACATATTTTGAGCTGAAGACTAAGAGAAAAAAAGTACAATTTCATTTTTTATGCATCTTCTTTCGCATGGACGAGTGCAGAATTTTTTTAAAAATTTGCTTTTTTAACTATCTTAACCCCTAACTCATTTGTATATGTACTTGCTTTTAAGATAATAGTTCAAAACATAGTTGATAGCCTTCTAAATAAAATCCTCAAAGAATTTTTTTGTTTTAGGGGATAGAATTGTTTTTACATGCAAATATTTTTTACATGTAATTATTTTGCATGTATCTATGCAAACACTGCCTTTTTTTTACCTAAAAATGGCCATTTAAAAGAAAAAAATTAATAATAATTTTTTCGCTAGATTTATAAGTTTTTGCTCATACTAAGGCATATAAACTTTTTTCAAAAATTTTATATTAATATTTGAAAAAGAGGTGTTGAAACTAGTCGGACAGCTTAATAAAACCAAAATATACAGTACTTAAACCAATCATTTGGTAATGTTTTTATTCATATGGTAACGGTTTACCGGAAAGCTTGGTTCCAAAATTATAGTTCCTATTACTACACACGCATTGAGAAAAAAAAATGCAACACTTAAAAGTATATTTAACCAAGTGAATAGTGTTTATGCCATGCTCTAAAGTATCATGTTAAAATTACCAAATTTTACCGCATTCACGAAATTTCATCATGTTTTATAGTTAATTTTACCAAAATCATTATCAAGCCGCTTCGGTAAAAATTACTGAGTGTTTTGGTGTTCCCATAGATCCAGAAACACGTTAAATGTTACCATATTCTGGTAGTTTCAACCATACATCTTTTCACAGTGTAATTCTTATCTATATTTTTATGTTGAATATAATAAATATTTATATGATTGAATAGTACCATTAAATCTTTGAACTATTTAATTTATTGTCATAATTTATTGTCACACATTTAGTAAAAAATATTAAACTGAAAAGTAAATTTGACCGAACATTTTAATTTTTATGACATGTTCTAAATTATAATGAGAAAATTTCAAAATTTCTCCACACTTACCAGATTTTAGCACATATTACAAAGTAGTATTATATTGTTAAGTTTTCCAAAATCATTACAAAACTACCGAAGCACTTCGGTAAAAAATATCGTGGTTTTTGATGTTCCCATAGAGCCAGAAATATAGTATATTTTACCGTAATTTGGTAGTTTTGATCTTACTTTTTTCATGTCATTTATTTAACACTTTGTGTTTTTTGGTACTTTTTTACGATAATATTCCAATTGTCAATTGCAGCCATAGGATCAAACTTTGTAAGGGGTCGGGTATATCTATAAAGTCTTAGTCTCAGTCTTTAAAGAATTTCTACATGCTAACTCTCAATTGTGGGAAAAGCAGGAAAACTCTAAACTTACTCACTTGCCTTAAATATTCAGTCTCCAATAATTAATTGGTGAATAGAAATTGTCCGCGATTTTATCAATTCTTTTTTGTTATAAAATTGTCTATAAAAGGTTATGGTTTAAAAATATAACTTTTAGAGATTACGAATGTAATACATTTAGATAATATCATGGCAAATTAGGCAAATTTAGGTACTTGTCAATATTGCAATATTTGCAGATTTATTACCAAATTTGCAAACTTAACCAATCTAAAATAAATTACACAGGTCATAGGTACAGTGCTCAAAATTAAAACGGACCACCTTGAATAACTTTTGATCTAAAGCTCGGATCTTCACGTTCCAGGACTCACACTTAATGGTTAGAGGGGGTGACCTCAAATATGCTAATTAATTAGTGCCGACGATATTTTAAGTTAAGTGCCGACAATATTTTAAGACACAATAACTTACTTTATCTTAATAAATATAATTTTTTTTCGACGAATTTGGATTTCTGACCCCAAAAAAGCAGCCGCAATCTGGGAAATATGGTCCCCAATAGTTTGATAAGGAGAGCGGTCCAAAGGTTGGACCCTTTAACGTAAATCTTAAATTTTGCATCTTGCGTGATATCTCGAAATTTTTTTAAACGATTTAGAAAAAGGTTTGCACGCAATCATGAAATTCGGTCATCCAAACATGATTCTTACAAAAAATAAATTTTAGTAAATGTTTATTATTTTTTGATATTTTATTTAATAATAGTCTGAAAAAGTTTGCATAGTAAGATATACAATTTTTTACATCATTTTGATTAATATAATTTTACATGGCAAAATACAAAATTATTGTGAAATCGGACGAATAGTTCCCAAGAAATCGAACTTTTAAACTGCACCTTTTTTCCCTTAATTTCTCGAGATATGGCAGAAAAAGTAAAATTTACATTAAAAGGTCCAAATTTTGGATGGCTCTCTTGACCAAACTATTGGGACTATATTTCCCGGTTTGTGTCTACCTTCTATATTTTTGGAGTCAGAAATCTAAATCCAACGAAAAAAAGGTACGTTTATTCCGAGAAAGTACGTTTTTGTCTCTGATTTCGTAACTTGAAATATCGTCTACACTAATTAATTAGCATATTTGAGATCTCCCCTTCGAAGATTGAGTAAAATTGAGTTCTACAACTTGAAGATCCAATTATTAGTTATTACGGTTAGGTAGTCCTTTTATTTTTCGCACTGTACATTATATTTAATCATAATAATTTTCCAATCTTAATCTAAAAAAAGTGTTTTGAACTTGGAAACATTCCCTACGCATTTATAAGATAAATAGTTGTAATTAATTGTAATTAATATTTTGAATTAATAACTCCATTTTGTAAAATAATTTATCAAATATATATGAACAAAACTATGATAATAATATTAATTAATTTTAGAGAAGAATGATATTTTTTCAGTATACAACATTTTTCATCCACTTCTGAAATCTGTATATTTGTATCAATTTTTACTTGTTAAGAAAATGTTTTTAATTTATTCAATTTCTAATTTATTTATTTAATTTTTAATTTATTTTCAAGCATTCAAAATTGTCTTGAAATCCCGAAACATAAAGATGTAGATAGAGTTTAACTGAAAAATGTTCTTAAAAATCTTGTTGGTTCAAAACTGTTAAAAGACAGATTTTATTTCTGAAAACTTAAATTACCGATCAATTATTCTTCAAACGTTACTAGTTGTTTGAATCCTACTACTGTTTTCTATTTTTCTTCTAATTTGAATCACTTTAGCAAAGGTTTGACAAAAGCAAAATCAATGCATTCAAAAATTTTTTTTTAAAAAATTTTGATTTATCTCACAAAATTACTTTGCAATTTAAGCATATGATTTTTTAATGAAACCAAGTAATACAATCATAGTTTCACTTTTTAAATCATACATTATTAAATCATGTATTTGTTTCATAATCAAAATTTAGGAATTTTAGGAATAAGGAGTATTGTAGTAGCATTTATTAGTTATAGTATTTTTTTAGTTACAACCTATGTGTTATTAGGTTTCAAAAATTTTTTATTTCAGTATTATTTTTAAAAAATATTTCCGCAATCATATTTTTAATCAAAAAAATCAAAAACAGTCCTTAGATTACTTTTCTTTATCAGAAAAACGCGTCACAATACTTATGTCGCTGATATCTTAACAAACAAAAATTTTATTTATTATACATGTGTGAAAAAGAAATTCAATAAACTTTCTTGATTTTTGTGAAGATGTAAAAAAAAATTAAACATAAATGAAACAATACAAACAACTTCTTTCTTGATTATTAACATTTTTAAAAAGGAAGCTAAGAAAAAATAAGTCAGAAAAAAATCTTTTAGCAACAATTTCGTTCTAAAAAAGAATATACCGTGTTATAAATCCAAGGGTAGAAATATAATTTTCTTAAGAAGTTTAGACAGTTTTACTTGCATTTATGTGGCAGATAATTTAAGAAATTTAGAAGAAGAAATTTTTTTATTAACTGTAACTTGTGTGCATCGGTGTAATATTTCTTTCTTAAGTTCAATTAAATTTTATTAACTACAGTTAGCAAAAATAAAGTGTATATAGCTCATAGTTTATGATAAAAGCATGAGAAAAACAAGAAACGAAAAAAAAATGAAAAAAAAAATGATTTAAAATAATGAGAGGAAAACAATATTTAAAATTTACAAATTAGTAAAAATTAAAAAAATAACAATAATTAGAAATAAGAAGAAAGCAATTTAAATTTCTAATTAGAAACAAATTTGCTGAAACTTTAGTATAGCATTCCGTGTCATAGTATGTTTAAACTTCACACCGTATTTAGTTTGCATCAAACTTGGAAGCTTCTGTGGCTCTCAAAAAATATCAAAATGTGTAACAGCTTAGACTTTTTCAAAGAGTTTTAAATAACTTTCCTTTTCAAAAGGGTTTAAAAACGTACTAAATACATTAGTCCATTCTTAAGTCTTCTGAAATTTATTATATATATCTGTACTATATGTATATACTATTCTAATTTTTAGGAGTTGAAAGAATTCATATAATTGTTCGTTATTAAGAGTTCAAAAACTTTGCAATACCTTAATTTCCTTTTTTAAAAACTAAATATGAATTTTTGAATATGACTGTTAATTCTCAAAAGTTAAGATCTCAAAAGTTAAAAAAAAAAAAGTTAAACATACAGTTTAAAAAGTTCTTCTACATACCTAATTTCCTAACTACATACCTATTTCATGACTATTAACAAAGCTACAATTTTGCGTTTCTAAATTACATTTTCTTAAACTAATGCAAAATGGCTTTTTACTCAAACAACGAAATTCCTTCAGAATTTGTCAAACATTTAATTTGTCTTGTTTTTGAATATTTTTTGTTTATAATTTTTTTGATCTACTTACTCAGCATTATTATAGTTGAATTATATGATGGTTAAAAGTACGTGGGCCTATTTTCTCCAGCCCAAATTCCGGAAGAAAATATCGCTTGGTTAGTGCATGTTTTAAAGAAATTGTTTCATGTTTCTATAATGCGATGGAAGTTGTTTTATAGCTTAAACTGGGTATAAGATTTACTTTTGAAGGCTTTCTTTCTAATATTTTTTTTTCATTTAGAGAGATAAAATTATCATATACTGATAACAAATTGTTTGTAACGTTTATGAGGCTTTTTAGTAACGTAATTGAACAGCTTTAATTGTGGTTATTGGAAAATCATCATTTCTATGATTGTCCAGGAAGTTAATAAATATGCTGTTTGAATTTGTCAAATTTATTTGTTTGTTTCAAATGTTACATGCAAGTTACGTTAGTGATAAATTTTGCTATGTGGAAAAGAACTGCTCCGATTTATTTCTCATCATATAAATTATTCTAATTTAAAAATCTCTACCATGTTCTTATCATAAGTTCACATCTTTGTCTCTCTTAATTAGAAAAGAAATATGCGTCGTGTTTTTTATTTTCCTTCTTTTTTAACACAAAACTATTTATTTATGAAATATATTTAATTAATAAACAACTACGCATCGAACAAGATTTTCCCATTTAGAAATAGAACTCTTACTTTTGACCAGTTAGCAATTCTTGAGGTGTAATCGTTAATTGTGAGAATCATTAGTCATTATCAGTATTGTGAGAATCATTAGTGTGATTTTGTTTAGAAATCACATGATTTGTGACGAAATGCGCACTCTAAAATATACATGTAATGAAAATGATTCCTCAGCTAGAAACCTCACCGTAGTTCATTGCGGGAGATTGTTAACTAGAATGATGAAACTAGGACGAAGACTAGACAATCGAAAATAAAGTATCGAAGTGATGATCGGTCTGTATGGTCAAGAAGTTCGCTTCCTATTAAAAAGATCCTGGGTTCGAAATCCACTTCGGGCAAAGGGTGTAATTCATCTTTCTTGTGTTTGGGGGACATTTATCTGTCTTTATGGTGATTAATATAATTTGATCTTAAGAAAAGCTAGGTACATTAAGAACTATTTTTTTTTTGACAAATAGAACGATGAAATATTTTTTTAATTTTACGGAAATTCGTTACCTCTTCGAGGAAACGAGGGCATGTTCTTATACTTTTCAAGGGCGTCACTTTGCTGAAATGTTTGCTTGGAGCCTACATCTATGCTCCGAGTTATAATGGTTTCTTCATAATGGTTCAACATAATGGCTTCTTCAAAAACGAAGAAAGTTTCGAGATATTTGAGTATGCATTTTTCACATCATGGTTGTAGTCTATAAAGATATTGCGAAAGACGTAGTTCTGCGTTTTTGAACCCCTCATCTGTGGCCAATACCATAGCTTAGTCTTCCAAGGCTCGACTTTTTGATGGTCACTAACTTTTGACCCTTGTCAGACAATGTGGATAACTCCTGAACTGGTGTTTCAAATTTCTTGACTTTTAATCCTTTCCGACCATAGGACTTTCAGCCGTAATAAATCTAATGTTTTTCCTGCTGCTTACACTAGTTATTTGTTTAGCCGGCCACATTGATTGAACTCGCGTTCCTCCATAGGTTTCGTTATTTTTGATACATAATTTCAGACATTTATTGCATTCACTTACTTTAATAAACTGATTTAAAAAAATAAAGACAGAAATCAAATTTACTATTAAAAAAAAGATTTGATTTGCACTTTCTATCTCTCATATAAAATCGTGAAGAAAAAACTTAATTTTTAAGGTTTTAACCGTTTAAATTGCCTTCAAGTAAACTATAATATGATTAAAATATTATTCAAAAGTGAATAATATTTGCATTTAAATATTTATCATTTTATTGCGAAGGAAAATATTTGGAATTTATTCTTTCATATCAAACAAGTTTGTTCTCTTAAAGTTTTGAGCTTTTGGTATACTCACTTATTGATGGAAAACTTTAGACCAGCTCTCTGAAGCTTAAACACACCAATAAAAATTCTAAGCTGAAAATTTTAAATTGGATAACGAAACTTAGAGTAGTATTGCCCCAGAAAGGATTCAAAAGTTTTGAATTTTTCGATTCAATGAATATGAACGGGTCTTTCTTGCCGTCGGGATGCAATACCTCTTTTGTTTGAGCAACTTTATTACTTTTCGTAATGTTCTGTTTCTCAAAACGTTTTCTTTCCTTCAGTTGAATTGCTTTGAAATATAAATATTACTCGGTTTCAATATCTAAAAGGAAAATATTTTTATTATTATTATGAATTTAAGACAATCTTTTGTGGTTCTGATGGAATAAATAAAGGGAATTAAATTTAAAAAATTATATAAAATGGCGTCTTTTTATTGCATCTCTCTGAGATGATTAAAACATTTACTTTTCATTTCGAAATTAGCATTGATTCGTTTTATAATTTGAATATGAATTCTTTCATTTGTAGGTTAAAACATTAAATTTATATTTAGAAATTAGCATTGATTCATTCTATAATTTTAATATAAATTCTTTCATTTGTATATTAAAACAATAAATTCATATTTCAAAATTAGCATGGGTTTGTTTCATAATTTGAATATAAATTCTTTCATTTATAGATTAAAACATTAAGGTTATATTTAGAAATTAGCATTGATTTATTCTGTAATTTTAATATAAATTCTTTCATTTGTAGATTAAGACATTTAATTTGTATTTCGAAGCCAGCATTGATTCGTTTCTTGATTTGAATATAAATTCTTTCACCTGTATACTTCTCGATAAGATTAAGAATTCGTTTAATGGTTTGATAATTGATTAGAAAAAAATTCACTTATTTGTGTAATTCTTGATCAGATTATAAATTCGTTTATTAGTTTGATACTTGACAGAAAATTAATTAATTGATTTGTTTAATACTTGATTAGATTCAGAATTTGCCCATTTGTAGAAAACTTCACTAGAGAATTAATCTATTTATCTGTTTAATACTAAGTTAGATTACGAATTCGTTCATTAATTTGATACTTGACCAGAAAAAGGAATTCATTTATTTGCTTAATTTGTTGATTAAGAGTTTGTTCATTAGTTTGAAACTTGACCAGAAAATAAGCTTATTTATTTGCTTAATATTTCATCAAGTTTATGAGTTTGCTCATTGATTAATAATTAACATAGATATAAGTTTTTTTTGGAACTGGATTTGATAACTCACAAGAATTATCAAATTTAGTAAGAAAATCATACCTCAATATGATTTCAATCATTAGTTTGATACTTGATCAGATAACGCTTTTTTTTACTTGATTAAATATTTTCCTAATTAATAGTTAACTTTTTTATTTATTCTGTTGGATAAAATAATTAAATGGTTAAGTTATTCATTCACTCAATGGGTTAAGAATAAAATAATCTTCCTTATGTAAACTATGCTTATAACAATAGCACTATATTTTACTTTTGGTAGCGTTTTTTTATAGCGTGTAACACCATATCAGGCTAAAGGTACAGTGCGCAAAATAAAAAATGTGCCATCCTTAATACCTTTTGATTAAATGATCGGATTTTCCCGCTAAAGGACTCATTCATAATGGTTCGAAGAGGTAACTGCAAATATGCTAGTTAATTAATGAAGACGATATTTAAAACTACGAAATCATACACAAAAACGGCGTACTTTCTCTGAACAAACATACCTTTTATTGACAGATTCGGATTTTTGGCTCCCAGAATATAGGAGGTAGCCGCAATCTGGAAAATGTGGTCCCAATAGTTCAGAGAGCGGTCCAAAGTTTGAACCCCTTAATGTTAATTTTACTTTTTGCATATTTCGCCATGTCTTGAAAAAATTCTTTTGCGAATTGAAAACTTTTTGCACACAATTATAAAATTTATCTATCCAGAGATAATTCCATGCAAAAAATAACTTTTAACAAATATATTTATAATTTAATAAAATTTTTTAATACGAAAAATTTTGGACTGTAAGGTACAACTTTTTATATAATTTTAAAGGATAAGATATGGAAAAATACAAAATTTGAGTGAAATCGGTCAAATTATTCCTGAGAAATCGAAATTTAGACATACGTCTTCTTGAAAATTTGATTTCTCAGGAACTATTTGACCGATTTCGTTCAAATCTTGTATTTCGTCATGTAAAATTACATCCTTTAAAATTATGTAAAAAAATTATAACTTACAATTCAAATTATTTCCTAAAATTTTTAAGCTTAAAAAATAAATAGTATTAATTAAAATTTATTTTTTAATGGAATTATCTTCGGATAAATGAATTTTATAATTCCGTGCAATTTTTTTTAATTCGCTTGAAAAGGCCTCGAAATATGACGGAATACGCAACAATAAAACTAGCAAAGGGGTTGAAACTTTGGACCGCTCTCCTGACCAAGTTCTAGGGACCATAATTTCAAGATTGCGGCTACCACCTATATTTTGGGGGTCAAAAATCAGAATCCGTCAAAAGAAAGGTATATTTAATCAGAGAAAGTGTGTTTTCGTAATTAATTTCGTAACTTAAAATATCACCTGCACTAACTAATTAGCATATTAGAGGTCACCCTCTCAAACCTTTAAGACTGAGTCCTAAATAGAAGATCTGATCATTAGGTCGAAAATAGTTCAGGGTGGTTCATTTTCTGTTTTCCGTACTGTACATCGAGTTAGGAGCTAAAATCTATGACCTTTCTAAAATACAAATAAAAATAACTATACTTTTTCAAAGTAAAATAAGTAGTAAGCTGAACATTAAATGAAACTTGCAATAGATATAATTTAATATCAAATTCCAAATTACCTGTAAAAAACTTTTTGGTTGTTAAGATTGCGTAACATTTCTCACATTTCATGTAAATCAGTTTAAATTTTATATCCTTCCGCCATAGACAGTAGTAGTTTTATTTTTGAGGATACACAATCAAAATTAAAACCATTATAAATTATAAGTATGGAATTAGATGGAAAATGGATAATTAGACGGATCAATTTAACATTTTAAATTATGGTACCTATTTAATAGTTCAAGGTACCTATAGTATGGTTTTAAATACCTTTATTTGACTATTATTATGGAACCTATGTAATGGTTCAAGTACCTATATTCTGGATTCAGGTACTTATGCTCTGGTTGAAGGAACGTATATTCTCGTTTTTTCCCTGGAAAATGATCTTTCGTCAGCCGACCAGCTTGTGTAGGGGTTAGGGAACTGCCCTTGCATCAGAAAGTTTCTGGGTTCGAATCCGGGCAAGGTATATTCTTTCCTTCTCTGTCCTATCTATCCTTTCTGTGGGAGCAACGTTGTGAAATCTAATATGGTGCCCCTGAAAGAGTGACCAACAAATCTGCCCTTCAGATGCCTGTATGACGTAAGTCATTCCCCAGGCGGGCATTGGAAAAAAAAAGATCTTTCGTCATACAAGCATCTGAAGGGCAGATTTGTTGGCCACTCTTTCAGGGGCACCATATTAGGTGGGCAAGCGTTGCTCCCACAGAAAGGACAGATAGAACAGAGCCTGGGATTAGAACACAGAACCTTTCTGAAGCCAGTTCCATGACGTACCGGTTGGACACAGGCCGGTTGACACGTATATTCTTGTTCAACGTGAAATATATTTTTCTATGGTTTTAAAAATGTCGATTGTAAAAATGACTCTGTGGCATATATGGCAGTACTTTTACTTTCGTTACTTGTACCGCCGGTACAAGTAAAAAGTACGTACATTTACTTGTACTTCGTTACTTTTTAAATTTAGTACTTTTACTTGTACTTTCGTTACTTTTTTAAGGAAAAAGTACAAGTATTTGTAACGGAAATGTCGAATGAAATCGTTATTTTTTTCTGAAACTCGCTAAGCTTTCTAAAAAAGAAAAATTAAAATAAAAAAAATTCTTATGTTTTTTTAATTTATAAAATTAGTGTGCAATATATATGCATTCACAGCTAACTTCGTGTTCAAATACCTTGACCTTTTAAAATTGTCATTCCTGAAAGGGAAAAGACGGCTCTTTTGAACTGAGAAAGGTTTCGCGATGTGAAATCGCAGGACGATTTATTGTTTGCTGCAGGTCTGGTACCTTGCATCAAATTTAATTGGTTGGAAGAAAAAGCTAGGGAGGAGGCTACAAAAAATTGGAAAGAATTGTCCAAGCTGAACACCCTGCTATAACTAATAACGCAACTGAAAAAAACCCAGGGATTTTAAATTTTCTAAAGCTGAAAACACCATGCCAGTCACCAGCGACAGAAGAATTTATGGCATACATGAGCTCAAATGTCGAAACGGAAAGCATATAAAATTTGAATCGATATCCAATCGTGAAAAAATTATATGTGAAATATAATACTGCAGTACCTTCTAGTGCTCCCGTGGAGCGCTTATTCAGCGTGGCTAAGCACGTTCTGAGAAATTCTCGCAGCAGACTCAGTGACACCACTTTCGAAATGCAATTATTTCGAAAAATGAATAAAAATATTAATCAGCAAGTTATTTTCATTCATTTTCGAGTTTTATGCATTTATTTAATACATTTTAAATAAAAAATGTTGGATTTTGTTATTACGTTTTTCAATTTTTGTTTTGAACTCACTAATAATACATTTTTGTCTTAATACATTTTACTGAATACATTTTTACCTAGTACATTTTTTACTAAAATTATGTTTATGCCCGACCTTGTCAAACAACGCCCAGTCAAATCTCTGAGAATTTCAGAACTATTTGAGCTATTGAAAACTATTATAATTACTATTTTAACTCTTGAAAACTTGAAGATATTAATTTAGCCGCTGATACTAAAATTCGTTTACAAATTTTAATTATTCCGTTAGGCAGAAATGTTCGGAAAATGATTTCTCGCATGAATTCAGCATTAGCCATTGTTACAAATAAAACTGCAGACTGTTCTGTTTCAACTTATACTGCACATTCAATTATTTTTTACTAGCTCAAAGATCACAAAGCTATCTGAAACCCCGTGTTTGCTTTGTTTATGTTTGTGCTTTTAAAACGCGTTACTATAGAGTAAAACAATTTTAAATCAATGGTAATTTGAATAAATAAAAATAATAAACTAAAAATTAAAATCAATAGATAAAATTTCTTTTTCGTACAAAGCCAAAAAAAATTGATATTAAAATTATATTTGATTTTAAAATTATATTATACGATTATATTATAAAATTATATTATAATATTCTTCCGAATTTAAAAATGAATTAATATCCATAACTTTCAAAATTGAAAATAATTAAATAAATAACAACAATTTTGCAAAAACATTAAAGAGCATAAGAATATTATTCAATAAAATTTTAGGTTACTTTGAATTTTCGATTTCCTAGAAATGTACTTTTAAATCGTTACTTTTTTTGTTTAGTACCTGTACTTTTACTTGTACTTTTTACTCGTTACTTTTTAAAATAAGAACTTTTTACTTTTTACTCGTTACTTTTTTTTAAAATACTTGTACTTTTACTCGTTACTTTTTAAAAGTAACGTTGCCGTATATGCTCTGTGGAATCATTTGAGGAACAATGTAAAAATAAAAACAAAACCAGACTTTTATCTTTCAGTATTAACAAAAATTTCAATTTTCAAGGGTAGCATAAATTTTAATAGCAATTCTCTTCTCTTTTTGTGTATGATATACAAACTTTTTAAGTTTTGGAATCTAATTTTTCTGGTCTAATTCTTTTATCCTCATTTATTAAAAGTTTTTTTAATAAATTTCATAACACAACAACACCATTATTAAAATATTAACAGTTTTAAATAGACTTTTGAATGAAACAATTACTAAGTTCACAGAATATATAAATAAAAACCGTCAATTTCATCCCAGTATCAATTTCTTTAATTAATTTCAAGATGTCAAATACAAATAGAAGTTCTAATTTAGGAGTAATAAATCTTTTAGACAGTTCCGAGAATGAAACAAAAGTTAAATAATTTGACGAATTCTCTCGAATTGAACGCTTCACAGAGGCTTTTTGACGAAGGATAATAAATCCTAATGAGTTTGAGAAGAGTTTGGGCGGTCCGAACGTGTCTTCATCAGTGACATCTTCTCTCGAGCGCAGCAGAGAACAATGTCAGATTAAGACACTAATTTGCACTTTGAGTTGATTCAGTTGAAGTCCGTTTTAGAGTCCTGGATGATAGTTGCTTGCTGAAATGTCAAACTTTAAGGAGCTAAATTGTTTGAGTAATTGAGTTTGCCTAGCTTGAAATCTGAGAAGACTCTTAGGAAGAACGTTCTAGAATGGAGGTTTGTTTATGTTTCTAATCAACAAACAAAGTTCCCAAATGGATTAAAACAAATGAAAAAAGGACGCATCAACTAATTTAAAAACTTTGAAATAGTAGTACGCTAAAATAAGCACCATATCATGATTTTGATATGTTCCGAGTTTTAGTTGTTGATCTTTAAGTGAGTATTTATTTGCAAATGTCAATTTGTTGAAAATAGATATAATAGATATAAATAGATAACAAACTAAATTATACGCAGAAAATAATTCTAGTAAATGATGGTGCTGAATGGTAACGACATATCTGGTTAAAAAAAGCCCTCAATTCTTGTTAATGAAACTAAAATATACGATATTTAAGTCATTCATTTGGTAATTTTCCCTTTCATATGGCTGTGGTCTAACTTGAATTCTGGATTTCAAAACTATAGTTAGTACCTTCCTTTTAGTTAAAAAAGAAGAAAAAAAAAGTAAATTTAGCAGAACAAATAGTCTTTATGCCACGCACTAAGGTAACATGATAAATTTACTAAGTTTTATAACACGTTACAAAAACATATTTTGTTCTTAATTCTACCAAAATCATTATCAAAGAACTTCGGTAAAAATTACAGAGCTTTCTGGTATTCCCCAAAAACAGGAAACACGGTGATTTTTATCATATTCTGATAGTTTTGACCATGATTTTTTTTCAGTGTAATATGAATTAGGTTAAATAAGATTGAAGAACTACCTTCATTTGTTTTCTGTAGTTTACCTCTTAATTAATTTTTACAAATGTATCTAATTACCTGCCTAACTTTTTTAGCGTCTGAAAGTTTCTTTCTTTTTTTAGTTGGAATAAAATTTTCAAAATTGTCTCTGGTTTTGAGTTGGTAAAAAATAATCTTAAGATACAATTTCTTTAAAATTTATGTTTCCATTTTTCATTATTTTTGTTCATACATTTTTATTCTATTATATTTTTAAATAGAGGAGATCCATCTATGGTGTAAAAATTATATATTTTATTTTCAAAGTTAATTTAAAAAGAAATATTTGCAATATGTTTCAGAAATATAATTCAAAATATTTATGTTAATTTATATAATTCAAAATATTTATGTTAATTTATATAATTCAAAACATTTAAAGTACTTTTTTAAAAGCTCATGAAAATTTTTTTTCTATTATATTTTGAAATAGAGAAATTCCTTCTATGGCGTAAAACTTATATATTTTATTTGTAAAGTTAATTTGAAAAGATATATTTGTAATATGTTTCAGAAATATCATTCAAAATATTTATGTTAATTTATATAATTCAAAACTTTTAAAGTACTTTTTTAAAAGCTTATGGAAATTTTTTTTCTATTATATTTTGAAATAGAGGAATTCCTTCTATGGCGTAAAACTTATACATTTAATTTGTAAAGTTAATTTAAAAATATATATTTGTAATATGTTTTGGAAATATCATTCAAAATATATAAGTTAATTGATATAATTCAAAACATTTAAAATACTTTTCTAAAAGCTTATGAAAATTTTTTTTCCAAAGTTTTTAATAAAGATCTTTTTTTATTAAAGCTTGAGTGTTTTTACTAATTTAGTGCAGTTTTCTATATGTGCGCTATTTTTTTTAACAAATTATTAAAGTCATGATAAAATCCTCAGAAGTTATTTTAAAACCTAAAAAGAAATACTTTTAATGTGAAATGTTAAAAAAAAGAAAGAAAAATGTCAAACTTTGTGCAAAACCTTTTTTTGATACTCTATTTCTCTCCCTGTGGGCTTTGAAGCAAAACATCTTACCCAGAAAATTATGTTTTTATTTCTGCTAGAAAACATAAAGGGAAGGATGATACAATCTTTCTTTGTGACTTTCACCCCTTCGATATGTTTTTGAAGAAAACTTTGTGTAGTTTGTTTCTAATGTTATATGTATCAAAACTAAGTATAAATCAGAATTGACTGAGAGACAAACCAGCTTTAGTAGATATTTTTTAATACGTATCTTAAGATTACGTACTTTTCCCAAAGCCTTAACAGTTCATAACTAGAGAGTTGGCAGCTAAATTTTCTCTGAATTTACATTTTAACATTTCGCATGTCATTAAATGTTTTAGAACAAATATTTTAGATCATTCAGGGGAGATTATTTTATTGCACTGATATATGTTTTTTTTCATCGAGCTAATTTGTGTAAATTTTCAGATCATCAAATTGGAGTGAAAAGTTGAAAAAAACACTATTTTCGACACCTTCTGCTATTGACCAGTGTTCTTAGGCAGGGGAGGAAGCCATTTAGCTGCCAACTCATTAGTTATGAACTGTTAAGGCTTTGGGAAAAGTACGTAATCTTAAGATACGTATTAAAAAATATCTACTAAGGCTGGTTTGTCTCTCAGTCAATTCTGATTTATACTTAGTTTAAGAGCTGCTCGTAGTCGGCAAGCCAAGCTTAAAAATTAAAATTTCGACATGGAAGACGCACATTATTCTTGCCGTCAAGTTGAGTTTGACGAAAAGATATTTAACCTACTTTTGCATGAAAATTTGAGTCTAACGGCAGGGAAACTGGCAGAGAGAATGTAGAAAATTTTAGCATCGAAGACGCTTATCTTTCTCCGTCAAGTTGAGTTTGACGAAAAGCAATCAAACCTACTTTTGCACGAAAATTTGAGCCTAGCGACGGGGAAAGTGAGTGAGAGAATGTAGAAAATTTTAGCATCGAAGACGCTTATCTTTCTCCGTCAAGTTGAGTTTGACGAAAGGCAATCAAACCTATTTTTGCACGAAAATTTGAGTCTAACGGGGAAAGTGACTGAGAGAATGTAGAAAATTTTAGCATCGAAGACGCTCATCTTTCTGACCGTCAAGTTGAGTTTGACAAAAAGCAATTAAACCTACTTTTTGCACGAAAATTTGAGTCTAACGTCAGAGAAACTGGCAGAGAGAAAGTAATGATTCATCACTTTAAACCAGTTGCTGATTAAATATGATTTATCTTTGATTTAAACTTTAAAAAACCGATGGGAACTTTTAGTTGATAATCTAATGGTACCGTAGACCTTTTTCTTTTTTTAACTACTTAGTTGTTTAGTCAACCTTCATCAAACTTTTAAATTTTTGAACTGTCTCCACTTTTAAACCTTCGTGTGTGGGCTTGTGTTTCAATATTTTGTTAATGATTATCAGTTCATAGTATTCATATTAAAGTGAACTTTTGAATTTATTTATTAGTCATTCCGATCGAAATCTTTTTTTTTTGTTCATAATGTTTTTTTTAACCATTTTTTTGAAGTTTTTATGAAGCTTTATATGAAGAAAGTCATAGTTTTATTTCAAATTTAGTTAACATTTCAACTTATTAAAGATAAAATCCCATTTCAATCGATCGCTTGCTTGTACAGTTCTCAATCAACCCCCCAAACATCAGTTATAAGGTTTTACAGGTAGATTATACATTCATTAAAAAAGTTCATTTTAAAAAAATAAAAAACATTAATCTTTACCGAAATATTAAAAAGCATCAATCAATACTGCAGCACTCTAATGCTTTAAAGGTTTTTTTTTATGGATAAGTGTTGATCACAGAGGTGACCTGGGAAATGAATCAGCATTTTTGTTTCACACACTTTCATTTTTTTTGTTGATGATCAGGTATTAATTTTCAGTCAACATCTTTGTATTGAGTATGGAACTCTTTTTGTTGTTATTCTTCAAGATGGCAAGGGAAAATTCTTCACGCAGAAAGAAATGTGACTGTCTTTATGAATTCCTATAAGTCCAATTACATTTCGATTGATCTGCAAAATAACTGGTTTGCACCCCAGAGAATACAATATAAGGAATGTTAAACAGTGAATAAAAGGACAGAATCGGCATCCTAGTAATTTGGCAACTTTGCACAATCAATAGCTACATGGTATTAAATTGCGCTTTTTTTGTAGAGTAATTAACTTTGTGTCTGTTTAGATTAACGCTGTTTTTCGAAGTTCCATTGCCAAGGAAAATAAAAGGACATAGTATAGCTGAAATGTCACACTTAAAGAAAAAAAACGAATATTAAAAAAATAAATATTAAAAAAAATAATGGTTGAGAGATAATTACGTTTTAGAAAAATAACAGTAGACATTTCACAGAGTTATTATTAACATTTTTTTTCCATTTATTTGTACGAAACAAAATTAAAAGTTTTTCTGAAATTTATATTGTCTTACAGAAGAACCGAAATTTCTGACACTTTACTAGATTCTCTGTTATTAAATATTCATTTATCATAGCAAACAATGATTTAAAAAATAAAAATTAAAGTTATAGATTATAAGCATAAAATATGATTAATAATGATACTTGATGATAAATGATTAAAAATAGAGTTATTTGTTAAATAATGCTTTATTTAATTTTCAACATTACTCCGTTTTTCCAAATAATAAATTATAAATAAAAAAATTAAACAGGCATGCTTCCTTTGCATAATATTTGATTATTTGCCTGAAATTTTAAAACAATTACAGATAATAACATTTATAATATTTATAACAGAAATAATAATATTTAAAAAGATGTCCAGATTAATAATAATAATAAAAATGTAAATAATACTATTTCTACTATTAGTAATAACAATTATACTAGTTTTAGCAATAATAACAGTAATTCTAATGATGGTAACAATAATAATTTTGATGAGGACTGTAGCGTGAATCACAATTATAATAATAATATTAAAAACTATATCAATAGTTATAATTATATTTACGACACTTATTAATAATAAATTTAATAATTGTAATAAAACTTATTACATTATTAAAAATTAAAGTAATTAGATTAATAAAAATAAGTAAAAGTGATGTTTTTCATATAAATGTTAAAAATTTGCTTTTAAAATAATTCTAAAATTGAAATACTTGAAAAATTGCTGAAAAATGTATTGGCGTATTAATAAAAAATTTAAAGAGAAATATTAAGTAGGATCAGTATTACGAGGGCTACTCTGAAATTTTTGAGATACGCGTAGACGAGAATTTACAAAATAAAAATAACGGTTTAATTTTAAAATACAAAGTATTTTAACACAGCAGTTGATTTTTTACTCACTTACTTCAACTTGTTTAGCGTAGAATAAATTTTAAACAGAAGAGAAAATGAAGTTGACGCGAGAACATTTTCGCACTATGATTTTCTACGATTTTAAAGCAGGATTAAATCAAGAAGAATGCGTTCAGCGGTTGCAATTAGCATTTGGCGATGAATCCCCAGTTCGTGTTACTGTAGTCATATGGTTTAAAGAATTTAGCAGAGGTCGCAATTTTCTTCAGGATGAAGAACACACAGGAAGTCCGCCGTCGGCAGTAATCCCGGATAATGTGTCTGCCATACGAAAAATGTTAAAGGATGATAATCGCTGTACCTATCAAATTATACAGAAAGAGCTTAACATTGGATCCGCAGCCATACACAAAATTATTCATTAAGAATTACATATGAAAAAAGTAGTTTGCCGTTGGGTTCCACATAATCTAACTGAGCATCAAAAAGAGGAGCGTTTCAGAATCAGTAAAGAAACTCTTAAATTGCTAAATGATGGTGGCCACCGCATCATTTCTAAAATTGTAAAGGGTGATGAAACGTACATACCGTTTTTTGACCTTCCAATACGTCAAGAAAGCAAAGTATGGGTCTTAGAAGATGATCCTACGTCGACAATGGTGAAAAGACAACGCGCACTCAAAAAAGTGATGTATGCCGCTTTCTTCAGAAGTACGGGATTGGTCAAAGCTATCAAATTGGAAGGACAGAAGACAGTAACAGCAAACTGGTATGCCACTAAATGTCTTCCAGAAATTCTACAAGAAGGGAATGTTAGGGTTCACCAACTAATGGTTCACCATGACAATGCATCTTCACATACAGCCGGATTTACAGTTCAGTTTCTTAAACAAAAACAAATTAAAGTGATAGAACATCCGCTGTAAAAAAGAACCTACGTGGACATCGTTTTCATTCAGAAGAAGAGATTGATGTGACTATAAATGCATTTTTTTTCATCTATTACAAGAAATGAATGGCTTGAGGCATTTAATCCATGGAAAATTCGACTACAAAAGTGCATTGATGATGGAGGAGACTGCTTTGAACACACCTAAAATTTTGTAAGTGTAACTTTAAAAACCTAGTTGTATCTTAAAAATTTCAGAGTAACCCTCGTATTAGAGTTCATTAAAAGCTGAAACACATACTTTAATACAATACTTAAATAAATAAACATTATTATTATAATTGATAATTATAGTAATTTCAATTACAAAAATTAGTAAAAGTGATTTTTTTCAGATAATAAATGATAAAAGCATTAAAAGCTGATTCATTAAAAGCTGAAACATAAATTTCATTACAATACTTAAATAAATAGAGATTATTATTATAATTGACAATTTTAGTAATTTTACTAACAAAAATTAGTAAAAGGGATGTTTTTCAGATAATAAATGATAAAAATTTGCTTTTAAAATAACTTTAAAATTTAAATACTTAAAAATTTTTTGAAAAATGTATTAACGCACGAATAAAAGATTTAAAGAGAAATATTAAGTAGTATCAGTATTATTAGAATTCTTTAAAAGCTGAAATATATACTTCAATACGATATTTATATAAATAGACATTATTAATATAATGGATAATTATAGTAATTTTAATAATAAAATTTCGTAAAATTGATGTTTTTCAAATAATAAATGATAAAAGTTTGCTTTTAAAATTGAAATACTGAAAAATTTTTTGAAAAATGCATTAGAGTGCGAATAGAAGATTTAAAGAGAAATATTAAGTAAGATCAGTATTAATAGAGTTCATTAAAGGCTGAAACATATACTTCAATACAATATTTATATAAATAGACATTATTATTATGATTGATATTTATAGTAATTTTAATAATAACAATTAGCAAAAGTGATATTTTTCAAGTAATAAATTAAAAAAAATTACTTTTAAAATAACTCTAAAATTGAAATATCAAAAAAATTGTTGAAAAATGTATTAGAGCATGAATAAAAGATATAAAAAGAAATATTAAGTAGCATCAGTATTATTAGAGTTTTAAAAGCTGAAACATATACTTCAATACAATTTTTAAATAGATCGACATAATTATCATACTTTATAATTATGGTAATTTTAATAATAAAAATTAGTAAAAGTGATGTTTTTCATATAATTAATGATAAAAGTTTGCTTTTGAAATTGAAATACTGAAAAAATTGTTGAAAAATGTATTAGAGTACGAATAAAAGATTTAAAGAGAAATATTAAACGCGATCAGTATTAATAGAGTTCATTAAAAGCTGAAACATATATTTCAATACAAAACCTAGATAAATAGACAAATTCTAACTGTGTTTTCTTCAACTAGTTTTAATTATACGTTTCTATGAAATCTATTTGATTTGTTTATCACGATCTATTTCTCGAATCAATCTTAATGACAGTCAGGGAATGTAAATATCGTAAATTAGATGCTTTCACGTTCAAAGGCACTGTAGATCTTTGATGTACAGCTCAGACTATAACAGAAATCCAAAGCTGCTTGTAGTTCGTAAAACTAATAGTATTTCAAGGGGGTAAAATTATATGTTTTAACTGGATGCGTTGAAACCGAACTGTTTGAGGAGTATCATGAAAATTCTTAATGAGGAATACAATAGGGGATATATAAATTAAATTGATAACTAAATTTGTAGTCGTTGGAAAACTAATTTATATTATGCATTTTGTGAGAATTATTAACCAACTAACTGCTCCTAAAAACCCTAATTTAATAAAATAAGTTATCCCAAGTAGCCTAAGTTTTGTTTTGGATTCTTTGATTTATTAAAACCTTAAAGTAAGAAAATGTTTTGTTTTTAAGAAAGATTTCAAAATTTTATTATTCTCGCGTTTGAAATTTTTTATTAACTAAAGCATTTAAAAACGTGGAATATATGTTTGAGGCGCAGATAATAATAGTCAAGAAATTGTCAAGAAGTTGTTTATAACTATACTATAAAGTAGATGCATATATATTATAAGCTTTCTTTTAAAATATAGCCATGCCACAAACGTGTTAACCTTTCAGCAGAGAGTAAACAACAATCTCTTTAGCCTATGTGAAAAATACCTACTCTATAGATGATTTCTTTTTATTTTGAAGTAGCTAGGAAATCCTACTGTTCTACCTCCTTTGATTAACTTTCAAATACATATATTTCATAAACTTATTCTTAAGTTATAGCCACAATAGATTAAAACTTTCCGTAGGTTTACCTATCCGAGAAACTCTCTATAGACGATTTTTTTTAAAAACTGGGAATTCTTATTTTTGCATTTCCCTTTGACTAGCCTTCAGCTGCAGTTAAAAATCCGATTTTGAACAACATTATCTGATATTAATTAAATTTAAAAGTTTAGGACACTCTAAAATAATTTAGTCAAATTGCATCTCTGTAATAAAACTCGTTTCTCTTTAACTGAATTTAATTTTCAAATCTTTTGTTCTTGCATTACTTTTTTGCACTTTATTATTACAAGCATCAGTTGTTCTTTCATAATATCATTAATCTTATTTATTTTTTTATATAAAATCATTTAAATAAATTTTTGGTAATGCTGAATAGTTATTGATATAACTTTTTTTTCAAGTGAAAAAATGCTTAAACTAATTGCAATCAATAACCATAAGCTATATAAAATATGACTTTTGACTTTAATTATCTACACTCTTAAAAATTTGTATTTTATATTAATGTATTACGAATAACGCTTTTCATGAAAGCAAGTTTTCACGTTAGTATTAAAATAGACTTTCAATGAAAGGACAAGAGACTGCCCGTAATTAATTTTAATTAATTGAAGTAGATATAATTAAGCAGTTTGATTGCATGTTAGTTGCCTGAATGGGTTATTTTCTCGTGTTTTTCTCTGATTATTCTTATTCTGATATGTTTCTTTTGTTATATGGATGTTTATCAAGCATTTTTTCTCAAAGATGTCGCTTCAGGATTCAATTAATGAAACAATGCTCAATGATGAATCAATGATGAATGATGAATTGGATGATGAATGAATTTCTTGCTGTTTATTGTAACTATTAATTTAGTTCTAATATAATATATTTACTTCTAGCATGAGGGTTTTGAGTTCATTAGAACCAAAATTTTGATTTAACTCTAAGATAGAGAATGCCATAGACTAAATCGAAATGGAAGTACTAAAAATAGATAATAGATAAAAATAGATTTACAAAAAATGTTTATGCATAACTTGAATTCTCATACATAAACTGAACATATTAAAAGTAAAACATAGTGGTATATTGAGAACAAAATATGAAAAAAAAATTCAAATTTACAAGCTACCATCTCACATTAATGCCAAATTGGTGTGACCATCTATGTGGAAAAGTAAAGTCAAAGTAAGAAAAATAACACATTTCATACAGTTATTCATAAACTTGCATTGAGATGCATGAAATTAAATTTTATCTTGAAAAATAAGTAAAAAGAATCTAATAAACAAAGTCTAATATACAGATTTAATCGATCGATTTCGAAAAATTTTACATTGTTGGCAAAGGTTTTCAAGGCTTGTTCAAGTTACTTCAACGTTTGTTAAAAGTTACTTCATATTTCATGGAACCATTGCATGCATCCTACACATCTAGTTCAGTCATTCTTTTTACTTGTGGTATTATATTCTTCTCCAGATCTAACACATAGATATTCATCAAATTCTGAGTGTGTAGAACTGGATCTTATCGAGCAGGTTATGCTTTTTGCCGGGTTTGTTTGGTCTGAAATATCGGAATGTAATTTACAGGGTACGTTTCTCATGAATTTAAAAAGTGCTTTCAATATAGTAATAAAAAATCCAAGGATTTCTTTTAATTAAGTTTAATTTTAAAATTACGGTAAAAAACGAAATCAAGTGGAAGCTATTAAGAACCCAAAGATTTCGTAATTAGATTTGTTTATTTGAAGATAATAAGCAATGTGTTAAAGACTAATTTACTAAAATGCATCTTATTTCATTTCTTGCGCTACCTATTTCTAAATATTAACTGCGTTAAGATCACTGATATGTCAATACGTAATAATAAAAAATGGCCATCTCTCCTTGATTTCATATGGTCACCTCTCTTAGAGTAAATGATGAGATGGCCATCGTATTATAGCGCCACTCCTATGTACTATTCTTTTGTTTTTACTCAAGAGCAAACATTGAACTATATATGTGATTTTAACGTCATTAAAAAAGCATTAAAAAACATTAACACATTAAAATAGCGACACACACATTAAAACGCAACACACATGACCTACACATTAAAAAAGCGACAAAATACCTATTTTAAGAAAGACATTCGATTTTTCAATAAAATAAACATTAAAATTTTACACGATATGTTTTGTCACGAAAAGTAATGCTTTATCCAAAATGAAAATTAAACTGCTTCCTCCAAAACTGCAACTTTGACAATATATTAAAAGATATCGGTGATATTTAAACTGATCATCTCTACTCTATGGTCATCATTCTAATCTATACTTGCCATACTACATTCAGTCAGGATATAATTTGATTGCTTATTAATGTTGTTTATATAAAACTTAATATTAATATCATTTCTAATATTAATTGCAACTCTATTTGTAAACATTAATATTATTTGTAACTCGCATTTGATTATAAGTTCTCACCCTTTGATAAAACTAACATTCTTGTATACAAAGTATATTATATAAAATTATAAATTAAGATTATATTCATATTTTACTTTGAATCATGGGATTATGCAACTATCATACTCTATTAAGTTTTGATGTTCTTTAGATAGATGTCGCAATAATTCGATTAGTTCATCAAAACAAATATTTAGTTTCAATAAACAATTATTAATTTTTTGTTTAAAAACAAATATTTTGTTTATAACTAAATATTTTTTTTAAATGAAATGAATGCTAACCAGTTACTTTTAAAAAAGGTCACCACTAGCTGATAAACATAGTATTTTATCTCACTTATGTCGTCGAAATAATTTTAATATCATCCGCTGCTTTGAATGAGGTTTCAGCTTCCTGTTCAAATAATTTGCATTTTTAATCTCGCAAACAGTTTTTATGCTTAATGAAAAACCTTGTTTTGATACACCTGGAAGCAATATGAATAAAAAGAAATTATGACTACATTATTTAACTAATTGTGCAACGCAAAAACAAACACTTTTGAAGAAAAGTACCAAGAATAAGATTGAAAAGGGAGTTTATCGATGTTTATAATACATGCCTGAAGAAATTCTAAAAATCCGTTTTTCGTATACTCTTTATCTTTATAAATCTTTATAATGAAATGTCATAAATAAATGCTTTTTTCCAAAACTATTATAATTACGCCTAAAGTAGAAATTTAATCTTTAATACCAATCTTTATTAGCTATTTATTCCAAAAAAATATTTTTGCCTTTTGGCAATTTGAAATAAAGCATGTGAAATTTTCTTTACCTTTTATTCAAAACTAAAACTAAAAAGGGGTTTTGATGAAGTTCTAAAGTTTCTTTCAGTAAGCTTTTGCTTTGATTAACTTTTTCTTAATTATTTTCCATGTGTTCTAATTATAGGGTAATTCCGCAGAAAATTTTTAATTAATTTCCATTTAGAACGTTTTTTCAGAGAAATTGTCCTTTTGTTCCTCTACTATAGAATTCCAACGGTTTTCTCTATCAGATTTGTCTTACATCGCTTATTTTAAACACAAGGCTCCTCAATTTATTAAAAACCTAGAATTGATGGTATTTTCTTTTGTTTCAAAATTTGACTGAAAGGCGATGTTTAATATTCTATAAATACTAAAAATAATTTTTATCATAAATAAGTTTAGTTGATTTCCATAAAACTAAATTTGATTTTATAAGCTTAAGTAATCTAGTATGTCTCATCATTATGGAAAAATCTTACGACTATAATGTGAGATAAAATATTAAGGTGACACCTGTTTTTGATTAAGAATGATTTTCGCAAAGTTAAAAATAATAAGCTACAGATATTTCTTTTAATTGATATTAATGACCGAAGTATGAAATCAAAGAATAAGTTAAAATTAACTCAAAGATGTTAAAGATATATAAGTTAACTTTAAAGTTAGACACATCAATAAAGGTTTTATAATGTATTACTATGCATATCATGCATATTATAAAAGGATTTTATCATGTATGACCATGCATATCATGTATATTATATAAGTGTTTTATCATGTATGGCCATGCATATTATATAAGGGTTTTATCATGTATGAACATGTATATCATGTATATTATATAAGGGTTTTATCATGTATTTAATGCATGATGAAACTCTTATATATTTCATATCACTACATATAACATCAGTCCTCTAATTTAACCGTTATGTCACCTTCTCTTCATAGTTCAACTTAACGTTACTACAATTCAAATCCTTACATCTAATAAAAGCTCCGTGGATGATTTGAAACTATTCCAAGAAAAATATTTTGCAGTTTTCATGTCTCTTTATAATTTCCAATTACATAAACTTTCACAAAATTAAAATTTCAACAGACGTGAATAATATTCAACTTAACTATGTAACAGGAATTCAGATTTTTTCCTTTTTATGTTTAACCACTTAATCTATTAAGTAAATTTCAGTGGAAACAATTTATTTTCTTAATTCGAAACTGAGATGAACTAGGCGATTTTTTCTGTTTAAAGTAACGATAATATTTTTTTACTAATATATCTCTTCAAAATTATTTTAGTTAAAGAAAAGGAGAACAGACTTTTAAGAACGTAACCTATTCTTCGAATAATTAGTTACTTAGAGTATCATTAAGAAATGATTGCAGTAAGTGCACTTCAGTTGTTGTTGTTGTCGTCTGCCATTAAGACAGAGGGGGTGTGTAGTATGGTATACTACATATTAAGTAAAATCAATTGTTAATTCTAATTTAATTATCCAATTTCATTATCTAATCATCTTAATTTATTTAATCATCATCATTCATCTAATTTAATAATCATTTGTTAATTGTTAATTTGTTAATAATGTATTAAACGCTTAAATAATTGTAACTGTTAAATTTGTGATAAACTTTTAATTGTATGTTTTTTTAATTTCTTCCTTTTACACTTGTAATTAATGTTATTTATTTATCAGTATTCAATAATTCTTTGCAATACATTTCATGTAATATTTAAGTTTTAAGCCTCAATTTGTTTTGTAACCTTGGGAAAGTAATCTTTCTCTGCATGTATGTTCTTCCTTTAAAAGAAGATTCCTCCTTTTGTTACTTGCTGACAGCAAGATGTATGTCCAGTCAGCAAACCCCTATTGTTGGATGGAGAAGAATGACACCAAGTCCTCGTTCCCACGTTTCGGCTTGCATCAAATGCAAAGCGCCCCTTTTGATCTTATGATGGCGCCAAGAATGTTCCAGAACATTCCACAAAATTCTTTACCAGGTGTATCACCACTTTAGACAACCCCGCTTCATGTTTGGCATGGAGCTTAACAATTAATTTCGCCAGTTGGCCAATATTTGCAGCTCTGTGATTTGCCCCTCTGATCCTTCTCCAGCCAACCAAATGGTTATTCGCAAAAGTTTAATTTTTTTGGCGAGAGTTTTCTCCCCTATCTTCATAATGAAGAAATAGTCAGTAGCAGTTGTTTTTCTCTCAATTGTAGTTTTGTTTAGTTTTTGCGGCTTAGGCCGAGATTTCTGGTGNTTATAATGCCTCCAATTGTGAAATAAATGTTCTTTTGCATCTTAGAGAATGTATCTCGTGAGTAATTTTGCAGTATAAGTTGTTTTCTCTTCCTTTTTTTTTCAGCATGCTCCTTTGTTGCGCTTACCTTAATATTTGCACCCACTTCCACTGTTCACCATTTATACCTTTTCGGCCTTTACATAATTAGTATCTAAGTTTTATTTAATCTTAATTTGACTTAATGTTAGTCACCCCCCTTTTTGATTTAGCCACACCACAGGGTGCAATTGTTCTTGTTTTCCAATGGTGTCATCTATAACTAAGAATTCGACTTCTACCAAACCCCTACGTCACACTCGCTTATAGGGCGAACCCATTCATACAATCATCGTAATTTTGACCTGAACCGGTGAACGACCAATCTCCAATTCAGTACGCCCAGAGGTATTAATTTGTTATGGGAACAAAGAGGCCTTTGAGACCCTACAGATTTAACGTGCACTAGCTACCATTTACTACACGGGGAGTGCTCGGCCGGCTGGATTCAAATTTCCATTCTCACTAATGTGTGTTCCTGCTCCCTGCCAACCAGGCTATCCCGCCCTTAGACATCCTGAATTTACTACGGGGAGTCAGTCGTACGTCGGTCCAAGTTGAATAAAGCGAAAACTTTACCCATTGCAACGACTGGGCACCTTTCCGAAATTAGAAAATAGTACGTATATGGTTTTTTACGTTGAACTCCGTATATTTGTAGCTTAATACCCAACCTGAAAATCAAGGGTGCTTCAAGACATAGCTTTAAAAGTTGTAATCTTTTTTTTTACATGGTAGATTACCGTTATACAATTTGAGATGATGTTTGGAGTATTTTTTTACTGTGTAAACGCGTATTTTAAATTTACATGTTTTCAAAGTGTATTGAGATTAAAAAAAATTAATTTTTTTCGACAATGAGAAAAAAATTCTGGTCAAAAAACTATAATGTATAGTAATGACGTTTCTGAAAAAAAAAACTTAATTCCGGTTAGTAAAATCAAAATATATGGTATTAAAAACCCTTAATTTGGTTATTTTTTTCATTTATTTGGTAGCGGTTAACTGGCAATTTTGGTTTTCGAAGCTATAGTTCTTATTAACTAATATTTTATAAAAAATACAAAACTGAAAGATAAATTTGACCAAAATAAATAGTTTTTATACCTTGTTCCAAAGTCTCAAGATTATCAAATTTTATCACATATTATAAAACCATATTTTATTATATATAATTTTACCAAAATTATTACTAAAGCACTTCGTAAGAATTACCAATATTTTTTGTGTTACCGTAGAGCCAGAAACACTGTAAATTTAACCCTATTCTGCCAGTTTCGATCATACTTTTTTTTCTCAGATTATGAAAAAAAAATTTCAAAGCCTCCCTACTGTCTTAGGCAGCACCGTAAGGATGAAATTCATTTAATTCACTTGATTATTTGTTATTTTTATATGTATTAAAAATCTTATAAATATTTCTTGTTGTGTAAGAAAATAAATAACGCATAAGTAATAAAACGTTTAAATAATTTAACATTTACGTAAACATTACGTAACTTACGTAATGAAACAATAATAATACAAGTAATAAAACAAGTAATAAAACTTATAAGTATTAAAATTGTATGCTGAATTAGCAAGGATTTTATCCAAAAATATTGTAAATGCAGTTTCACTATTGTAAGTTAAAATAATAATCTATATAAAATAAACTACTTTACTTTATTCGATTTAATTCAATTTGAAGAACATATTTCGAAACTAAGTTCCAACATTTTTACAGAAATAGTCGCACAAGAACAAAATTATTCATAAAACAAGCAATAAAACGTAGCACTAATTGAATTGCTAGAAAAATTAACATGAAATTCATCTGAAAGTAGTTTCATTATTTTAAGCTCAAATAACAATCTACACGAAACGAAATACTTTTCTCAATTCAATCTACTTTTAAAGACATTACTCCAAGCTACGTTTCGACATTTCTACAGAAATAGTTACACACCCTAGAAGAAAATTGTTATCTCCGCCTTCGGAACTCTATCTTGCTTTGTGATAACTTTATTTTGTTAGATGCTTTGTTTTTATTAGATATCTATTTCTTAGGGTATGGAGGCAAAGGAAAAGACTTTCATATTACTATTACTATAAATATTGTTCCTAATAATGCTTACAAAAAATATATTCTAACAATACTGTGTAGTTTTAGATAAGATATTGTATTGTACTTTCCATCTCATTTCATGAAATAAGTTTTTTACTAAATAAAATATATCTGTAAAAATGGAATATAACTCAGTTATTTTTAATTAATTCTATGTATTTCAGGTATGTGGCGACCACCATCTATTGTTAAATACTTTCACTGCACTGAAACCGTCTACCAGTTGTCGCGGGTAATCATTATCTAGCCACGCGCTTGCTTTTTATAGAAAAAACATTATCGTTCTTTTTCTTGCCATATTTTCACAGATCTGTTATATTTAGTAATAAAATTTGTTAAGTTTGTTTGTTATGTGAATTCATGATTATTGATAAGTTAATTCACCTTCTGATCCATACTTACTACTTACTACACGAATTTACACTGGTGACCCGGACAGAGAATTTATACTGGTGACAACGAACTGTGAATTATGCCGAACACGAATGAAAGTGAAACTGGCACTACTGAATTGGCTCGAGTTGCCGTAAAATGTCCACAATTTTGGAAAGATAATCCTGTCATCTGGTTTTCGCAAGTTGAATCGCAATTCATTACGAGTGGAATAACACAAGACAATACAAAGTACCATAATGTCGTTGCATCAATCGAAACTGAAATCTTGGCGCAAGTAAGTGATATAATTACTTCACCTCCAGTTAATAATATGTATAAAACTTGTTAAATACTTTCACTGCGCTGAAACCGTCTACCAGTTGTCGCGGGCAATCATTATCTAGCCACACGCTTGCTTTTTATAAAAAAAACATTATCGTTCTTTTTCTTGCCATATTTTTACAGATCTGTTATATTTAGTAATAAAATTTTTTAAGTTTGTTTGTTATGTGAATTCGTCATTATTGATAAGTTAATTCACCTTCTGATCCATACTTACTACACGAATTTACAGGTATTCGTTAGGTCTGTGTTAAACATGCTTGTAGTGCTCCGGAGAAAAAAAAACACACACACACACACAGTTCACAGTTTCATCAACAAATGGCGTTTCTGACTGAGAAAATGTATAACAAATTGCTTATAAACTTATCTTTATTTCAAACAACAACGTGGTGTATTCTAAAGATAAATTTTACAAAACCCCGTGCAAGTGTTTTACTTAGTATGATCCACAAAGGAGTAGCAAAAAAAAAACATTGTCTAATAGTTTTTTTCAGTTAGTAAACAATTTCTTGATATATTTTTTATACAATTTTAGTTATAAATTTTGGTTTGGAATTTGGTTATAAATAAATTTTTAAATTATTTATTTCAAACCATTTTTAAAATAAATTATTATAAGTATTAAAATAATTTAGCTGCAGTAAATTGACTGCAGTAAATCATGCATTTTTTGCTTCTTAGAGTTTTTAAAAATTGACTTTTCATAATATTGATCAATTTTTGAGACAACTACCTGTGAAGTTCTTAATGACTTTCACTCCTCGTAAATTGTTGGAATAGAGAAGTGTAGTTTTAGAAATTAAAATTGATTAAATCCGAAAATTAAAAAGAAAACATTTTTCTTTAAACTAATCGTAACGTAATTTTTAATGGCGTAAGACTTACATGTTACTTCGTTCTGAGAGAAACTAGTCTACTTTTTTCCTAAGCCTAATAAAATAATTAAATTTCAAACAATGTTTCAGTATTGTAGAAAATAAATATCTTTGGTTTCTATATTTTGCGAAAATAAGTTTTTGTCCATAGTTTACAGAGATAAAAAAAATTCTGGTAAAATTACTGTTCTGTATGGTAGTGGCATTTTTAGTAAAAAGCAATAGAATTTGGTTTATAATGCCAAAATACACAGTATATAAACTATTATTTTGTTTATTTTCCATATTATAACGCTTTAGCAAAAACACAGGTTTTCAAAATTACACTTCTTATTTTCACTCATTTAATAAAATATGCAAAATTTAAAAATTAATCTAACCGAATAAATGGTTTTTATAACATAATCTAAGGTATCAGGATAAAATTACCACATTTACCAAAGAATGCACTTTATAGAACCATGTTTTATTACTAATTTTGCCAAAATCATTAACAAAAAACTTCTGTAAAAATTAGAGACCATTTTGGTGTTCTTATAGAACCAGAAACACAGTAAATTTTACCATATTCTGATAGTTTTTACCATATAATTTTTCTTATCTTAATGTTTGGCTATGCAATAAGTGCATATTGGCTATGCAATATTTACGGTTTTCTCTATCTACCCTTTTTTTGTTGAAATACTGCTCAATGGTCAATTCAATAATCGTAATGCTTCAGTAAAGTAAGCATGATAATCTTCTGAAAATAAAGCATTTTTCGAATATTATCTAATTCATGCTCTTCTATTTATTCTTCCACCCAAATAATAAGTTTTTTATATTTAAGTTTGAAATGGGACTTTATAAAGATTCTAAACATACACCAAAAACTAGATACTTTATTTTAAAACGAATTTAGGAACCGACATGTATTTTCCAGTGCATTTTAAAGTAGTCTCTGAACACTCACTTAAGTTAAACTCAAAGTTCAATAATCGATAATGCAAAACTTTGTAAAAGCTTCTTAGATAAAGCAAATATTTGAAAGGAAATCGAACCCGAAGCCTTTCTAACATTGTTAAGTGCATTACTTCACTAGTGAATTTCGAAGAACTGGTATGGATATATTATGAAGTAGAGTTCAGAGGAAATTTATTATTGGTTTCTATTATTGAAGAAAATTTGAGATACAATAAATATTTAAATGTAACATGATATATGTGAAAAACTCAAAAACAGTTTATCCATCAACCTTGTACATATTTCAATGAAATATGTATCGCATTTTTTAATCCCGTTTTGAGAGTTATTTATGATTACCCACATTTTTTATATATCACAACTAGCCTTAATACATATTTACACTGACTTTTAATTTTAATTAGGGATTTAAAAAATGAAGTAAAATTATAATACGTTTTTGAAGCATACACTAAGAAAAAGGTATGGTCAAAATTACCAGAATACTGTAATACCATGTCATTAGCTCTATAAAAGCACCAAAAAGCAGGGAAATTTTAATTTAAGCGCTTTCGTTATGATTTTGCAAAAGTTAACAATAAAATATGATTTTATAAAATGTGATAAAATTTAGTAAATGTGGAAAAATTCGGTAATTTTATGATGATATCTTAGATAATGGAATAAAAATCATTTGTTCAGTTTAATTTACTTTTTACTTTTGTATTTTTTACTAAATGTGTCTTGATAAGAAATATGATTTTGAGAACCAGAATTTCCGGTAAACCATTACCATATGAACACAAAAATTACCAAATGAATGGTTTAAATACCGTATGTTTTGGTTTTATTAACCAGAATTTTGGTATATTATTTCCCAAGAATGTAAACGATAGCAAAGTAGCTTCATAAGGTACTCACCCTATACTTGTTAATATAACATCATTCAGAATCAGATAATCGAAAATAAATTTGTGAATTTTTAATCTGTATCACATATCCTTATCACATGACTTAGCTTACAGCTTTTGATGAATGTGAGCTCGATTCTCAGCGGCTTTGAGCATAGTTGGAGCAAATAAAGTTCTAGCTGTTCAACTGTATTAGATGATCTCAATGTCAACAGTTTAAATAACCTTTTTTTTTCATGGTCATTTGACTGTTCTGGTTGAGTATAGTAAAATATCAATTGAATAAGTTGTGAAACTGTAAATTAATTATGCAACTGTAACTGTAAATTACTAAAAATTAAAATTAAACAAAAATTAATTGTGACATAATTTGAAAAATAAAAAAACTTGTAGTTTATTAGTATATATAGTTGTTCTCGCGCCATTTTATGTTCCTCCCATACATCTGTAGAGCAAATAGAGCAAGCCCACTATTTTATTTTCTCATCTATCTGCGTCCCAAACAGCAGAGTTCTCTAAATCACGAGGTACTTTTTATTCGGCGATTTCGACGGAGAAAGATGAGCGCAGTGTGAGTCTTGAAAGAAGGTCGTTGAGGCAAAAATATAGAAAAGTTCAGGTCTTCGAATGCGTAACTAATGCAGGAAACAGCTCAGTTTGGTACGCTATACCAGAAAAATAACTTACAGGTTGAGCAACAAACTTAGATTTATCCGAACATCATTTGAATTAAGGTCCAGTACAAAATGACAGTCAGGAGGTACGTTACCTGTGAGCCGGTTGTCGAACAAATCTACATGCATGGTTGGGTATAGTACGGCTTTCAGGAGAACTCCTCCAGACACCCGTCTCGCGTAATGGTGGGTACCATGGTAACGAGGAAAGGTCACTTCGAATAGGGGTGTGGGGGTGAATAGTTTTGTCTTAATCTTAGCGGTAGGTCGTCGCAAGTAAACCAATCGACAGCTTCTTTACTCCATTTCACTCTCATTAGAAATATGCTCTCGCTTGTTACCATAGCAGCAGACAGTCCCAGACTTTCAGTCTGGAGGAGCCGCACTATACACTGCTTTTGGCCAACAGCCATTTTACTCTTTCTTTCTTTGTCAAAATATGTTAACAGATTTAATAAGCATCGATGGTATAAATGCATTCTCAAACAAATATCTTAATTAATAGTAGAGTACCGTTTATCAATAGTGTAAAAATATCGAACAGACCAACGATAAAAAAAGAGAAAACTTTTCCTCTTCAACTTACCCCCAGTATTGGTCAGGAGGAAAGGAAGGGGCAAACTAGTTTCTCTGCCGTTGTGCCCCTGAACGTTGTTTTTTCTTCACACACAGGGACCGCACCTAACCTTGTGGGATTGGTTATGTCAGTACAAGATAGACTTCTTCCACTATGTATGTTCTTTGGTTGAGGTGAGTTCTTCTTTCTGGTAAATTTGTGTTTTACACTTATACTGACAAAGGAGAACAGTTAAAAACTTCAGAAGTAACTGTTAAACTGTACAAAATCGTTTACATTTCCATAAAAGTAAGTAAATTTTCTCTTGATGAAACTTTGATTAATTTGAGGTTACGTACCTGTATATTAATTTTCAATTTTATTTATCAATATGAAGTATACAAAAATAAAGCATTTAATTGTTTATAACATATGTTTTACGATAGTACTCTATTTTGTAAAATCCTGGATATCTTTACTGGTATTTGGAATTTTTGAAAATGCTTACAATAAATGGTTTAAACATGTCAAGGAATCGAAAAATATAATAAAAATTGAAACTGCATTACCTTATAGAAATCCGTTTCATTGTTTTTAACTTTTAGATTTTATTTTAACTTTACACCTACTATGATAACGTTAAGCGGCTTAGATACTTCGGAAATTGTTCTGCATTTTTTTCTCTCCATGTAATACATGTAAATGTATATATTTACAAACGTACGGATATGCACGTGAGATACTGATATAGCTCTTTTCTTATAATGGTCCTGCAGAATTTCAATATTTTAAACAAATACATTTTTAACATTTATTTTTTCATTTCTAATATTGCACATAAAATATAATTCTAATGAAAGTATTTTTAATCATACTCCAATTGCTTATAAAAATCGAAATACATCACTTGAAATTAATATTTATTCAGCAATAGTATTGATATTTACCCAAGATTCGATGAATATTTTAATAGAGTATAAATTGGAGTTGGAGTTTAACCTGAGTTCTTCAAACAGTTCGGAGTAGAAGATGGTGTTGGCTGCGAACATCTCAACTACCGACATCTTGGCTCTGGTTTAACGGTCTCTGTCACGTTATTTATTGACTGCTTCACAGTAAAAAAAATATGGAGGAATTTACGGTTTGCACCGTAAAATCAATTTTTATCGAAAAAAAAATTTAATATACGATCATTTTTACTATAATTATCGTGAGATCACTAAATCACTCTAATTATACAAATATTACTGTAAAATTTGCGTCATAATGTTTTACTGTAAAAACGGATTTTACGGTTAAACGGATTTTAAAGATGATGCATCTAAATTGCAGACACTTCAATAACGTAATATGATCCGGAATTTCTTTCAATGTTCTAATAAGTGCATGAATATTGAGAATGGGAAACGCATGAAATTAATTTCTTTCTAATTATTCGAAAATGAATATGAATAGCGCATGGGGAGTAACAATTAATATCATACGCAATCAACACTGTAATTGAAAAAATAAACTTTTAACCTTTACAAAGAATAAGCGTAATCATAAATTTTAGAAATTAATTTTGTTTCTTATCATACTTCAGAAAAAGATTAATAATTTTTTTCAAAAAAGGAAAACGCAATTATATCCTAATTAGTTCAAAAAATTAAAAAATATACTTCTAGCTGTTTAATGAGAAGTTTAGTTGGAGAAGAATGAATTTTTCGTTTTCTCTAATCAAAGTAATTTATGGATACATATATATTTTTTTTATCATAGAATGAAGTTCAATTTCAAAATATGCTTGCTGTAAGATAAATAAAAAAATACGATAATACGATATGATATATCATCACAACGATGGTATCATCCTTACGATGATACCATACGGTATGATGAATAAAAAAATGCATGATGAAGTTATTTAGCATGTATAATTAAATTATTACAAAAATTAATATATTTAAAGCTTTTTATTGTATTTAATTTACACATATTTAATTATACATTATAATTACACTTAATTTATTAAATTATTATATTTAATTATTTTAGTATCATATTAAAAACAGCATTAATTAAATTCCTTAATGTTCGGACTTTATTTAAAAAGTATACAATTCTACTTACTGCTTCTTAAAGTTATTCTTTCTAATGTTATTCCATTTAATTGCTCTTACTTCAAATCTACTTCTAAAAATATATATACCATTTTAAATTTGGGTTATAATTGTGATTAAATGAGAGATTTGCTATTGCTTATTTATCTTGTTTATTTATAACACTTTTGAATAAACTGGCAAATTGATATAAATTAGCTATTCATTGCGCAAATTTATATGTCATATTCACTTTTTAAAATTTTTTAAATTTATATGTCAAAACACGTGTATAATTTAGCTTTTTATATTCCAGGCATTTCCCCACAATTGTTTGATGTGTTTAAAATCAATTTGCACAGCGAGCAATTCAAATAATGCACGATAGCATAAAATTTGAACAAAAAATAGTTTTCCCTGCCCTTAGAAGTGGAAGAAACCCGAAGTGCTTAGCTGATTAGTTAATATTATTTAATTACGAAATAATTTGAATAAAATAAGTTGAATTCGCGTTGGTTGTCGAGTGGGAGATAAATTAAATTGGGATAAATTATATAGAGAATCACGGTTATTTCACCATATGCGCTATGTAATTGGTGAAACATCTGCGTACTAATTTGAAGCACAGTTAGAAGAATTGTGTTAAAGATAGTTAAAAAAGGAAAGAAAAAAAGTTTCAAGGTCTGTTTCTCGTTAAAGATCTAGTGCAGAAACTGAATTGCTTATCTAAACAGTACTGAAAAAAATACATAGGTATGTCCTTGTAATTTGTTACTCAAAATAATAGAAATTTTATTGTAATTTTTAAATTTACTCTTTTTATTTTAGCCCTTTAAACTGAAAAGATTAAAAATTTTGATTTAGAATAGGAGGTATTAAACATTTTTACTGCCCATTATTCATTTGCGTCATGCTGGTTATGGCGAAAATCGAATTTTTTTTTGAAAAGTTATGATTTATGTAATAAAAATTTGTTTTATAAATAAATTGTATAAATAAATTTTATAAATGATTTTTGTACCTTAAACATTATTTGCAAATGATAATTAAGCTTAAATTGGTGAGTGATACTTTGGTTATCTTTCTTGAAAAAATGGTATCTTAGAACAAAAGGCATCTTAGAAAAAGAGGTACAGTTTTTTCAATAATGAGTTAAAGAAAATATTAATAAAACAAAAACGTGACTTGCTGAATTATGTTATGAATAGCTCGATTGTACGCTACTATTATTTCTTTTGAATTAAAAAATATTGAAATGCTGTATATTATTAATTTTTATTTCCGAACAAGCTAATTCACTGATATGCTTTTTTGTTTTACACATTCAATGTAGGGTCACTTCACAAATAAAGACAATTAGGTGGACAATATTGGATTATATCTTTATAATGATAATATTGGATTATATCTTTATAATGATAATATTGGATTATATCTTTAAGTAGACCATCCTTAGAGAGTGTTCTACTTAAAGATATAATCCAATATTGTCATCATAGCAACAAGAAACGGTAAATGACATTGGCTATGCAATGTAGTCTATATCCCTTCTCCAAAACTTTGTATAAGAACAACACATTTTTAACGCTAACTTTTGCCTTCATTAATGATCAAATGTGTTGTATCTTTTTATATATGTGAAATCATTTGTCATCTTTTGCAGTAAAGATGAAAAATATTTGCTGTACTAATAATTGAATTCTGTATTAGCTATTTTACTCGTGGTCTTTCATCGTATTCCTTTTCATTTTACAATCTTTTATGTACCAAAAATTTTAAGTTAAAAAGGAAGAAAACAAAATTATTTTTGAATAAAAAAATTTGAATAATTTATTCAACAGTACTGGTACTTTATGCTCATGAAAAGAGTTTCATATACTTCATTCTGTTTTTACATTAACTATTATATTAACCATCTGAATAAGCAAGCAGAATTCAAAATTAATACGACCAGCTGAAATAAAATTCGAAATGATTCCATTGCGTGGAACAAATTTATGTTTACTGCCTCTTGCAAAAAGTCACGTACTTTAAAAATGACCTGAACTCTTCAAATCTTAGAATGGAATATGGTCAGAGGGATAATCGATGTACTTTAAAACACGTAATGGCAATAAAATTGCTTTTGAGCGATGTCACGCATTCATCCAAGAGACACTACCACTTAAAGATTTATTTCTAGCTCGAACACTTGAATCAGTCGAATTTTTCATTTAGCGAAGTTTATGTGTGGAAAGTGTTTCTTTTTCATTTGTGTGCGATGATTTGCCTTCGATTTCATTTATGTAAACAAATAATATTTATCATAACAAAAATAGATTATTTAGAATAGATTATTAAAATAGAAAATTTATTTCATAAATGCTATTTAAAATTGGGTCAAATAATAGTTAGTTTTAAATGGAGTGCATTTGCACAGTTATTGTATTATTTTCTAAAGTAAGCAAAAGATGTAACAAACTAGGCAAAGAAAAATCAGAGGTTTGCGCAATATTTAAATACAAAAGAAAAACTATAATGCGTATTAATATTGCAAATTTAATCGCATCAAATATTAAGAAACATTTACTTTTTAAATGCTATGTATTTACTATGTATTTACTTATTTGATAATTCATTAATGATTTCGTAGCGATAATAAATACTATGAATCAGAACAAGAAAATTTTATTTGATAATTGTTATTTAAAAGTGTGTCAAATAATTGTTCATTTTAATTGTAATGCATCGGTAAAATCATTGTGTTTTATTTAAAATTTTGTAAAATAAGAAAAGAAAATTCAGCAAACTAGGCGGAAAAAATCAGAAGATACCATTTTTAAATAGAAAAGAGAAACGATAATTAGAACTAATATAGTGAACAAAATAAGAAATGTTAATAAATATAAAAGTTAAAAAAATTTGTATTTATTTTCCATTTAATTGGAATAAATTGTTACGATTTTATTTGCGATAACAAAAAAATTGATCATAACCAAATAATATTTTTTCTCTTAATATCGTTTATATTTGCCTTTAATTAATATATATATATTTGGAGAAG
>NC_092209.1:56299407-56306144 GCF_043381705.1 Parasteatoda tepidariorum | reverse complement strand
TATATATATATATATACAAAAATGAAAAAGCTGAAAATAAAAGTTGAAGTAATCGAAGAAAAACTTTCAAGAAATAAGAATCTATAACGGTTTTATAGATATTTTATTTAATGATGAAAAAGGCGAGTGAATATTTTTTACCATTAAAATACCATAAAAATAATGACTCTTTTCATGTTGGTTCAAAATAACAAGAGGAACTGACATAAAAATAAAAATAAAGATTATTGATAGTCCTTCGGAGAAAATCTTTAAAGTTAAGGGAGCATTGAATAAGGGGATGTTAAACTAAAATCGATGTCCCTCAAGAATAATCGACTACAATAATCGTCAAGTACAGTCAAAAAATATTTAAACGAACCGAAATCGTTTTTTCTGTAGGTTATTTCTTTTTGCTATAAATTAGTTTGACGAAAATAAAATCATTAAAAAATATATATTAAGTAACGCAACAATTACTCTTCATTATTTGTAATCATATGTTGAAGACTGTGGTATTATTAAATATGTCTTGCAAATTGATTTTTGTTTAACTATACTTTAATAACACTTGGAAACAATTTTTTTAATTTTGTTTTCTGTTGTATGAGATTTTCTAACTTATCTTAGATACTTTCCTATCTGTGATTGCAAATGTACAATCGGTTTCCCTCTGAAAGTTACAACTTTTTAATTACCTGTTTTTTGTCTACTTTGTGCCAAAATTAAAAAGCTTAAAACGGTAGTTTAAAAAGTTATGTATAGCAAACTACCAGGGAAGTTAAGGCATGTAATCAGGATTAAAATTGCACAGGAATACAATTATGAAATGTCGACATTCCGTGCTAGGACTACTTTCCTTTAATTAACTATTTTTTCGTGTCCTTCTTAACAAATCGTAATATGGTAACACTCCTATCCATCTACGACGTCATTTTCAGACACAAGTTTCTATGCAAATTTAAATACTGATGATATTCTCTTAACTCCCCCAGAAGTTTGTTGTAATGCTTATACAACTTCCTGTTCAGTGCGCAGAATAAAAAAATGAACCACTTTGAATAACTTTTGATCTAATCATTGAATCTTTACTCCTAGGATCTTTACGTTTGGATCTTTAAGTTAAATCTTAATGATTCGAGGGGATGACTACTAATATGATAATTAATTAGTTCAGACGATATTTTAAGTTACGAAATCAGACACAAAAACGTATTTTCTTTGAATAAACATACCTTCGTTTTTCGATGTATTTGGACTATTGTTTCCAGAAATATAGGAGGCAGCCGTAATCTGGGAAATGTGGTCCCTATAGTTTGGTCAGGAGGGTGATCCAAAGTTTGAACTCTTTATTATTAATTTTATTTTTAGTGTATCTTGGGGACTATTTAAGCGAAATTAAAAATTTTTGGGCATAATTATAAAATTTGCACAGCCAGAGACAACTCAATAAACAAAACGTTTAGTAAATATTTATTATTATTTTATTTAATAATGGCCGAAAACATTTTGAATTATAAGGTGAACAATTTCTTACATCAAGTTAAAGAATTCAATTTTAAATGGCAAAACACAGAATTTGAGAGAAATTGGGGGGGGGGTAGTTTGGAGAAATAGAATTTTAAGGAAACCGTATGTTTGAAATCAGTTTCGCACAATTTTTGCATTTTGCTATGTTAAATTACATCCTTCCAAATGATGTGAAAAATTGTGTGTTTTACAATTCAATTATTGAGCGAAAGAATAATAAGTAACAAATATTTACTAAAAGATTAATTTTGCATGTAATTATCTTTGGATAAGCAGATTTTATAATTGTGGTCAAAATGTTTTTAATTAGCTTAAAAACATTTCGAGATATGACAAAATACGCATGAAATAAATTTAACGTTAGAGGGTTAAAATTTTGGATCGCTCTCCTCGTCAAACTATGGGAAACATATTTCCCAGATTGCGGCTACCCCCTATATGGTTTGGGTTAGAAATCCGAATCCGTCAAAAAAAGCTACACTCATTTAAAAAATACATTTTTGTGTCTTATTCCGTAACTTAAAATATCGTTTGTACTAATTAATTAGCCTATTTGAGATCACCCACTCAAGCCATTGAGATTGAGTCCTAGAGCGTGAAGATCCGATCATTAGATCGAAAATTATTTAAGTGGTTCGTTTTTTTATTGTGTGCTCTGTATATTTCGGCAAAATATAGACCAAGATTAAGTGTCATTTTAAAATAATTGTAGGTATAGGTATAAAATTAATTTCAGATTTGAAATTCCCATAACCGAATTTGACGAGTTATCAAGTATTTGTATTATTCAGTATTTGTATAAATGCAACAATTTCTTTTCTCCATTTAATTTATGTGGTTGCCCGTGTATTACTTTTCAGCAATTAATAAGAGTACAGTATAAATACCATTTTCGATTAGCAATTTGCTTTTTTGTTATTGATTAGATTTTCAATATTCTTTATAACACCACTACCTGAAAAAATATCGAAATATAATCATTAAAAATTGAAATGATCGCCATACTATTCCACCTAGATTTATTGGAATATAAACTAAGTTCCCTCATTTTTATAAGTTTTAATAATACTCTTATTATTAAATGTTTTTGACATAAGTTTTCAAACCTTTCGAAATAGAATGCTTTGCTCTACATGTTTTTTTCAGTTCAAGTTAATTTACATAAACTTTATATTATTAAAATAGGACATCCCTTTGAGAAAAATGGGAACTTTAAGCACCTTCGTTTTGCTTTTAATCATGCCTCAAAGGTCGAAAAAGCTGTTCGTGACATGCGTGTTGTGTGCGGAGGGGTTACCATAGCTGAGCGAACCATTCGCTATTGATATGCTATGTTTAAAGAGGAAAATTATGACCTTAAATATGCACTTCATTGTGATCGTCTTGTGAAGTTCAATGAAAGCGATAAAACCAACATTTGCATGAAAACGGGGTGTTTTAAATCTCGTTGAACTTTAGAAAGAAGCTGTAAGCAGCAAGCGAGAATGCGTCATTGATTAATTAGTTTGTAACTTTCATTGAAAAATAAAATTTTCAAATTTAGAGCAGGAACTTAGTTGCTTAAAAAATAAAAAATAAGAAATTAATTTTATTAAAACTAAAGTTACTCCAATTTTTTAATATCTTAATTTGATTCTATTGTAGGTGATAATCGCTAATTTGGTCGTTCTTGCTTCGGTCAAAGTAATTAATAAGAGTGTGATTTATATGATACGCATTCCTATCATACTTATTTATCTCCGAAAAATTATTTAGTCTTAAAAAAGATAGTGTGACTGTCACACTGGACTTACGAATTTATTTTAGTAGAACGTTAATTAACGTTTGATTACGATAATCGATTCTTAAATTTTAACGTTAATTGAATTTTAACTCATTAATTCTTTAATGTTAATTGATACTTAAATATTATTGTTTAGGCTTATAGATTTTAAATTGTACACAATAAAGATCGTAAAGTTATCATACGGTATGGAAATGATATTTATGATATAAAAACCACAATTCTGATGTTTCAAACCAAAACATATTCCTTTTAAAACATCAATTTAGTAATTTTTCAGTTCACATGGTACCGGTCTGCTGGAAATTCTGGTTTTAAAATTACAGATCTTATTACCTCACATTTAGTAAAAAATACCATAAAGAAAAGTAAACTTAACCAACTCAATGGTTTTGTGCTAAGCTCTAACGTATCATGATAAAATTAAAAAATTTCACCACTCTTATCATTTTTTATAAAACTATATACTATTATTAATTTTACCGAAATCATCACCAAAGCACTTTGAAAAAAATTACGTATTTTATGGTATTCCCATTGAGTTAGAAACACGATAAATTTTACCATAGTCATGTAGTTTTGACGATATTTTTCTTTACTGAAACTACTTCTCAATCACATAACTCATGGAGATCCTAATTAAGCACTTTTATAAAAATTACTGATTTTATGGTAATTCCATTAAGTCAGAAAAGCGGTAAATTTTACCACATTCATGTAGTTTTGACGATACTTTTTTCCTCAGTGCAGATACTTCTCAATCACATAGCTCATGGAGATTTTAATTATGTCAGGGTTTTATATCTGTCAACAACGATAAAAATAAGCAAGAAAGCTCTGATAAATAAATTAAACCTCATGAATATAACGATATGACACAAAGTTTTTAAACCACATAATATACATTTGATCTTAAAATTATAAATTTGATCTTAAAATTGAAAAAATGTAAGAGAAAGAATAGCTAAGCGACAATTTTGAAAGTAGTATATCTGTATTTAATCTGTTATTTCGATGCAGAAATTTATTAGAAATAGCGAAAATTTATTTAACAGAACAGTAATTTTAAACGTTATTATTTATTTTACAGTTAAATGAAATCAAGAAGCAAAAATATAGCTGATATAATTAGTTCAAATTATGTTTATCAAAGAAAAAGACAGTGTAAATCTGATATTGATGTAAATTTTAATTTAAAACGTTTATTTTTCCAACTTAACAGTTTGATATCTTGTATTATAAAAATCGATAGGTAAACAATTGTGTCAATAACTATGCAAGTATTAAATAAAAATATGTTAAATGTATTTAATATAAAATAAATAAACATCAATATTGTTTTACAGTCAGAGTTTCAAGATGCAAAATAGCAATGAAAGGTCATAATTGTGCTTATTAAAAAACATGGTATAAAGTAGATATATAAGTAATTTTTTATGAAAAAAAAACATACAATTTGAAAGTTTAACAGCTTTATATCCCGTTTAAAAAATGATACTCAGAAATATTCCCAAACGCTTAATCCACAAAAAAGCCTTAAAAATGAAAAGAAAATTTATCCCAGGCAAAAATGTAATTTATTCAGTTGACACTAAGTTAATATTACATACTTTTTCTGTTAATTAAGACTGTCAGCTTCAACTGTTAAATGAAACATCACTTGACACTTATATCATTATAAAAGAAAATTGTAATTCATTTGTCTTCTGCTGGATAATTCATTTATGATTCATCCAATGAATTACTCAGATATAATTCATTTAGAATTGATCAAATGAATCTTCTCTCTATCACTCGCGCATTATACATTTTCTTTTAGTTATTCAACGCATTACGAAATTCATTCCGTCGATAAAGTAATATAATCTATGAATAATTTTATTAACTAAGAGAAGTTTAATAAAAAAAAAAATTCCATAGGATTCCAGAGGATTACTTGTTTCTAAAAGTGTATTGAGAAAAAGAAAAATTTATTTCTACTGGTTTATAAATATGTTAAAATGCATTTTTAACTTCACCTCCCTGAATTTATTTTTCCTATTGGTTAACGAAGTTAATTCAGATGTTTTGGTAATTTCATTTTAAATATTTACGTTATTTTAAATAATGATATTATTAAATATTGGTAAATATTAAATATAAAAAAAAAAGAATGAGATTAAAAGTTAAATATTTAAATCTGATATTTTGTGTCGCAAATTAAGTCAATTAATATATGGGTAGTTAGTTATAATAAAAAATACCAGTGGGCTGCGTCCCCTGCTCGCTAACGCTCGCCAATCCCCAAAAATTGCTACGCAATCCTATATGGTTTGCTTCGCAAACGAAGTTCACTTCGCTCGCTACTATACCTTAGGTACATTGCAAATGCACAAAATTCTAAGAATTCAAAACAATCATTCAAATCCATGTAACAACTTTTTTTAAAAAAAATTACATCTTTTTAGTAAATACTAACAAGGGAAACTAAGGAAGTGTGACTCGCCAATTTTGAAATAAACTAGTGGGATGTATGCTTTATGAGGAATAATTTAATGGGGCAACATTCGTTTCGGCCCATAGAAGGTCCTGTGAGAGATAAAAAATAATTCAATATATAGAAAAATCGGTATTTTATTACTTCAATGCAGACTATTAGTTATTGTCTCATAATCCAATTAATTTGTAATTAATTGGATAATTAATTCATTCACTAATTGATGAATTATTTAACATTCGTTTCAGCCCTTAGAAGCATATATGGCAGTTCTTTTACTTTCGTTACTTGTACCGCCGGTACAAGTAAAAAGTACGTACTTTTACTTGTAATTCGTTACTTTTTAAATTTAGTACTTTTACTTGTACTTTCGTTACTTTTTTAGGGAAAAAGTACAAGTATTTGTAACGGAAATGTCGAATGAAATCGTTACTTTTTTTCTAAAACTCGGTAAGCTTTCTAAAAAAAATTAATTAAACAAATGATTATGTTTTTTTAATTTATAAAATTATTGTGCAATATATATGCATTCACAACTAACTTCGTGTTTAAATACCTTGACCTCCCGTGGAGCGCTTATTCAGCGTGGATAAGCACGTTCTGAAAATTCTCGCAGCAGACTCAGTGACACCACTATCGAAATGCAATTATTTTGCAAAATGAATAAAAATATTAATTAGCATGTTATTTTCATTCATTTTCAAGTTTTATGCATTTATTTAATACATTGTAAACAAAAAATGTTGGATTTTGTTATTAAGTTTTTTAATTTTCTTTTTGATTTTACTAAATACATTTTTACCTAGTACATTTTTTACTAAAATTATGTTTATGCCCGACCTTATCAAACAACGCCCAGTCAAATCTCTAAGAACTTCAGAACTATTTGTGCTATAGAAAACTATTATAATTACTATTTTAACTCTTGAAAACTCGAAGGTATTAATTTAGCCGCTGATACTAAAATTC
>NC_092209.1:56277406-56296978 GCF_043381705.1 Parasteatoda tepidariorum | reverse complement strand
AGGTACTCAAGGCAACGAGGAGGCGGATCGAGCAGCTAAGAAAGCCACCGATCTCTGCCGGGTTGCCCTTGAGGTCCCAAGCTCCATCGCCCAAATTAAAACTCAGGTTAAATTATATAGCATGAAGCGCTGGGGGCTGGAATGGCGGAGTTCCGAGAAAGGGAGACAGACATTCAAATTTTTTAAAGACCCGAAATTAAATAGACTACAAGCAAACTTCTATCTCAATCAATTTTTAACAGGCCACGGAGTGTTTGGAGAACACCAATATAAATTATTCCACAAAACTCCAGAATGCAATTACTGTGGTGAATATCAATCTATTGATCACTTGTTAATGAATTGTTCTCAATTCCAGACAATCCGGGGCAATAACTTTAATAATATTGATCAACATCAATGCTATGCTAACCTGACTTGTAGAAATATCATAAAAAAGATTATTAAACAAACTTTAGAGGATGCATTGGGGGACGGTCTTTAATGTCTCGGAACTTGTTCCTTCCAGCTTGTGTGTCTCATTTTTTTTACTATGTCTTTTATAAACTCTTCTTCTTTTACTTGCTCCAATTTTATTGTTATTTACTTTTGTACTATTTAATTGGTTTTAAAAGTAATGTTTTTAAATATCTTACAATATTGTTCTCTTGTAAATTTTGCACGTTTATCTTTTAAATTGCTCTTTTAAATTATTCTTTTAATTGACACTTTTAATATATTGCTGTTTTAATGTTTATCACCTTACATGATTTTAGCTGTTCTACGCCCGCCATGTTCATGAGCTGTTGCCATGTCTGATGTGTATTTTATGTAATTTATGTTTGTACTGTTCTCTGGATTTTTTTTGATTTTAATAAACATTTACCCGTATGCCCTAAATAAGGGCGGGTCGGGGTAAATTCTTCCATACTCCAGTTAATTTGGAAAGTTTTTCGAAGGAAAAAAAATTAAGAAAATTTGATGTCAATTTTTTTTTAAAAATTAACCTAACAGGTTTTTCTGAAAAACTACAGATATATAAAATTTTCGAGATCAATTTTGACAATAAATATGCATTATATAGCACGTGAAAGTACCACTAAATTAATTGGAGTATGAGACAATTACAATAACTAATGACAATAACAATAACTAATAGTCTGCATTGAAGTAATAAAATACCGATTTTTCTATATATTGAATTATTTTTTATCTCTCTATGGGCCGAAACGAATGTTTTCCCCTAAAATTATTCCTCATAAGGCATACATCCCACTAGTTTATTTCAAAATTGGCGAGTCACACTTCCCTAGTTTCCCTTGTAAGTCATTAAAATAAATTTCAATTCAAATAAAGACTCATTGACTGAGACTCATTTCTCAATGAATAACTAATAACAATATAAAACAAATAAATTCGTGATATAAATCAAAAATCGTCAAATAAATTCGTAATACATAAATTCGCGAAAAAAAAGCGCTTTCGACAAAATACTAAAATAGAGATCTATCGACAAAGACTACTCACTTCTGCCTAGCTTAATAGAATGAGATTGCCGCAGCTTAATTGTTATTTCCGTTTCCGTTTTTAAAAGCGCTATATGTTGAGCCACCACAGCTAGATTTGGCATGTGACATTTTTAGCGGCAATCATTGGTCGATTTTCTAGCGTTGCCATTCGAGGAGTTGTAATGAGCCTTTTTTTTTGTCGCCGTGTAATAGAAATATATATATAATATAAGTTCAAAAAACTTAATCTAAGTACTGCATTTTGTTCTGAAACTTTAATGTTACTGAAAACCTTATGATCTAAATAACCGAAGTTTTTGAGTAATATATTTTTCTGAGATACATCAGTACATCGTAAATTTTGTTAGGTCTTCGTTTGTTAATTTCTCGTCTCTTACTCCCGTTCGGGTACACATATAAAAATAAACAGAATTTGCATGAAAAAAGATGACGAATCTGAAGTTTCAAGATTATGAAATCAGGAATACTTTTTGTATATCGATATATATAATTGCATTAGAAGTACACTAAATCCTTAAATATTCGTGTAATAGTCACTTACTTAAATTGAAATCTGTGATTATTTTCCGATATGTTCTGAAAAACTTATCAGGTCATTACTGGATATCTTCAAAGCGTTGTGATTTAAAAATTAATTAAAGAAAAACGACAAGCGAAAAAAAATTATAATGTGCTGTATTTTGTTTAAAGTTCCAATTATTTACTCACTAACTTTTAAAACCAGTGATAAAGTTTCTCAACAGGTGGCACTTCTGTCGTAAACTATACAATCATGATTTCTGCTTTATATCAGGTCATTACAACTCAAATATTTGTAAAGAAGTCTGTAAATTATGTGGTCAGACTGCATCGCATTGATGATGAAATTTTTTCATATTGTAGTTTTTTCAGTATTACCATCGGTTGAGAAATTGTAACTAATTGGAAAATCAGGGGAAAAAATATTGGAGGGATTCCATTCCAATCCATTTTATTTTAATACAGTTATTTTCGGGATGATCTATAATTTGCTTTTAAATTGAAAATAACTTTATAATAGTCTACAGAATCTTACAGTCATATATATAATTGTAAAAGGATTATACCTTACAGTTTATAAGAATAGTTTATTATTATTTCTAGGAAAATACATTATTTCCCAGAATAATGAGTTATTATTAAACTAATTATTATTTTTTTTATTTCTATTAGTTTCATCGTAATTCAAATAAAAATGAATTATAATACTTTTAGTGGTCGTTCCGAAAATGATCATTACTTTGTTGTTGTAGTTCATTTACGTCGCACTAGAGCTGCACAATGGGCTATTGGCGACGGTCTGGGAAACATCCCTGAGGATGATCCGAAGACATGCCATCACAATTTTGATCCTCTGCAGAGGGGATGGCACCCCCGCTTTGGTAGCTCAACGACCTGCACGTGAAGTCGAGCACTTTACGGTAGCACAGTTTAACGAGGACCAATACCGCACACCCTCGGTCCCTACGCAGACTGATCCAAGTGGGTCACCCACCCGCACACTGACCGCAGCCAGTGATGCTTGCCTTCGGTGATCTGCTGGGAACCGTGTCTTAACGGTCAATCCACTGCGGGACGATCATTACTTTGAAAATAAATTTAGTAAAATTTGAAAAAAGATAGGAAATTATGGTTTGTAACACACTACGATAAGGAATTAATTCTTTAAGTTTTAAAATTGGTTTCAAATTCATCGTCTGGTGGTAAAAAAATAGCAATATAACGCAATGTTTTTTTGCTACAGATTCGACAGTTCCAAATTAAATATCTCAAAGGTATCTGTTAATTTTATCCGAAGATTGAGTCATTTTTTTCTCCTTCATACAGAAGCGCCATCTGTTTACAAGCTTTGTTAATTACTTCGGAACATGGTGGCGATAAATTTTTGGTTTCCTTTACAGAAGACGAAACATTTCTTTTGTTTTTCATTTTTCATCAATTTGTTTTTTAATCTTTGGGTATTATTTGTGGACACCAGGTAAACATACAGTAGCAATTTTAAAAAAAGAAATAATAATATTACATTATACGGATAGTAAATATTTGAAAGTAATTAAAGCAGCAAGAAAAATATGGAAATTTATACAGTTATAACTGAAAATAGGATTAAAGGAAATTAGAATAATAAAATTTCAAACTTCATTTAATGCTGCAAACAATCATTAAAGTTCGGAAACAATAGGATACATTTATTTATTTAAAGACATTAAAATATTTATCATTTTCTGTTCTGTCTCAGATTCCACATACTTAAAATATATTCAATTAGCGGTAGTATTTTTCTATTGCATACGCGGAAGTAAACATGGTTTATAAAATGATTTGGGGTACCAGAATAGTTTTCAAAAAATAATTGGAACATGATACAATATTTAAAAAAAAAAATTTATACAGGCACTTCAAAATATGTTTTTGAATTATTTCTTTTTTTTTTAAAAAAAAAAGAAGAAAACTGATTTTAGACTTCATTATTTGAAAAATGATTCAGCTGTCTCCAATGTTAACGAGGAAAAACAGATTCAAACAGTATTTTAATGAGGATAGGGAATAAATTAGAATATCAAGTACATATTTCTTGTGGGACAAAAAAATAAAATATTCTTATGAGGCAAAAATATTTTGAATATCATTTAAATTGAAAATATTCATTTTTAATAACTCAAAACTTCTGATTTTAAAATATATATATGCATGAAGCGGTTCTACAATCTTAATTATCCATTATATGAATTATTCACTTATTAACTGTATAATGAATTAGATCTTAACACTTTTAACCTTTTTGGTTATTCTTCTTTATTACGTTTTTAGAATATTTTAAAGAAAACAAACTGTAGTGTATCTACCTTGTGGATAGGAATAGGAATTCGCCAAAATTATTCACTGTAAATGGTAAACTGTGACGCCCGGTGGCTGAGCGGTAGAGCTTCCCGCTGTCGTGCCACAGGTACCTGGTTCGAACCTCGGGCCGGGCAAGGCTGACTCAGCCTTTCATCCCTTCAGTGGGTTGATAAATGAGTACCAAGCATGCTTGGGAACTAAACACAGGGGGTTCCGCGTTCGGCTGACCATCTGATCGTAACATCTGCTCCTGCACCCCAGAGCCCAAGGTCAAGAAAACTGAGATGGGCACAGTAGGCCTTAGCCTTTAAGGGCTGTCGCGCCGCTGAGTTTTAGTTTAGATGGTAAACTGTAGTGCAGATGCACTACCCAAACTATTTTAGCTTAATCTTTTTTTGCAATACTATATTTTAGTACCTTTGTAAGAATTTTTCAAAAATACTATGAGGTAAAAATTATTTATTTTCTTCCACTATAGAAAATTCCGGGTCAATTTATGGTAAAAAGTACCATTACTCAGTGGGCTGGTTCTTTTAATTTTTGCTGGTTCTTTTTTCAAAATCCATTTTTACCGAAAAAAAAAATCGGATATACCATACATTTTTATTGTAATAACTAGCTGAATACACGTGTTTCGAACGGGGTGATTAAAAAATAAATAAAGAATTAATAAATCGGTACTGAGAAACTCGACAAAATCATGCTCAAAACTAAAAAGCAAATACCGACACAGTTAAAGAGACTGATGGAGGAACCACAAAAGTGACATTTTTAGGGGAATTAATGAATCAGAGGAAATAAGAAAAAAGTTGTTGCATCAATATGGGTACGTTTAATAACATAGAACTGTTTTTGCCTTCACTTAAATCTTAACATAACCTAAACACATCAGTTTTTAGTAAGCCAGCGTGATTTTTATTTCAAATTAGGCTAAATAAAAGAAAGCAAGGAATTATCAGTCATGTCTTCTAATAAATTGGTAATGAAAAAGTTCAGATACAACTTTTTTTTCGTTTTGAAAATGTAACTTGCCTGATTCTTCCACTAAGTTTTTCAATTAATATAGCTAAAGTAATTAAATTTGTTTATTTTTATTACTTAATGCTCTTTTCTGCGGCTTTACGCTAGTGAAGTAAGCAACACTCGTTTTTTGTAGTTCATTCCACTAGAATAAAATGTATTCAGCATCACTTGGTATAATACTATTGCACTATTAAGTAGTTTTCTCCTTTATATATCCCTTTCGAGGAGTAGTAAAACGCCTATTTCCAAAGTATCGGTGGTAAAATTGCTTATTATTGATGCTGTTTTAACAATCATCAAAATATATCAATATAATTTTTGCGTTTTATTTAATACTTATATTCGTATTTGGTACTTATTTCATAACCATTCAACATTTAAGATTTTTAAAAAAATAATTCGTCAGGGACTGTCAACTAAAGCAGGATTTTTTTATAAAAAATTCAATTGCTATTAGAACTTGATTAGGGTTTTGGAACATGGCCATTTCTCTATTTGACATTTAATTTATTTTTTAAATATTTATAAGTAGTAGAGTAACATAGCTCTTTTAATTCTAATTCATTAAAATATTAATACACTAACTTTGCTACTACTGAAAAAAGTATTTTCTGAAACTACAGAAAACCAGTTGTAGAATTCTTATCAAAACTGCACCAATTACCAAAATACCAGTAGTAAATATTAGCGTGAGTGCACAATAATTAAGCGTCATCTGTGAATGGCGAGTTTCTACGGTTCTCTTAAGCGAATTTCCTATTAAACTTTTTTTCCCCTTTAACTTTGCTTTTTAGTACATTGTTCATTTTTTTTAATTTCACTTAATACGTATTATCAATTTTAATAAAGCATTAATGTCAATAATAATATGTCGATTTTTTACGATTTTCCTGCACGAATTAGTATCATATTCCCATTAATTTTGCATTTAAATGAATGCATAAATATTTTTTCTATTACCATTGATTTTAAGTAAATATTGTTTTGGAAACACGTCTTAAAAGAATAAATATAAATAAAAAAGCGAATGTTATCAGACAACTTTAAAAGTATAAATTTGGGGGCGTAGACCACGCCTGCAACCACGTAATGTTGTTCCTTGAATTTATCTGACATAGCGCATACAAAAGGATTAATTATTTAAATACGTGCAGTAAACAATTTTTTTTAATCAAATACAGGTCTAAGCCAGTAATTATCACTGATGCTATCGTTAAAATATGTGAAAAATTGAATTGTCTATAGTTAAGTTTAAAACAATGGCAAACTCGCAACCAATCAGAAAATTCCATTTCGTTTATCGCTCATGATTTTATAGATGATGCACCCAAAGTGATGCATAATTTGACCCGGAATTATGTTGCTTAAAATGATTATCATTTAAGCAACAATATTATGGTGAGCTACAGATCTAGCCTCACCTAACTTTATTTAAAGTTTTAAGTTTATTTAACACCGTTGGCAACGTTCGGTTGACAACTGTATTTGTAATTTGGTTTTTAATTTTTTCAGCTTTACTTTTCATTCTCGGCCGTCAGAGCAGATGGTTGTGTTCTTGTTTTAGTTAATAAATTTAGTTTATGTATGAATGATATTTATTTCTTTATGCATAACGCTCAATAGACTCTCGAAGATATGGGGGCCTAAAATTGACAATCATAGCAAACTTTTTTTTCTGATTAATAATTAGTTTTCAATACTATATATTAGTATTTATATATGAAGAAATGCGATGAGATTAATTTGATTGACGTTTCTTACAGTTCAAGGTGAAACCTTTTCTTAAAATGATTATGGGAAATAAATTATAGATACTTATTTTTTTTTTAAAACTTATACTTATTTTTAAAAAATTTTACTGAATGTGGTTTGATCATTCTACTGTAAATGCAGCAATCAAATTCTGGTTTCCTAAATGTATATTTTATTAAAATTTTCATTTTTATGGAGAGTGATAAAAAACATAGTAATTGCAGCGTTGGAAAATATTTTGTATTAAAAATAATAAGCTTGATATCAAAGCATTTGAATTCTACCCAAAATCGTTGGCTTATGACATAAAGAAAAGAATATATCCGCACTACTCTTAAACTGAAAACCGATTAAACTCTTCAGTTTGTTTTCGAACGCCATCGTCAGAAAAGCTTGAAGAGCGCTGACCACTTATACATAAAAGTTTTGGTGTGACCGTTGAGATGAATTAAAAACGGTTAAGATGACTTGCAAGTCTAGAAGGAAGAACAAAAATTTTAACAATTAATGAAATATGCAAACTATTCTAACGTTTAAACGAAAATTTTCAGTTTTAAAATTTTTGTTTGCTTCAATGTTATTTAAACTAAAAAATGGTTATAAAACTTATTTTTTAGCTTAATATTTATTTGTCACTAACATGCGAAGAATATCTATGTACACTCTATAACAAAAAAATCGACGCACCAAGAAACAATCATCCGATTGCTTTGAAATTTCGCATGCATGAATGTTTTGAACAGATCAGGCTGGAATGATGAGGACTGGGGACGTATAGTCTTTAGCGACGAATCTCGCTTCCAACTGTGTCTTGACGATCATCGAAGACGTGTTTGGAGACGCACAGGCAGAGGGGGATCCTGCCTTCACTATTGCACGCCACACCGGCCCTCAACAAGGCATTATGGTCTTGGGTGCCATTTCCTTTGACAACCGGACCCCTTTGGTCGTCAGTAGAGGTACACTTACTGCACAGCGATACGTCGACGACATCCTAAGACCAGTTTTGCTACCGTTCCTTTTGCAGCACCCTGGGCTGGTTTTTCAGCAGGACAATGCCAGACCACATACGGCACGTGTTGCTATGAACTGTCTGCAAGCTTGTCAAACTCTACCTTGGTCTGCCAGATCACCAGATCTCTCTCCCATCGAGCATGTCTGGGATAAGATGGGAAGGCGATTGCATATGGCACGGAATGTTGATGACCTCGTTCGACAATTGGATCGAATTTGGTAGGAAATACCGCAAGAGACCATCCGGGAGTTTTATCGGTCTATGCCACGCCGTGTGGCAGCTTGTTTCCAGACTAGAGGCGGGACAACACCTTATTGAACTTCTTACTGTTACTCTGCAATAAATTATTCAATTGTTCTGAAATTTCAATCATTTACTATTCTGTACATTGTCTTCCTATCCACCAATTTTCGTTTCAATCGGACAACTCCTTCTTGGTGCGTCGATTTTTTTGTTATAGAGTGTATTTAAAAACATTAATTACACAGTATGGAAAAACAAGTTATAACTTACTACTGCTAAACAATTTAAATAGTTTTAGTTAAATTTTTATATCATTGAGGAATAACCAAACGAATTCAAAAATTTCACTATAGATCTCTGAAAAGAAAACTTTCAATCTCAGGAAATTTAAAAGTAAGCCATGTACAAACCTTTTTCTTAAATCTCAAACGTTTCAAATACGAATACATTTTCAATAAATTTTCTTCTTTTCACTGATTCTTATCTGAGATTTTATAAAAGTGCTGCAGTGGGAATTTTCCAACTTTTTCCTTTTCTTCTTCTTTTTGCTTTTGAAATAAAGTTTCCACACTCATACATTGTATGAATTCATAGATATATCTCGACTTACTTTATTTAGTTTAAGGGGATACCCTGACTGAAAATTTCAAAACAGGGATATTTTATATCTCTTCTTTTGGTTTTTCAGCATTTTAAGAGTAGAAGATTCGATATTCGTATGCATGCGGTAGAAGCTTATACACATGACAAGAGCTCAAATAAAACAGAAACTCATTTGAACTTATATAAATAATAATCGAATTAAGTTTATAAAAAGTGAATGCATAGAAATTCAAAAATTAGCACCCTGCTTTTGTGGAAGTGTGTAGATGGTTGTAATAAGCTATCACAAATAAAAATGGGCTAACATAGAGCTTAATGTAAGTAAAATAAAAAAGAGAACGAATAATATCACATAAACAGATATACGATCGTTTCAGTACTATAAGTACAAATATATAGGTACCTAAAAAATTGTTTAATTTCTTGATTTCGAACAGATTTTTTCCCGTCTGTTAAGTCAAGTATTAATCTTAAGTATAAAACCAATTAATTAATATTTGTCACGTTATTTAATATTTGTCAGTTATTTTATTTAAGATGCAATACAAAAGCAAATACTTATGTTTCACGACGTTTAAAATTTACTCAACCATTAAATCTTGAGAGTAACTTTATAAATAGCGTTTTTTCTAAAATATTGACTTTTATAAAACTTTGTCAAATCTCATTATCCCAGTCATATTTTAAAAAACACTTTTAAGCCATAAATATCTTTGACATTCATAAGACCGTTTCCACCGTTACTTCAGTTAAATTTATTATTTGCATAGAAAATCTCTAAAAATTCTACTTTCGTTTATTTTTTCGATAATGTTACGAACTTTTCTTTAGTTCATAATGCAATTTACTTTACGAAAACAAAGATTGAAAAAAAATAATAAAATAAACATTTATTGAAATTTTTTATAGTATCTTAAGAACTTTAGTCAAAACTAACTAAGGAAACTATAAAATCTAACTATATTTATCAGGTTAAATTTTTGTTGTTGTAAATAATAGTAAAGAAATCTCAAGTTAAAAAAAAAAAGGTGTAATGGTTTATTGTCTTTATGTTACTTTGAAGCACTGGAGTGCTAATAAAATGCTAATATGATATAATTAAGGACGCAACATGTCGAATGGTTGATTAGCTTGATATGGTACAAAAGATATATTAAATTATGCCATGTCAAAATTTTGGATTAAAAACGTAATAGAAGGTGTTATAAACAAAATATTAAGCTAAAGTAATAGAGAGAAGAAAAAGAACAAAACTAGCCACAAAGAAAATAAAAGATTTGAATTCTTTACTGTTACAGGTTGAGAAGGATTAGTTTTATCTGGTAATTCATATATCTCCTGTGTTTATTTTATAGTTAAAATAAAAATACATTTTACATAAATTTGCGAATAAAAGAGTTTTTGTAGCTTTTAAGGACATTAAATTGTCCCTGCGTGTCTGCTGTAAGGTAAATCCATAATCACACTAATGTACCTCGCCATTCATCGATTTAAAAGAAAGCCTGCATTTTACTAATAATATTCATAAAAGGGTTGAAACTTTGAGAGTGGAAATTATTTATTTATAATTGCAAAAAAAGATACAAATACTAGTTACAAAGTATTATACCGCCTTTTAAAGTAGCAACCATCAGTGTCTTAAGCTCTTTTTCATCGATAAAAAAGGCACTAGATATATCCATCCGAACCTATTTAGTTAATATTTCGAAAGGAAGGTTAATATTTCAATTAAGTCAAGAAAGTATGGCTAGCGGTACAGTACTTTCCTGCCCCATTGATTCTTTTCTTCTGAAACTGCAATCGGACGACCTATCTGATGCATGTCTGTTACAATTTGGGTGCCTTATTGAAGACCATTACCCACCAGACCATTACCCACCATATTGCAATTAACTTGCAAGACGCTACAGATACCTTGGAAAACCTTTGAAAAATATGGTGACTCTGTCGTATCTTAAGATGTCTGGTGCATTCAATATTTATGTAATCCCGTTGTTTCTATTTCTAAGACATCGTGACAATAAATTAGATTGCTAACTAATTAGACACCTCTTCAGAAATTCTGATGCCGTCCCTGCCAAAAAAGTGACTTTTTCCACAATTGAAGGGAGGAGACGTAGGGGACGACCACCTACAAGATGGATAGATGACGTTGAAAAGGACCTCAAGCTATTGGGAGTCAACCGATGGCGGGCCGTCGCACCGGACAGGGCCAGATGGAGGAAAATCTGCGAGTCAGCCTTGGCCTGTGAAAGGCTGTTGCGCTTATGAAGAAGAAGAAGAAGAACTAATTAGAGGATCTGTTCTTTTCCTCAGTGCGCACGCGCGTGATGTTGGAAAGGAGAGTCCATTTGTTTTGAGGTAATATTGGTATATAGCTATCGGGTTTAAACGAGATTATTCAGTTCCACTGTATGGTGTCTGTTAAGCAATGTAGCCCCTATCAAAATTAACTGTCATATGGTCTTTTCATTTCATCTGAGTGATGTTAAAAAAGAGAATTTATTTGCTTTGGAGTAAGATTTGCTTCAAGGCAAATAAACTCTCTTTCTCAACACGTTAGGAAACTAACGCGCGTTGTAAACAAACAACATTATTCGGTTACGTTGCATGGCGTCTCTTCTGCTGTGTTACCCCTGTTAAAGTTTCAATTCTCATTTAATTTAAATGGATTGAGAAATTGATTTTTTAACACAAGTGCTTGGAGTGTTGAAATGTATTTATGTATGTTTGTATGATTTATAGCTATTATGGAAACAGAAACAAGCAAACAAAAATGTATGGTTAGTAATTTTATTGATATTATACAGATATTCAGAGAAATAGAAAATATTTACACATAAAAGTTTATAATGTAATATATTATTTACAATTTGATCTCTTATTATAGTAGCTCCTATTTTCTTTCATTACTAAGCTATTTAATACAGAATCTTGACATTTTAGGAAACAAATTTTACAAACAAAGGTTATAAACATCAAAAAGGTAAATTAAGAAAAAATATTTACATTAAAAAATTGGTGCATATATTGGCAATACTTGATATATCGTGCTATCTATTCCATTAAAATTTGAAATACATAACAATCGCTTTATGTACAAATATATTTTTGAATAAGCTTCTTATTTTTTATAATTTTTTCAAAATATATATTTTAGACTTATTCACACTTTTTACAATTGTATATTCCATTGAAAACTTGTTAATATTTAGATAAGAGTAAATTACATTCCAAACACTTTATGTTATAAAATATAATATATTGTACATAGTTTATAGTCTTTTAATTTAAATTTTATAAAAACAACTATACTTTTTTAAATTGTGAACCTTAATTCAACATAAACTTTATTTCAGATAACGTTTTTTAAGCATTTTAATGATTTCAAAAATAAATAAATAGATAAACTGTTATACAAACATATTACTTAATCACTGATGTATAAGTTGAAATAACAAACTTAATTACTTATTATAACACTTTATTTTAAATTTATAGAAAAGTTAATAAATACTTACAGTAATGCACTTAAAAATGACTACTTATAAAAATTAAATAATATTTATTTCAAAACATATTTTTGAGAGAAAATTTGGAAACATTTTCGAATTTTCACAAAACTTTTAAAAAAGTTTAGAATAATGTGAGTAATTAAAAATGCTGCCATCAAAGTATAAATTATATTTGTTTAAAAAATATATTCTTGCGAGAAAATAAAAAAAGGACAAATAATTATACATTACAAATTCTAATACTAATCAGAATTCTGTATGAATGCAAGCAGCTGCATACAAATAACTATAAACGACATTTTCAGTTTTCTAAGACTGTTTTCTGTTTTTTCAAGACATTCTGTATCTAACGTAATTAGAGATTTATGACACCTAGTTTACAATCTAAGATTGGTTTTTAAAGCCAAAATAATGAAAATTGCTGAATAACTTCATTTATAAAATCATGAATTTATGAATTAATTGCCAAAATATATGAAAAAAATTTGAAATGAAAATTTTACCTGAGACATACAATAGAGTGATCGTTCTATCTGTGAAATCTCTAAATATATTCTTTTCTCTTCTTCAAAATTATTCTTTACTACTAAAAATATCTGTTATTCTCAAAAAACCATGATAAATAACCAGAAACTTTGTACAATAATAAGCTTTTAAAAACTATGATACCTACAAATAAGTAGTTATCTAACTTTAGAAAGTAAATAAGTAGATAACTAACTTTGATAAGCCTTTTAGTGTTCTTGATAGGAACAAATTGCGTGTAGAAAATTCTACCAGCGAAGGAATATTTTTATAAACGTATAAGTTTTAGATCTGAACCAGTTAATTAATTAATAACGCAATTTCAGTGTTGTGCGTTAATAATAATAAGAAAAACTCATGCAGTACCAGGACGAAAAATAACAAAGCGAAGTTTGGGAATAACAAGCATAACCGACTATCCTGATATCAATCTAGAATATTTTGATATTGCTTGTCATAACTAACTACGTTAGAGACAGGGCCTTTAGGTTCATTCAATACAGGAAAATACTTTTTCATTAAGTTAACATATAATTATTTAAATAATTTTGTCTCTCCTTATAGTTGCATAATTTCATTTTGCCCAGGTAATTATTTATTGCCATTCTTATTAAAACACTATATAATTCGCAAAAGCTTGTGTAAATATAGTTATAAATGTAATTACAATTTTAGCAAGCAAATGCAAACTTTAGCACCAAGGATTGAGATGCTAAACCATGTAATATTAGATAAGAAAAAACCTTCTATTTTCACTACATATGAGTTATTTTGTTTATATGTCTTTGATATTGTTAAACAAATAAGCTCTACTTATATTATATTGCTTATTTATATCAGTTAAAAAGCATTTTTCCTTTCTTTTTAAATTACGAAGCAGACACGCGCATGTGAGAGATATTCTAAAAATGAATTTCATTTTTATAATCCTTATACCGGTGCAAAAAAACGCTACAGGGTTATTTTTCTATTCTGTCTACTATGAAAAAATCCAGATCACATTACGCTAAAAAGTACTGGTACTCAGAGGGTTAGTACTTTTAACGGTAAAATTCATTTTTATAAGAACATTCGTTTTTTCCGGAACCTGTTACGGAACAAAAAATCTGATAAACCGGAATATTTTACAGTAATAGTTTTTGTGAAATCATGAATCATTCTAATTAAATAAATATTTCTATAAAGCTTACTGTTGAATATTTTATGGTACCATAAAGCCCAAGTTCAAGAAAACTGAGATGGGCAAAGTAGGCATTGGCCCTCTATGGACTATCGCCCCACTGCTGAGTTTAGTTTTTTTTTAAAATATGGATTTTATGGTCAAATGAATTTTAAATATGCACCGAAAGTGCCGGTACTTTTTAACGTAATTTAATCTTAAATTTCTTACAGTGTCTTTGTTTAAAGATTGGGAAGTTCTTTGTTTAAAAATTGTAAATCTTTGTTTAAAGATTGCAAAACTCTGCAATGAAACAACTCCAATGAAATTTCAATGCAATGAAACTACTTTCTTCTTTATCCTATCAAAATTTCCATTATATTATAACTTTCACATAAATTTGAATTTGATATTGCAGTTGTCAGTAGAAATGTTGGCAGTTTATCTATTTTATTTTGACAACATTTCAGGACTTCTTTTTGTCTTTATATATTGTTATGATTTATATTTTTATTGTTTCACCACACTTTTATGTAAAAAGTATTTAAATGAGCTGCAACTATTAATCTTACTATGAATACTGTAATTAAGAAACAATAAACATTAAATAATATTCCTTAAAAATAAAAATAAATATTATTTAATATTTATAGTTTCATAAACCCACAATTTGCAATAGCGTATCTAGAAAATACGAGTGGCCTTTAACATTGGTATGAAGAACGCACTTGTTAAATGGTAAAACCACAAATCAATTCTTTAAAAGAATTTGTGTTTTTTTTATCTTCATTAAATATACAAATGATGTTAACAAAATCTCTAAAAGCATGTAAAAAAATAGAATTTGAAAAAGTTGGTGCTGTATTGTTTTTATATAACCTGATTCTACATTTATAGATTTGCACCTATTCTTTATGGATTTTGAGAAACATTTTATTTTTAATTTTGAAAACGTGAGAAAAAAAAAGCATTCAAAATGTTAGTATATTTTTCAAATTCAATGCACGGAGGAAAAATTAAGTAACATATCACTTTCTAATTGCGTTAAAAACATAACTGATGAGCCATTGAAAAGTGATTTAAAAACATGATTTTTCCTATTAAAAGAAATACTTATGGGTTTCATACCACTAAAATAGAAGTCAATTTTTTTAGAAAAGTTTGTGCGTGTTTCACAAAATTAATTAAAGAAATATGTTATTACTTTTTAATTACTTTATATTACTCAGTGTTTGTAAGTCCAAATAAATTAACTATTATCATACAGAAATTAAATTACATTTACAGAACATTAACAATGCAAAATTTTACTGCATGAAGCTTGATGTAAGCAATCTATTTATGATACACACAAAAATTCAGGTGATTATTTACAATGTATATAAAGAAGTCGTATTATAATAAGTTACAAGAGTGTATAGCAGAATAAATAGGAAAGAGAAGTTATAATTAAATTCTATTTATCTTACGTTAAGTAGTAATTAATTAAGTAATTATCCTACTTAAGTATATTACTTAAATAGTCGTTTTCTAAGCTTAATTTTTAATAAAAAGGTTAGAATGAAGTATTAAAAAAGTAACCCTTAATTTTCGAAGACTAACATATTTATAAGTTATAAGCAAATATAAATAGCAAACTGGAGAAGATAAAAAAATAGGGTGGATTAGTTAAAAGCAAGTTTTTAAATTTTATTACACTGTTAGAAATTTTTTGATGAAAATGGTTAAATAGCAATTTATTTCATTGTTATTTTAAGATATTCTATCGAAATAGTCAAATAACTATAAAAAAGATGATATTCAAACTGTTAAATGTAAGGAAAAAAGTTAATTGATTCTTTTTAACTAATACGGTTTAACAACAGGAATTCTATCCGTGCAAGCGAGATCCACTTAATGAAGCTATTTTGTTCCATTTTAGCTTGGTACATACTGTAGCTGAGAGGGCTAATCGATTAATTTCATGATTGACAGAACAGGGGTTCGAATCCCAGCTCGGATACCACAATATTTCTTCTATTCCTTCAATATATGAAAAGTTTCTAGTCTCCTTTAGTCCTTACCCTAGACTTATTAGTTACCCTACACTATAAGAATACGAAACTATCATTCACGCATTAACGGCGAAGCACTTACAAAGCTCAAATGTCCGGTTAAGTTTTATGTTTATGGTTCAATACTATGATGCTTATAAATGATAACAAAACCATGTAGTTTTGTATTCATTTTTTTAACTATACCAATTATAAACGGTTTTATAACCGTAAAAGTAAAGAAATGCTTCTAACCCTAAACTTAATGGTTAATTAGATAAGCAGACTGCCGCTTGTTATTTTCTTATAATATCAGAATAAAAATTCTAACAGTGTATACTTGATATGGTAAGAAACTATAATGCTATTACCTACATTTTAGTAATAACACTTAAATAAAATGTACACTTCTATATACAAGAAAAAAATGATAAAACATAGAAAAATCAATCATAAGCAAAAACATAAATTACAAAAATATTTAGGTCCCTAAATTAATTTACAAAATAATAAAAACTCTCAAACTACAGTAAAAAATAAGAACTCTTTTATTTTCTGTTTTAGAAAAAAAAAATAATTTGTATAATTTTTAGGGAAGTCAGCATAGTTTTAGTTTAATTTACATTTGCTTGATGTAGTAAATATTTTTACAAGTTTGATAGTGAATTATCAGTGAAATGCATTCTTAACTGCAGAATAAAGTATTTAAAAGCATGCTGGAAATAATAGTTAAAAATAGGTTGTTCAAAAAGTTTATTCAGTCTCAGAATTACCGGTTAAATGTTGAACCAAATATTTAGTACATCGTAATACTATGTGATTTTTTTTAACCTTATTACGGTGCTAAATTGAGTCATTACTTTATTCATTGTCAAGAAAGTAATAGTGTAATCAAGTTTAAGAAGTTGCATAACATGGTTTAAAATGGCACCATATTTGAATTATTATAAATTTGAAAAATATTATGGATCAATACGCTGAAAATTTTTTTATGAAACTTTAATATAATATATGCTTTATAAATCAAAAATGTATTAATTAGATAATTTATATTAAGAATTAAGTAAATATAAATAAAAATGCTTACAAGTGGCACCTTTTTGTGCTCTGAGCTCAATATTAATGATAAGCTGTATACGCATTGTGTATCGAAATTTTAGGAACTCTGTATATACCAAATAAATAACGCTTACTGCTAATTTATTCAAAATATGATTTTTATTTTCATAAAATATAGAAAAGTTAGAACAAGTATTAAATTTCCTTTTGGTTTTAGTTGAATAAATGCTAACAAATCTTATGTGCACTGCTTAAAAGTCAAAGAATATACTCAAGTTTCTAAATTTGTTGTATGCTATATATTTATTGTATAAACTATTTATAGGAAGATTTTTTTACAAATAACTATTTTAAATTTTATATATTAGTTTATTTATTACCTATTTAAGAGCAGAAAGTTTCGAATATGAAACTGCGTTTAAGAAAAGGGTAATAATAAATATTTTGAAATTGGTCAATAATTATAATGCGCTGTATCAACATTCTTGTGTGTTTTCTATGCAATAGAACAAAGGGGTCTAATTAGCTATTTAAACGTCGTTATACAAAACATCAAAAAGACCAAAAGTTTTAATCAAAATTTTTTCTCAACTTTGTTTTTTCTTTGAAGTTAATAAACTGAAAAATATTTTTTCAGCTTAAATTTTATAAGAAAATTATATTTGTTTTAACGGAATGAATTGAAATGATGGACAGTATTCTGGCTAAACTATCAATGACAACGATTTATGAAAAGGATTTAAATCAATTTTAGAAAGTGCATAACGAGGAGATAATATTTAGTTATGATATTGTGATATTTAGTTATTCATTTATAAAAACAGTAATATGTTAAGCAAATAACTTAAATTTTCTTAGAATTTTATTTAAAATAAAAGTCAACATGAATAGAATTGCTCGTCAAAGAGAATATAATTCCTTACTTTAAACCACGAAATGTTTTAAATGGGAACTTTTTATGTTAGAATTACAAATTACTTTATAGCAGCAATCATACAGCTTCACAAAATTATCGTTTGTTCAACAATTTATAGAAACAAACGAAGACCATGTTCTGAGAAAAAATAGCATGGTCAAAAATAATAGAATATGGTAAAATTTACCGTGTTTCTGGATCTAGAAACACCAAAAATACGGTAATTTTTTTGATTCACTCCGGAAATGACTTTCGCTAAAATTAAGATTATTATATGGTTTTAACCATGCTTTTAGGTCGTAAAAGTGGTAAAATGGGGTAATTTTATCATGATACCTTAGAGCATGACTTAAAAACAATTTTTTTTGGTTAAATTTGTTCTACAGCTTAGTATTCATACTAAATGCATGGTAATAAGAACTATAATTTTGAAAACCAGAATACCCAGTAAGGCATTATCATATGAGGGCAAAAATTGCGAAGTAATAGGTTAAATTACCCTATATTTTTGGTCTTTTTAACCAGAATTATAGTTTATTATTGACCTTATATGTAATTACCTGTAAAGATAGCCAAGCGAATGGAAAAATTACCAAATAAGTGGATTAAAAACCGTATATTTTGTTTTTATTACCTGAATTATGTTTTTAACTAGAAATATACAAGAATGGAAACATAAGACACATACAAGAATGAAAATTTTACCAGAATATTTTTCCTTGCTCTTGCATTTGAGACTGATTCTTTTCTATGCTTTTCAGCATATCTTATGTAAATAAATCGTAGTAAAGTAAATAAATTTGGCATATCTAAGGTAAATAAATTGCAATTTTAAATGCTGAAATACTAATAACTGAATCGTAAGAGACACAGATTCATGAAAATATCGTTATTTTATAAATATGTTGCTGTTAAAGTGCGCTTCTTTAATCGTTAAAGTGTTTCTAGCTGCTTTTAGTCAGTTTTGAACTGTTTTTAGCTGTTTTGCAATGAAGTGTGTGAGTGTTTAGGCCTCATTTTGTCGCGTTTAGACGTATAATTCAGATGGAATTCAGAAGGTTAGCTTTTATATTCAATTAATCATCAATTGATTAATTACCAATTAATCATCCGCAATAGGGATAAAATGCATTTTTGAGAGAGTTTAGTTACTTAAGATCAATTAATTTATAAAATAACTTTGAAATTGTTTATTTTCACTTTAACAATTTATAATTAGTTATTTCATAGAATAACTAGGTAAAGTATGAAACTTTTCATCTATTATGTACTTTAACTGACATGTCTAATTATTTCATGAAATACCTAGTAGCTCTATGAAATAACTAAACTGTACACTTTAACGGTATCATATATATATAT
>NC_092209.1:56272302-56277284 GCF_043381705.1 Parasteatoda tepidariorum | reverse complement strand
TTTTTTTACTTATTATTTCCCACCCCCTTTTTTTCATATGTCTATAATTTTTCTTTGTTTTATTCTTCATTTGGAACTTATATATATATATATATATATGTTTACTTTTTCTATATGCAATGTGCAACACTTTGATTGCAATATTTGTTAATTCATGATTTCAGCTGACTGAATCATGTTTAAATACTATGGTTAAAAAAGAAGTTCGAAAACTCTTTCATTGGATTAACAGTAGAAGCTTATAAGAATAAATCTGAACCTTTGTAATCGAATGATTTATACTAATTCTACTGTAATACGAACGATAAAACCAAAGTAAAATAGCTAACCTTTCTATATTTATACAAAACAACATCTAGTGCATAAATATAAGAAATAAATGTCTTCTTATTATAAAGTTTTGTATTTTAGTATGAGCTAGGAAGGTGCATGAGGCAAGAGAGGGCTATTTATGTAAAAAAAGGATTTTCATTCAAATGTATTATCATGACTACAATTTAAAAGTTGTTTGCAGATGCATCATTATTATTTTTTTCTCTTTTGAAACATGTATAGAAAAAAACTTTTATTTTCGTCTTAAAAATGAAGGTTATCTTAAACAAAAAGAAGTTGAACCACTGTAGTGAAAGCCGCACCAACAAAAAGGAATTTCAGTGCGCATTATATAAATAAAACTGGTATTGAAAGGTTCCTATTTCACACTTAGAAAAATTATGGTCAAAACTACCAGAATTTCGTAAAAGTTTCTGTGTTTTCGGATCTATGGAACAACAAAAAGCTCTATAATTTTAAGTGGTTTGGCAAATGGTTTTGCAATACGTGATAAAACTTGGTAAATGTAGTAAAATTTGGTATTTTCATTTGATGTCTTAGAGCAAGCCATAAAAATCATTTATTCGGTTAAATTTACTTTTATGTTTTGTATTAAACATATGAATGATTATAAGAACTATAATTTTGAAAATCAGAATTTGCAGTAAACCGTGACTACATGAACAGAAAAATTACCAAATGAATGGTTTAAATAACGAATGTTTCCGTTTTATTAGCCAGAATTACGGTTTTCGTTCACCAGAAATGTCCTTACCATCTAATAAGATGGTTTTATCATAATATTTTTGTCCGTGTATTATACGACAGATAAAATTTTTCATTCCATGTACCATGAAGGTGTATATAGTGTATATTTTCAAGCAAAAATGTAGAATATTTTAAAAATTAGGGTAAGTGTTTTTTTTAATTCAAAAATAATTCAACTCCGTAAATATTTTCTGTTACATAGCATTTGCAGCATGTCTGTGCAACGACAGTTGTAGCCTTTTTCACCGTTACAGTTAACGGTTCTTTTACTCAGAAATACTTAGGGTATAGAAACTATTTTTTGGTACATAGCATGTAAGCATGTCAAAAGCTGCAGATTTTTGTTTTCATCGTAAAGTCAAATATCTTTATATTCAAAAAGAGTAATCTTATCTATTCTTTTGGACGTTACATAAAAACGAAAGAGAAATTTCAGTTTTCGCAAAAAAAACTGAAAGTCCTTTTATTCAAGAATATTTTTAACCAGGGTGAATGTTCCAATTGCATCATAAAGTATTTAAAATAATAAATATTTTATTTATTTATTTCTTCTCTTTAGAAATAGATATCTTGAAATTAGAAGAAAAATGCTAGCTGTGCACTTAAATCAACACCAATGCATATTTTTCAAATTATATTCATTAATGAATTATATGAATTATTAATTAAATTTTAAAATATGACACAAAAAATATTTACATATAATTTTAGGTTCTTTGAATCTCACAGTATTTTAAAATCTTTAAAAGTATTCTTAAAATAAGATTCCTAGATAAATTGAGAAAAAAAGAAGTGCAGATTTATCTGCGATAGCAATTGCTAGTTTATTATCATTTATATATTATAAATAATATTTTATGTTAGTTTTATTATTATCAATTGTACTTTATGCCAGGTTTATTATCATTTGCTAATTATAATATAAATTTCATTGTTGGTTTTCTTCGATTTGTAAACTATTAAATGTATTTTATTCTTTACTTATTATTATTTTTAAACTACCCCAATTAGGCTCCCAGTTTTTTTTTCTTTACAAATTATTAAATGTAATTAATTGTTGGATTATTATCATTCTTAACCTGTCAAATGTAATAAATTGTTGGCCTACTATCGTATTATTGATGTTTTCTATTGCTAATTTTTATTATCAGTTGTTAACTTTCAATTTATAAACAATGCATCTACAAACAACAATATCTTAAAGCACAACACAAAGTTTCGTTCTAAAAACAAATAACTTCAGAAAGTCAGAGGACGTACAGATTTCCACATGACTGTGATTTGATTTTTCCTTTGCCCAGTAATTTACTGAGGATGCTACGGGTTTTTCTGCCAGAACCCCCCAGAGACATCCTCTTCTGAAGACTGCGACTTGGTCTGCTGGCCCCACTGTTTTCTGTGAAAGAAGTCATTTCCGACAGTTGTTGAGCTTTAAGCCGGATTTGAGTCACAACACCAACTAAAAGTTCATCTACTTGATGATTGATAGCTGCTGAAGTCTCTATAAACTTGCATTCATATGAACAAGCTATAGACTTGGCTTCTAATATAAGAAAACAAAATCAATAAAATAAAATTGCTCACTTACAAATCCTAAAATACACTTTTGAAAATGTTAATATGCAAAAGAATTAAAATTATTAACAACATAATTTTGAATCTACTGTTTGATAAAGGTCTTCACATAACTTCCTACAAATTTCAATCTACTACTCTTAATTTTCGATTCCCACCTGTCACATTTTTAGTTTCATTAGACCATTTGGTTTGGCTTTCCTCATGATTTGATGTCACAAGAGTAAATGTTTTAGCTGTAAGCTTGCTGTGATTGTCCAGTTATATAGCCAGTCAGTTTCCACCCTTATCTATTTATTGCTGGACAAAGCAAAATGCCCTATCCTTCACTCCTTCTTTGCAATTCAGTTTGAAATTGTTACGTAACTAATTTTAATAAAATAGCCAAATTTTTTCACCGTCTAAATGTAGGTTTTGTCCACGTGGAAGTAATTTTGATTTAAATTTTAAATATATTTTCAAGGGATATCTTTAATGAAGAGAGATTTACTTAATGAATTTTAGAAATAATTAAGAATCTGTCAGGCAACCATTAAATCACAGAAATTATGATAAGTATAATTTTAGGACATTTTAACGCAGCGGCTGTATTAAAATAGTTCCCATCTTTGTAGTGTTATGAGATGGAAAGACTTCCATACTTACTGTACTACTTCCTTACGAGCCACTAGAACCATAACTTATAATATTATAACATTATTGCTCAAAAATAGCAAGCTCCGTCACTAACAATTAGTATGGCGGCAATGATTAGATAATTCCGATTACCCCTAACGATTATATAACGATTAGATTACACGTCACTAACAATTACATAACTCCATTTATCTTTAAAATTTCTACAGCCATTTAAAAAGGATCAAAGATAAACCTTAATAATTACTTCGCAGCAAGCTTTTGATTCCATAAAAATACAAAATTATACTAAAATCTACACGCTAATTTTTTATCGCTACTTAAGTCATTACTTAAGACAACCTAACAAAATGAATAATGGCTATGGTGTTGCCAGTAGATAGTGAAATACCCAGCTTTATGGTGCCACATAAGAGATATGCATATATAGATAGTAAAAAAGATAATTAAGTAAAATACTTAAAATAAATACTTTGCGACCAGTTATTTTTAATCACAGCTTAAATTATTTCTTAAGAAAATCTAATGAAATGAATAATATCTACAGTTTTGCTAATGAATAGAGAAATACCCGAGTCTATTGTGCCACATAAGCGATATGTATATATAAATAAAAGAAAATGACAAAACAGAGACTATTCATCATATGCATATTTTGCACCATTTATCTATGTGGCATGCAGTGCACTGGCTACATTTCAGCCTTATAATAATGAATAACTCTTGACTTAAAACAATTATAAAAATAGCTCATTAATACTTGAAAAGTATTTTATATGCCGGAAAAGGTTTTGAAGGGCAACTTATTTTAGATTAAGAATATAAAATAATTTTAAAAAAATCTTGTGCATTTATCGAATCTATTACTGCTAAGAAACTTAAAAGAATGAATTCAGAAATATTTTTTTGCTAAAGAAGCTTCCAAACGTACTAAAAATATATTCGCATAACTGAAACAAACATCCCCAATTTAAGAAACAAGACAAGAAACTAAGAAAGAAAAATCGCCATGCTAAAGGAAAACATAACGCTTAAGTAATGATTTTTAAAGGGGTTCTTTTTTTCGGAAAATGACATTTTACCAAACTGAATAACTTTTAAGTAATGGTAATGGAGTTGTGCAGATTTTTTTTAAGGAAAATAAAACAGGTAAAATACAAAAATGTTAAATTTAGAAATGCTTAGTTTAGAAAAATGTTAAATTAAAGAAATTTCTCATACTAACTAATGTTGCAAAAAACAGAAATTGGCAAGATTTACGTTCTTTGTTCTTCTCCAATTAATGTCAATTTGATTCCAAAAAAGCGCAGAAATTTTTAAAGTTCTTGAGCATATTAATAAAAAGCTAAAAATAGAAAAGGCAGAAGCATTCTATAAAAAGTGGTACAATTTTTTCTGTAATTTCGAAATTCTGAATTTATAAAGTATGATTAAAGATATAGATTCGTTTTAAAAATGCCATTTTTTTTTATTAATTTTGTGTGTAAACAGTACATACTTCTAATTTTTCTGAAAGAATTTAATTAAAATTTACAGCTGATTATTAATAGCAACATTAAAAATGAATTTATGTCTTTGGTTAAAAATACTTGTAAAATAGTTGACTTTATAATTTTATTTTAATAATATTAATTAATAATGATCTCTCTCTCTCTCTCTCTCTCTCTCTCTCTCTCTCTATATATATATAT
>NC_092209.1:56225401-56271821 GCF_043381705.1 Parasteatoda tepidariorum | reverse complement strand
TACCAAATATGTTGTAATATATATATATTAGGGCCCAATACGGAATTTCGTAGCAAAATATACGAAAATGTACGAAAATGGTTTCATACAGTGAGTAAAATGCTTTTATTGAGTCAAAATTTCATTTTAAATTGTACAAAAATTTTGCACAGAACAAAAAAAATTTATACTTGGACATTTAAAATTACTCAGAGAAAAATCATAAATGAGTTATATAATTAAATAATAAATGGTTATAAAATAATAAATTTGGTGCAGATTTATCTTTAAATAAGTAAGTTGTATAATTGCTTGTATATGGGAAAATACGCAAAAAATAAAATTAACTTTTAAGTAATGGTAATTTTATTTTTTGCTCAAGGTATTTTTGGTATTTCTTTTTTCTCAAGTTTAGCCGGACAGTACGGAGATTAGAGGTTAAACTTTCGCCGCCTCTTCAGTTTTAATTATTGTGATCATATCTTCCAGACGCGACAATTTTCCCACATTTTGAGAATCAAGAAATCAAATCTTTCGAAAAAAAATTTTTTTGATTCAGAGAAAATATGTTTTCGTAACTAGTAAAATCGTAGTAGTAATTTAAATTATAAAAATTGCATCTTAGTACGCGAAATTCTAATCATTAGATCAAAAGCGATTATGAGATTTTTTGTTTATTTTGCGCACTACATCTTAGTTACCAACGTACCCCAAATAATATCAAGCATATCTGTTATAACATAAAATAAAGAATCTATCAGTTATTTTTAGGAAAAGAGAGAAAGGAAAAGGATAATTTACCATCTACTGTTATTGCTCTTGTTCTTACAAGATCTGACTTGTTTCCAACCAGTATAACAGCTTTGTTTATTGTGCATCCTCTGTCTCTCAATTTAAAAAGTATGTCAATTGCTTTTTCAAATGAGTTTCTATCGGTGATGGAGTAGACGACAATGTAAGCATCCCCTTCTAGTTGTTCCTCACACTGTAAAAAATAGACATTGACTTGCATTTTCATTGATATTCGAAATTTAAGACAGATTAAACATTGTAAGACAGGGTTAAAAAATTATACTCAAATTTGAATTTGGGAATTTGTAAAGTTGAAAAAACAAATGATTGCTTCGATTCTCTAATCAAATACCTTCGTCAGTGTTGAGATATATTTGATGCCTGTATTTGCCTCGGTACTAGTGGGGGTACTTTTATACAATACTTAGTATAAAAGCGAAACAGACAAGGTAGATATGTTGGATTTATATCTGTGTCTCCGCACGATTGATGGTCTTTTCGGCCCCTACTGAAACTTCTATTTACTCTTACGTACACATTTTGTGCCGGTCTTGTCATTATTGATGTTATTTAAGAGTAGCATCGCATCGATACAGCTGTTTATTCCTTTTGTGAATCGTTTATTTGTGCTTATTACGTTATTTATACATAATTATATTTACTGTTTGTTTGTACAAACTACCGTATTCAAGGCATACATCACAAATCCAAGTCAAGCAACTTGCAAAGTTTTTCAGAGTTTAATATTTTAACGATTTTGGTAGGAGTTCTAGGTAATTTAAATCCCCCGTTCAGATGTCTTAGAAAACACTAAAACCAACGCCTCTTTCCAAATTCTCACATCATTACCAGTGTGCGAATTTTCAGATACGACAAATTTAACGTGCTTGCTGTTTAATTTTTCTTTATAACCGACGTTGAACCACCGATCAATTTCTTGATTTCCGACTATCCATAGCCTTGTAATCTTCAACCCAAACCTGAAGCCAAGGGAACTTCTGAATCAAGTGTTGGGACAAACCAGCCTTCGTGAAGGTTTTTCTTGCTGGATCTAACCCACGTGTGTTTTTCTAGAGAAGAAAACTACGAAAACCTCTCAAGTTTAGCCGGACAGTACGGAGATTCTAATCCATGATCCGTCTATTACAGGTGATATTTTACGTTAGCAAAGTCAGTAATTATTACGACAGTAATTTTTGAGCAATGTATTTGTACCGACCAAAATTATCGACTCTGGGATTAGAACCAGTATTACCTCATTGAAAAGCGAGCACTCCATCACCTGAGCAATCGCAGTTCCCACCTTGCTGTAGGTTAATATCGTTTTGTCGGCTTCTAGGATAGAACTCCAAACTCAGCTCTCCAACAGCGAAGTGAGTGACGCTTGAATAGACTACGTCAATGCAGAGCTTCCGCGTACTGACCAAGGTACCAAAAAATGATATCCTGTAGTTGTACCAAATCACACAATTCATAAAATTTAAAAAAAAAACACTTGAAAATTTGACCACTCAAAACTGTTGCTTATAACACTAGCTAAAAACAAAAGTTAAAATTATCGAGATTACGTGTAAAAACACGTAAAAGAAATACTCACAGGAGCACGAAAAAGGAATACTTCCACCCAGACGCCATGCTTTTAATATCAAACACTAAAACAATATTCTTTTTCTTATCTAGCCGTATAAAGGACATCGTGTTTAAACTTTGAAGGCACAATCACTATAATAAACCTACTCTGCTTTATCTTGTCACCTGTGTTACACTACTTATAAGTTTAAAAAAAAATAAGCAAATCCTTCAACTTACAGGTGTATCTGGCATGGTTGGTGGATCAGCAAAACTAATCTCATGTTCTTCACCATCCAAAAGAACAGAAATATTCTTTTCAGTATCTTCTTCTGAAAGAATTTTGCACAAGTTAGCAAACTTATTATTCTTTGCATTATTTATATAAACTTTTAAGAGCAAATACTTATAGAAATAAATACTAATTAAAATACGTACTTAAAGAAACTAATACTTATCCATACATATGCAGACTTAAGAAAACTTTCATACGTAATCTATGTTACTATTTCATGTATTAAAGATGAAGATTCTTCAGTTAGTTTTAAATTATCAGAAGTTTACAGAACTCACAAAACTTGTAAAAAAAAGTGATATTACGTTGAAAAATTATTTTGTTGATAAACTTAAGTGATTAACTATAAGTTTTGCTTCTCACTTGCTTTCTCATGAAATTTTTTTTTTTTATCATTTTACTAATTTATATAATCATACGGATATTTGATTGTATGGATGCGTGGTTCCAATTAATTCTGATAAATTGTGCTATGAAGAAAGTTTCTCTTACTTCAATGTATTCTGTAATTATTATTATTTTCTAAATAAGAACTCATTCTGCTTAAGAAGTTGTCATGTTTTTCCGTGCCAAAATTGTCATTACCTGCTTATCACACGGAGAAAAAGTTTTGGTAAAATTACCCAACAGGATGGTAAGGTAATTTCTGGTAAAAAAAAACAACATAATTCCGGCTAATAAAGCCAAAATATACGGCATTAAAACCATTTATTTGGTAGTTTTTCCGTTCACATACTAACAGTCTACTGAAAACCTGATTTTCAAAATTATAGTTCTTATTACCAAATGAAAAATATAGTTTCATTTCTCAGAATAATTTTATTATTATTACCAAATATGTTGTAAAAAATGCATAAATGAAAAGTTAATTTAACTGAATAATAGTATTTATGCCATGCTCTAAGACATCATGCTATAATTATCAAACATTATCACACCATGATTTGACCAAAATCATCAAAGCGCTGCGATAAAAAATATCGAGCTAAAATTATAAATTTTAAAACTTTGGTAGTGAAAGAAAAATACTTGCTTTCAAGCTTAGTTATTTTTGCCTCATTTTATATAAAAATTAATATGGTTTCAGATTAATATGGTTACATATTAATAAATACAGGTAAAATTAATATGGTTACAGATGGTTTCTGTCATTAAAATTTTTACTGAATTGGTGTTTTGCTGGTTTAAAAGTTAGATACATTTATAATATTTGATACGATTTGAAATAAATTGCGTAAAAGTATTTGCAGTAGAAACCCTTTATTTCTTATTTTAACCATGCTATGTTTTTCAATTTCCGGTAAAATCACAAATTATGTTAAAATTTAAAAAGATACAAATAAAAATATTCTAAAATATGAAAAACGAATGTTTACACTTAAAAAAAAATTCCGATAATAATTCCGTACCGTACCATACAGATTATTAAAAACATCATATTTTTTAAGAATAAACCTAATACAAACAAATAACGGCATTTAAACCATTCATTAAGTAATTTTTCCGTTCATATGGTAATGGTTTACCAGATATTTTTTTTTCAAAAATATATAGTTCTTATTACCACTTACTTAGCACAAAATAGAAGTCTGAAAATTAAATTTAACCGAATAAATGGCTTTATTCCATGCTGTAAAGTATTATGGTAAAATTGCCAAATTTAACCACTTATGCCAGCTTTTATCAGATATTTCAAAACCAAATTTTATTGTTAGCAATCTCAAACGTTTCGGGGAAAAAATTATCGAGTTTCTTTGCGGTCTCATAGAGCCAAAAACGTGGTAAATTTTACCATTTTCCGGTCTTTTTGAAGACACATTTTTCTTCTGTGCACTTTATTTTAAGATTTAAATTTTTTAAAAGCTACTCTTTGCACTACAGACACAAAACAATTTATCTTCTGAAAGAGAATTAATTCATGAAAGTACTGTTCATCTAATTTAGTTTCTAGAATTTTCTAGATTAATTTGCAGTTATAGTTTCACCATTTTTCAGTTTATTATTTATTTTTATAAATAAATAAAGAGAATAAATAGGAATATATTTAATTAGAATCACAAAGGGAAATATAAAATTAATAGTGATAGCACAAAAGAATAATTAATCTAAACTATTACTTTATTGTCTAAATTAATTATGTTTAGAAAAATATGTAACCACGAAACCTGAGTATAAAATAATTATTCCTTTCTTTTGAAATCTGTCTCTAGGGCATAAACGTAGATATTTACCGGAAGCTTTCGAATAAATAAAAAAGACTTTTTATGTTCTAAACTGAAGAAAATAATGTTGTTTGCATATTGAATATAACGTCTCAAATGACTTTTTATTTGTGTGTGTTTTAAAAGTATCGAATTTAAAAATTATATTAATGAACTGTGTGATAAATTACTATTTACTAAAACTTTTAAACATATTTGTATTCTAATATTTTTTGTAAAACCAAGGAAGATTGGAAATCGATAATTTTTTAAATTAAAAAAAATTGCTAACTAAGAAAATTATCATAATTATAATTTTATAAACCATTACAAATTTTTTATTCAATTGAAAATGTATACTGTCATCAGTAATAGATTAAAATAACATTAATGATTAAAAAGAATATTGTGTACTATGCACTTAAAATTAATTACTAGCCCTTGATTCCCACATTGGATCTGAATGAGACTGGATCATTCCATTTATTTCAAAGGTGGGGAAAGTAGAATTTACTGCGCTTGCATCGGAATTTACTTTCATACGTTGTATTTTCAATAATATGTATGGCAAGTGTTGTTTGACTTAAAATAGGGGTGTGGTATTTTACGTAGTATTTTTTTAAAGTGTTATACTTATGCTTTTTTTTTTTAATCAATTTTTATATCTGTTACCGACAAAGTATGATATCCGGCATTATATATAATGCCTAAAACTAGCCGGCAAAGTATGAAATGATTTATATTTCACACATTGCCTAGGCATTATATATAATGTCAGATGTTATTTAGGCAAAGTATGAAATAAACGTCCTGATGAAGTTATTATGTGAATGATGTGCATGTTACTGTGAATGACCGAAATCGGTGGTTGTTGACTTTCACCGGTGAATGTTGACAATCACATAGTCGCTTTGGTGCATGCAACGCAGTATCATGAACGCCACGCGAAAATATAATTTTTAATTTGATATAAATTTTTTTTTAGAACAGAATGAAGCTGGCTTTTGTTTTGATGAGTTGGTTTTGACGATGAGAGTGGTTTTTGAATGTAATTAGTGTGGTTTAATAAATTAAATTTTTTTTTAATTGTCTGAAAATTGCCAATTAGTTTGGGTTTAGACTAGCGGCATCATCAATAATTTATTTAAAATTTAGTTTGCTGCAATTGGAAATGGGGACAATTAAAAAAATATATTAATTTTTTGAACCAAACTAATAGGATGCCTGCTAATGACGTAGTGTGAGTTTCTTCATGCTGATTGATTGTTGAAACGTGACTTGTTACGTTACCCTGATTGGTTGTCGAAACGTTTGTTTACGTTACGAACTGTTCTTTCCATTCTATTTCGAGTAATCCAAGCGCATCAATTATTAATTCTTAAGGGACTCAGTCGATGCTTTTTCGCAAAGATTTTAGTTCTTTCACTATGTATTTCTTACTTAATACAAAGACAGGCATGTACAACTATGTAGAACATAAACAAACTAATTATGCATTGAAGTTGCCAGGTATGAAAAACAAATATATATAATAAGGTTACTATTGTTGTTGTTGTTACTTATCCTCTTCTGGCCTGACGAAGTCAGACCAGATCTATGAACCCGTTGACCTGAAGAAAATCAAATACCAAAAGAGGAGTAGAATAAATGTCTTCCCAGAGAAGACTAAGACAGTTGAAGGTTACTATAAAATACACGAACAAATAATTAACCTAAGTGTTAAGTAAAAGTCGCAGACGAGAAAAAATTATGTTTCAACGAAATCGGTATTTGATACGGCCCTGTATTTAGTTATCTTCACGTTGATTAACATTCAAACTGATGTGGAAAAACTTAGCACAACTTTAACACACTATTTTGCTTATAAGCAATCAGCAAACGCTGACGCCATAGGTCACATCTGTGGTTATCCGTGATCTTCTTCTAGAAGTGTAAGTACCAAATTGCATCTTATTATATAAAACGCTTATACTTACGTATGTATCAATAAAACCGATGATATTTCTTTTCTTGTGTTGGCAAAAGTTTTCATTTTTAATTGATAGGCTTCGGCGCGCAAGAGCACGTAGTGAGCATCATATGGCTGATCTATATTATATAAAACGCTAATACGTTTTAATTGATAGGCTTCGGCGTGAAAAAGCACGTAGTGAGCATATCATATGTCTAATCGGGTGAATTCTCACCGAATTATCAAAAAAATATCTTCATCGAAGCCGATGCTTTACATCCGGTTTTCAGTACTATTTCATATTGTTTTACAACACATGGTTATAGCCCTCTGGTGGGAAATACTTTAAAACAAAACTTACAGCAGTTACTTTTCTCAACAACTGAAATTTAGAATAGTGTGATTAAGAAAAATATGTGAACTGTTTGCAATTTCAAATTAATATTGAAATGCACAGGTTTAGAATTTTCTACAGTGAAAAGTTTTCGGAACTTCAGTGTTCAAAAAAGTATACAAAAACTAGACGTTAAGAACGTATCCAATGAGCGAGTAAAGCTAGCATCGGATTGCGAGGCAATCCGAAATGAACTGCGAAAGCAGTTCCGGGGGTTGGCGAGCGCCAGTGAGCAGGGGGTGAAGCCTCCTAGTTTTTTTATTATTTTTCTTGCTTTTGGCAACCTTGGTTTCTTAAAAGCCCAGACAAGATGAATCATTAGTTAAAATAATTAAGACTTTTTAAACACGTGAATGAACAGCTTTATTTATTTTCTAATATCAAGTTATCTTGCAATATACTTTTTTTTTTATGGACACGAAATAAAAGTTCTTTTGAAACATAAGCTGATCATTAATCTTGTTTTTAAATGGATGACAAAAACTGCAATCGAAATAATTTAAACATACGAAAAATATGTTTTCATTGGGTCAATTTAATTGAGTTCAGTTTAAGTTTTTGCAAACTTTTTTCTCATAAAAAAAGAGCAGTTGAGGAGAAGATCTGAAGCAGTGACTACAAATGACTATAATACCAGGTTCCATAACAACAGTAATTAAAATTTTATATGTAATTTTCATCTTGTAATATTAGTTAGAAAACAAGTTTTCCTATTCATAAGCATATGAATTGTTTGTCTTTTAAATTATCAGATAAACTTTTATTTCTCTCTTATTCATGTCTTATTCAGTTCGAAAAATTTTTTTTCATAAAAAAGTTTCTTTCATATTTATAAATTACCTTAACAATTTTTCATCATTAATGCGTAAGTTGTTTTAAACATAACCAAATCAGCAGCTTTTTTCCCATATTTTCCTGTTACCCCGTCTCACCCAAAGACAATTACTACGATTCATTTGATTATTTCTTGACAAACTTATGTATTTTTAGTTTTCATGCTTAACTATACGACACATACGCAGGTTTAAATTAATTTTGGAAACGATAATTATCGTAAATAAACTTTTATAACAGCGCAAAACTATGTTAGTTTGCATATTTACAGAAATGCATAAAGATATGGACAAACAGTTTTATCAGAATTACAAATAAATGCATTTATTTAATCTAAAACGTGATTTTTCAGTTCTTAGCGTGATTGAATTTTCACCGTTTTCTTCTTAAAATAAATATTTTCATAGCATTTGTTTCTCACGTTCAATGCACGAGATAACCTTTAACTAACAAGCTCAAAATATCTAAATATTGAGTTTCGCGATAGAAACATAATTCAATAACATTGATTACCAAAAAGAAAACAGGGAAAGCTTGCTTGAGCAACTGCTTTTAGTTTATTTATTGAATTACCGGAAAAGCTGACATAGAAGTTTTGTACCAGTCCGGACATAGATAATGCGATGCCATCGGCAATAAAGAACTGTGAATGATATACGTAAATGTTCGAAATATGTTGAGTATGCAGAAACAATAAAGCCCTTACGGAACTTCTCCTTTTTAGCAAAAAATGTTTTGTCTTAAAAGATAACTTTATTAAGACACTTGACTTCTGCATAAGACTTGGGGGAAAAAGTGCTATTTGTTACGGAAAATTAGGAATCTTTTCTTTATGGAGATTTATTTGAAACTTCAGTAATCGTGAAACTTAAGTCATCAAATATTTGAATTTTTCAGAAGTTGCAGAAAAGTCAGGATTAATTGTTTTAAAACTTTTAATTAGTCTCGTTGCTTAACTATTATGAATTTCAGCATTTTTTTTAGGGAAAATTTTGAAAAAATATTTCCTTTTAAATTTAGTTAGTTTGCATATACGATGAGAAACAAAGCATGGTCAAAACTACCAGAATATGGTAATATTTACTGTGTTTCTGGCTCCATGGGAACACCAAAAAGCTCAGTAATTTTTATTGAACCGCTTTTGTGTTAATTTTGGTAAAACTAGCAAAAATTTCATATTATTATATGTGTTATTATACAGCATGGCATAAGAACCATTTACTTAGTTAAATTTAATTTTAAGATTAATATTTTTCACTAAATATGTTGTAATAAAATCGATAATTTTGAAAACCAGAGCTTCCGGTAAACAAAAAAACTCCATATGAACATCCATATTTCCATATGAACAAAAAACTCCAATGGGAATGGTTTGAAAACCATACAGTTTGGTTTTGTACTAACCCAGAATTAGGGTTCTTTTTTAAACAAAAAAAGTCATTACCACGTAGTATAGTAATTTACCAGATTTTTTTCCTTCGCGTGCTATAAATTTTTAAAAATGTATAAAATTATTAATCTTTGCATTTTTTTAAAGTTTAATTAATAAAACTTACTGATAAGTTTTGAATTTTTAAGATTTACCAATGAATTGGGAAGTAAGTTTTTTATACGTGTAAAGCAGAGTCTATCAAAGAAAAATTGTTGACAGAAGAAACGTAAATTAACTCGTTTGATGCGATTTGTCTTCTTATTATATAACTAACTTTATTATTTAAATAAAATAGATAATTTAATGCATGGTTGGTTATAATTGCTTTGGCATATCTTTTCTTAAAAAAATCACCGAAGAATATAAGAACCGAATATAAGTGCCTGTAATACTCATTTTTATTTACAGTTACTTTTTATGTAGGTGAATACGATTTTTACGTCGGTTTTTATGTAAGTTTTGAACTTTGGTAAATGAGCATTATATTAACCCCTGACGGACCAATGCCGCCATAAGTATGATACTTTAACTTTTACGGCCAAATGCAGCATATATGGTGGCAACTATCTATTGTATTGTTATATATTTTATTATTTCTATTATAATTAATGTTATATAATTATAATTAATGTTATAATTTGTTGTAATTTTACCTTTGGAGAAGTAACGTAAAAAATTTTCGAACCATTAAGGGTTGAACTAAACATGTTTTGTTTTAAATATTACTTTTTCAGCCAATAGTTGAATGCATAATTACCAAAACAGGCACTTAATACTATTTTAATCTTAGCATTAAAGATTCTATTCAGAGATATAAGCTAGTATATTCTATCCGTATTAATCTTTATGATTACATAAATGAATTTTTTTATTTGCGTAGCCTTTGATTAGTATTTTGCAATATTTTTTGTTTCATTTCATTTATTACAATATGTCCTATTGAACCCATCTGGCAAATTTTAAATTTTAAGGTTTTAAATATTATTAAAATCTACATATATATTTCTCTTACACTGCGACAAAAAAAGCCTCATTACAACTCCCCGTATGGCAACGCTAGAAAATCGACTAATGATTACCACTAAAAAAGTCACATGCCAAATCTAGCTGAGGTGGCTCAGCACATAGCGCTTTTAAAAACGGAAACTGAAATAACCTTAAGCTAGGCAGAAGTGAGTAGTCTTTGTTGATAGATCTCTATTTTAATATTTTGTCGAAAGCGCTTTTTTTCGCGAATTTATATATTGCGAATTTATTTGACGATTTTTGATTTATATCACGAATTTATTTGTTTTATTATTGTTATTAGTTATTCATTGAAAAATGAGTCTCAGTCGTGCTTACGCTTTAAGATAGCACATTTCTAATAAGTTTAACGAATAACATGTCATTTATTTGAATTCAAATCTATTTTAATGACTTAGTATTTAATAAAAAGATGTAATTTTTAAAAAAAAAATGCTCTTATATGGATTTGAATGATTGTTTTGATTTCTTAGAATTATGTGTATTTGCAATGTACCTAAGTTAGTAGCGAGCGAAGCGAGCTTGATTTGAGAAGCAAACCATATAAGATTGCGTAGCAATTTTTGGGGGTTGGTGAGCGTCAGCGAGCATATGGGCGCAGCCCACTAGTTATTAAAAATGATTTAAAAGTATTTAAATATAATATTTTGAAATTTGACAAGTAAGCTCAATTAGTTCTAATTAGGGCCGGGATAGCCTGGTCGGTAGGGCGCTGGGCCCATATCCAAGAGGTCGTGGGTTCGATCCTCGCCGGCCGAAGACTCCCCGTGTAGTAAATGGTGACTGATGCACGTTAAATCTGTCGAGTCTCAAAGTCCTCCATGTTCCCACAACAAATCAATACCTCTGGGGGTACTGATTCAGGAGTTTCCTTGTCTTCTGGATTGGTTCAAAATTACAAGGCTACGGAGTTGAACGTAAGTAGTCGTAAACCCATGAAATTGGGTCGGCTGTTTAACGACGGTTATAAAATAAAATAAAATTAGTTTTAATTAATAAAATGAAGCAAGATATGAATATTATTAAATTACTTTATTTAAGAAAATTGTGATTATATCACTCTTCATCTTAACATAATCTATTTCATTCCACTCTGCTGAAGTATATGTTATTACCAGGGTAAATCAATAGTAAATGAATATTTTAATGAAACATTTTGTAAATAGGAGCTTGATCCAAATGCAAGATATAATTTATACCACAAAAAGAAAATCATTTCCTTTTTTTCGTTGGTAATTGCCTTTTTTATGTGTAAATGCACTTCTTTTTTATAACGTCAACCTAAAAACCAAAATTACGTATAACTACTTTCATCATTATTCTCTAATTGTTTTGATGAAGACACTTACTCTGAACAACGTATAATAACTGAAGTATGTAAGATAATGCAGTTCTTCCCGTTTAGGAAATTTCGAAAGTTCCATTTTTTATAATTTATCTCAGTATCCAGTTTAGAACTTAGAAAAATTAAACAGACTAATATGTGTCCTAAAATAAAGTTTGAGAAGTTTTATCAGTCACTTAATAGTTAAAACTGAGGTTGAACATTGATTGTGTGTGACAATTTCAAACATTTGTTACTTTTTTTAAATAAGTTTAGAGTTATATGATACATTTATATTTAACATCATTAAGGAACAAGGTTTATCAAAACATTTTTGCTAAATATGACAGTCATTCGTGAATATTTCCTTTTATAGTTTTCCAAAAACATTTTAAAGTAATTTCTGTTCATATGCCAATTGTCTGAATGCTTAAAAGAAGTTTCAGATTTTTATTACTTTACGCTTTCTTTTGCAGAAAATTAAAGTTAGATAAAAAATTCTAAGAGGAGATATTTTACTTTGTGCAGATAGAAGCAAAATTTGTTTACAAAGTTACGAAATTCGAACTCAATGTTTTGAATTGGATACAAGTTGTTACAAATTATTAAAACTATCTTATGGCATAAAAATACATGGATTTTAAAGGATTCTTTATACAGGTTGTTCGGACTCATAAATTTTTAAGCCATTACCTGACATATTTTAATAATTCTCACTTATAAATAAGATATGAAAAAGCTGTCACTGGAAGCTTTCATCATAATTTGTCTAAAAACCTTTTTTAAAATACATTTTTCCTTAAACAACCAAAACACTTTTAGCGAAAAACATGTATGTTTGTTATTTTTTAATAAATCCTTTTTTTCTAAATACTTCGCTTGTAATCCTTTAAAGTACATACATTTTTCTCTGATACAAGAAAATAAAGGTTTGACAATCAACAACAAAGGTTTGACAGTTTTTAATGAACTCTTTAACCCTCATTTTTTATAGGAATTGTTTATTTTTAAGAAACTTTAATTCTTGAGTCATTCAAATTATTTTGCAGATCTAAAAATTATTTTATTGATTTTCATTGAAAAAATTGTTTGTGCTTTAGAAATTTACTTTCTTAACTTATATTTCGCACAGCAAAACAATTAATAACTGTTTTATAATATATTTCAAAATTGCATTGTGATTATTTTTTAAATATATAATTTAACCAAAAACAAAATATTTATTATCTTATTATATCAATATATTTGAAAAATAAGAACTATAAAATATTCATGAGCTAAAATGGATATACTGTTAAAGAGCTTGAACTGTCTTTTAAAAGATCCGGAATAAGTTTTAACAATACGAACTAAAAATATTCATACGTCGCAATAGCACTGTGTTTAGGATTGTGAGATGCCATTTATAAGAATATTTTAATAATATGAACTATATAATATTCATAAGTTCCATTATTTAAGAGACTGAGCTGTCAGGAACGTTTTTTAAACAAAAAGCTATAAAATATTCTTAAGCCGCAATGGGACATGATTTTAGAAATTAAGCTGCCATTGATAAGGACTAGAGTATGTTTTAACATTAAGAACTATAAAATGTGCATAAAGCGAAAAAGGCACGTGCAATCATGCCATTGATATTGAAATTGTGGAGCATAACCACAATGACAGCCATTAACATCATGACTGACAACCGATAGGTGGTTTGAAATAGAAAATTTAAGTTACTAGTGACCAATGTTACTAGTGAGAGAGTCCACATGTCCAGATCTATTTATCCCAAAATTCTATTTATCCCTACAATTTATCCCAAAAGTCAGCAATCGAAAAAATCTACTCCAACTTCTATATCAATCAATTTCAACTAACCATGGAGCCCAAGGTAGTTATCAGTCAAAATTGTTCGGGAAAGACCCGAACTGCAAAGTTTGTAAAACTTATGAAGATATCGAACACATACTTACTGTCTGTCGAGTTTATGATGACTTAAGAATTTAATTTTTCCCGAGAAATTTCAACTTTTATACCATTAAAAAAAACTGGAACCAAAAGAAACTAAACAAAGGAATTGAAGAGATTTTTATAAGACTTTTTGAAAACGGAATGGAGGATCTGGCCTAAACCAATCCTTCAACAGTATTCTCTGGAGGTCCCGAAATGGGGGCGGGACAGGGTAAAGCCTAACTACATGTCCAGATCTATGCTGAAGTGTATTTTATTCCAAATTTGAAGTAAATGAGCAAACTTTAATTTTTATCTTGAATCTGTTCTCTATTAAAAAAAAATTTCGCTTTTTGTTTTAGAAAAAAAAAGAAGTTTCAACTTCGTTGGTGGTCTTGAATCTTTAACCCCTCTACGACAGGCAGATGAAGAAAAAAGAGCTTCCCCTGGCCCTGCTGAATTCTGAGAATAAACATACTAAGGAATGCGTACGTATTACGAATACGTACTAAACAATAAGAAAAGAGTCACGATGCAAACACTATGACGCAGAAGGATTTAAATAAGTGTGTAGAACTGTAGATTTCGCCAATTAGAGCTTACAAAAAGGAGAGAAAAAAAAGAAAATTGATGATTTTATCTTATACATTTTTAAAATTGATATGAACCTTTTTAAAAAGCAAATTTACTAAAAATATCGCAAAACTTCTCTAAGATCCATTCACTTCTAACCATTCACTTCCCAATTATGCTCCAGCAAAACTTAACTTGAAAAATAAATATAACGTATTCCTAAATTATTATTGTGAAACATCATATATCCAGTTTACTGATATTTTATTTTATATTATATTATTTTATAATTTTATAACCGACGTTGAACAGCAGATCCAATTTTTCGGTTTACGACTACTAATGCTCAACTCTGTAGAATTGTAATTTTGAACCCAATCCAGAAGACAAGGAAACTCCTGGATCAAGTATTGGCGGAAATTTGCCTTCTTGGAGGACTTTTCGATGGAACTAACCCGCATTTGCGTTACATGGAGAGGAAGACCACGAGAGCCTCACACGGTTAGCCTGATGGCAAAGGGACTCTAACCCATGATCCATCTGTCACTGAGGATATTTCACGTCAGCACTGTGTTCGGTGCAAGCCGGATGCGGAATTCGCATCGACTGGAATTCGAACCCGGTTCGCCTCATTGGAAGGCGAACCCTCTATCTCCTGAGCCATCGCGGCTGAGGTTACGAATATTAAAATGTCTGTATTTAGGGCCCTTTAAGTTGTGCAAAGACGCGGAAAATGTCATGATTTGAAATTGCCCGCTTATCGCCAAATGTCTGCAAACTTCTATTTTTTAGCATAACGTCTTCTCGTGGAAAAAAAATTCTAATAAATTAACCGTACTATATGGTAATGATATTGCTGGTTAAAAAACAGAACTCAGATTCTGCTTAATAAAATCAAATTATATGGTGTTGAAACCATTTATTTGGTAATTTTTCCATTCATACGTTAACGGTTTATTGTAAATACTATGTTTCAAGATTATTGTTCTTATTACCACAGCATACTGGATAATAATAACTGCAAAAGTAATAAATAAAAAACTGGTAATAAATACAAAAGTAAGTAATAAAGTAATAATAAGTACTAAATGCAAAACTGGAAAGCGAATCCAGCCGAATGAGGGGTTTTTATGCCTTTCTCAAAGGCGATAAAATTACAAAATTTTATCACATTTATCAAATTCTATCGCATGCTTTAAAAGCATATCGTATTGTTAATATTACCAAAACCATAATGAATCCTATTCGGTAAAATTTACTAAAAATTTCTAATGATCTTATAGAGTCAGAAATGCGGAAAATTTACCACATTCATGTAGTTTCGACTATACTTTTGCTTTTAGTACTGATAAACATATCTTTATGGCTTTTGTTCCGTATATGTTCACTTACTTTTTCCACTTTAAGATTCCTTTTGACAGTTTACTGAGTACTAATCAGTGGACTGTGAAAGAGCTTTATTCCTATTTTAGGTAAAATTTGTACAAAAAATTATAAGGTTTGAAGAATTTAGTTAAAGGAATTCAGTTAATGCCAGACAAAAATGTAATTAAAGCAATAAAGAATCAGAAAAATATTTTTAAAGAGGTTTTCTAATAAGCCATTCACAACATGTTTGCATAATTTAAAAAATTTGCCTCCTCCATGTCAACTAATTTTAAAAATATTTCTTTGCAATTTATTGTGCTTTTCCATAATTTATTAAGAAATTAATTAAACTACTGTTTAATGCTTCCAGAAAAAAAAAACTTCAAAACAAAAACTGTTTAAATCAAACACTACATAATACTGTTTAGCACGTTTTTACTTAATTTTGCTACAACTGTTATCAAAAAAGCTTTCATTTCCATATTATTGAATATTAAACTGACTGCGCACTATTTATTACATAAGACGTAGTTAAAAAAATATAACTTTATTACCTTAAAATTTTTAGTTATTTAAAGAAAAAATAGTAAAAGCGTTAGTTTTCCGTTTAGTTGTTTTTTAGGTCTTCTACAACCCTTTCACAAAGTTTCAAGAAATTACCGCATCCATATCGAATACTTCTGAATTATTTTTGCATAATTTATGCGTTATCTATAATAGATTAAAACGTTTTTAAATATCTATTTCGTACCTGAATTCAAATTACCTCAAAAAATAAAACTGAAATAAAATATAATCTGAAAATTTATTGTTTTACGTGATTTATAATAATTTCAAACAATCACCATCAAGAAACTTCTTATTTGGATCTTGAAACTAACTAAAATTTTTTACTTAAAACTTAGTTACATACCTTACTTTAGTAATTAAAAATCTGTTGTTAAGGCAAGAAAAATATGATTTCTTTTTTCAAATAATTTTATTATTATTCGTTTTAGTTGTTTTCTAGATCGCACAACCTGGTTGCTTAATTACAAGAAATTATCCATGCACCAAAATTACCATACGCAGCCATGTTGCATTGTTTAAAAAACATTTTTGCATAATTTATGATGTTATGATTAAGATTCATGATTATCTATAGCTGTTTAATGACATTTTACTGAATGTTATTAAACTGCTATTTCAAACAGGTAAAAATACCTTAAGAACTAAAACCAACTAAAACATCACATAATCTGCAAATGGTCATGCGTGTTTTAACGTAATTTTACAAAAATCGTTATCAAGGAAGCTTTTATTTCCATATAATCGAATTTTAAACTAACTACACGTTTTTATTTATTTGTAAATAATCAGTATAAAAATACAAAATATAATGACGCTATTGAACTGCGTATCATTGATTTTTTTTCCGAAAAAGGGAAACATTGTCACTGATGCATTTTTTGGCGCGTTTCGATGACAAATTATTCTCCGTAATGGTTTCCTTAGTAATGAATGTCTCAGCTGATAAATTGCAGTCCATTATGGTCACTATCTTGAAAGAAAATGACAAAAAAGGACATCAAAGAAATATGACTAAATGATGTTCTTGAGCAGAGCAGTTAAGAGATTGAAACTGGTCCTGATATTGCCAACATAAAATTTTTACAAATGTCAGTTTTTATCTAAAACTGCGCTTCAATACTTTGAGAATAGGAGATATGTTTCTTTAGGATTATTGTTGGTGCGTTATGTTTTTTAGTAGCTGGTCCATTACCCAGACATATTGATCCTGGCAATTGTGGGGAATTGCGTTTGGGACAGTTTTTAGTTCTTTTAGTTTCTACTATTTTTAGGTTTATTATTTTAATCTTATTATTAAATGTATTTAATTAATTTGGAAAAAGGTTATATGGTATCATTTTTTAAGAAAAATTTAATGATGATTAGAGATTGCATTCATTGTAAAAAATGGATTCTCCAATTCCACAAAACTTTCTTCACTATTGACGAAACCGTTTTCTGGTATATTCTACGAGGAAACATTTCGTCAAAGTGACAAAATAACAAGCGTCACTTCTTCAATTAAACAATTTTCGTGAAAATGAAAGAAATATTTCGTCATTCTAATTTCTTCCAAAGAAATAAAGAAAAAGAAAGAAAAGCCTTGTAGCGCCTAATGTACGTAACTTTTCGAATAATCCCTTTTTTGTGGGCACCATATTGGTAGAACAATGCCCCTAACAACATATGAAGGACAGATAGAACAAAGAGATAAATTACACATATGCCCGAAGCGAGATTCAAACCCGAGATCCTCCTGAGGGAAGCTTACTCCTTGACTACCATACAGGCCGATTGGTTTATTGTCCAGTCCTCATTCTAGCTACCAATCTCCCACAATGCACTACAAAGAAGTTGCGAGTTGAGGGAACATTTTTTTCTTATATTAGGGAGCTCACGTTTTGTCACAAAACACGTGATTTCGTAAGGAAATGACTCTAAAAATTAAAGAAATACAGCTCAAGGATTGCTGAATCGTCAAAAGAGAAAGTTTTATTTCTGAAAATGTTGTCAGAAAATATTTCACTTGAGAAAGTTTCATAAAATATTATACAATATTTCAATTTTTATGTATATCTTTAATTTTATAGTAAATAACTTAAAGAAAATCGGATTCATGGACTTAATTTGGGGGATCTATTTTTAACAGTGCAATTTATTTTTAACAATCTATCTTTAACAACGCATATTCTAACAGTCTTAATGAGGCCTTTTTAAAAATGTAGTAGATTATTAGTAAAATTTTATATTGAACTAATTTTTTTTTTAAATTTTTTTAAAAATAAAGTTGCACTTGATGTGCAACCGAAACTAAATTAGTAATAAACATGTTGTTGTGCGAATTTCCTAAAAATTAAGTAAACTTAGCTCTGAAGACACTCTAACGCATCGTGTATGGTATCTTTCTAAAAATTCTATAATATTTATATAGAATCGTTGACGAGAGGTGGGATAAAATAGGTTTAAGGCCAGGTCTTTCGAAAATTATTTTTATTATATTATTTCATACTGTTGGGGAAACATCTAAATCTCACATAATCTAAATGGTGACTGATGCCAGTTAAATCTGTCGAGTCTTAAAGTCCTCCATGTTCCCATAACAAATCATACCTCTGGGGGTACTGGTTCAGGAATTTCCTTGTCTTCTGGATTGTGTTCAAAATTACAAGGCTACGGAGTTGAACATTAGTAGTCGTAAACCCAAAATTGGGTCGGCTGTTCAACGACGGTTATGAAATAAAATAAAATAAAATCTCACATAATCGAAATGTTTCACTATTTAATGTTAGGGATTTCAAAAGGAGATATTATGCAAGTAATCCCTATAACGCGTGTTACAAGGGATAAATGTGGCAGATTATTAGTAAAATTTTATATTGAACTCATTTTTTTAAAAAAATATTTTAAATAAAGTTGCAACTTATATCCAACCAAAACTAAATTTGTGATAAACAAGTTGAGTGAATTTCATATTAATTAAGAAGACCTCTCTCTGAAGACACGTTAATGCAACGTGCTTGGTAGCTTAGAGTAGCCGAAAGATAAGATAAAACACGTTTTAGGACAAGTCATTCGAAAATTATTTTCATTACATCATTTCATATTGGTGGGAAAACATCTAAATCTCACAAAATCGAAGGGCTTCGCTAATTAATGTTAGGGATTTCAAAGGGAGAAATCTTACAACTAATCCCTGTAACGAGTCTTACGAGGGATAATTCAACTGTTATGATATGCTAGAATACTTTGTGAGAAGTTTCGCGCAGAATTTATATTTCTTAAAGGGAAAAACTTACAATGATAGTTATTACATTCTCTAATCTAAATTTAGAGCTAAAATGCTGGATGTAAATTTCTAATTGTTAGAACGCGTTTCATTTCGAATAATGAATTTTAAAAAAAGGAACATAATTTAGTTAACGAAATAACAGAAAGATTTGTTAAAGCTTTTTATATTATATATTTTTTTATTGGTTTAGTTATAGATGAAGATCATTTTTAAAAGAAAAATAATTAAGAAAAATAAGTGATAATTCATGTTTCAAAACAGTCGAAAGATTTGAATTTTATAATGCTTGTATTGTTTGTTTCATTTTCCCACTTTTTTCTTAATGTTATAACATACAAAAAAAAAGTTTTTATATATTTTGCTGGCCAGGTGGCCGAGCGTGCCTGATTGCGAAGCCAATGGTTGCGGGTTAGAATCCTGCACAGGGCATGAATGATTCTATCTGATCTGTGCTCTGTTGTGTGTTGTGGGAATGTGGACCACCCTATGAACGGGTATCTGCGGCAGTGTGGTGTGGGAAATGTGTGTGTTATTCGCTTCCGCTCTCACGTGACCACTGGGTAATGTTAAAAAGCAACTCTTCTATCTTCTTCCAAGGTAAAGTGAACGAAAATTCAGTGTCTATCATTAAAAATTAGTAACTAAATGAATAAATATATAAATAAAATAATGAATAAGTAATTAAACTAAAAATAAATAAAGTAATTTCTGATAATTCCTTACCCCTTTTACAATTATTTATATTTAGTCATCTAAGTCTTTATCATGTTATTGTCCTTTCAACAAATATTCGTAATAATGTCTTCTTTTCTTTGAACCACATTGTTTCAGAATATATAATTTCCTGTGATATTTAAAAATGTTTGCTTACAAAATATTGGTAAATCTGAATACAAATGTTGTTTACTTAAAATAGCGTTTCTGCATTGAAACATAAATCTGCTTAAAGGTAATCGATAGAAGCGAAAAATAAAATAACCGCCTTTTTTTATCGACTTTGACTACAATATCTCTAATAAGTTAAAAAAATTATTTTAAAACTTATTAGAAATATTAAATTTCCATTTAATACCAACTAAGCTTTCCTGAATAGAAAAATTATATATATAATATTAACTCATTTTTCTTTTATCATCTCAAAAGGAGAATATTCTCATGAAAAATAAAAATGTGGACAAAGATAAGTATTATTATTTTTATTAAAATACTTTTAACTATTACATAAATCCTCCATTCTTCACCGCCTTTATTTGGTTATAGTCAGTTTTATACTTATTTTTATAAACGTTATTTGAAAGGCATAGTCCTTATGTAATTTGTTTAATTCCAGTTAGGCCTTGTTGAACCAAGGCATGATGAAATTTCACTGCTACTTTATATAATACTAGGAGGCTTCGCCCCCTGCTCGCTGGCGCTCGCCAACCCCCGGAGCTGCTTTCGCAGTTTATTTCGGATTGCTTCGCAATCCGATGCTCGCTTTGCTCGCTCATTGGATACGTTCTTAACGTCTAGCTTTTGTATACTTTTTTGAACACTGAAAGTCCGAAAATTTTTCACTGTAGAAAATTCTGAACCTGAACATTTCAATATTAATTTGAAATTGCAAGCAGTTAACATATTTTTCTTAATCACACTGTTCTAAATTTCAGTTGTTGAGAGTTTGTTTAAGTTTTGTTTTAAAGTCTTTCCCACTAGAGGGCTAAAGCCATGTGTTGTAAAACAATATGGAATGGTAGTCTGCCACTGAGCGCCGGATGTAAAGCTTCGGCTTCGACGAAGATAATTTTGTATTTTTAATTCTCTGAAGGGCGCAACCCTAATAATATGGAATTTGGCATCTAATAATATAACAAAACGTGGAATAGTAAAGCGCTCAATTCAAAATAAAATAGCAATAGTATAACACTTCTCATTTCTGCCAATGAAAAGGAACTATTTCAGAACTCAAAACCAACCAACCGTTTTTTTCTCGGCGACAATCGGAGATGTGACACACCCATATTCGGTTAGAATTCGGTGAGAATCAAAGACAAATGTTATTGTGTTTATGTAATGAGTTCACAACTTCTAAATTATGTGGATAAATACGAAAAAAAGTTGAGAGATTTGTACAAAACGCCTACAATTAAAAATGAAAACTGTTGCCAACGCGAGAAAAGAAATATCATCGGTTTTATTGATACATACGTATTAGCGTTTTATATAATATAGATTTCCGTGCCTGCTACCTTACAAATTGAATATGGTTGAACTATTTATTTTACAAAATGAATATACTTCAACCATATTATCATACAACTTGAATATAATTGAACCATACTATCGTAAAAATTGAATATAGTTGAACCATACTATCATGCAAATTGATTATATTTGAACCACGCTATCAAACAAATTGAATATAATTTAACCATACTACCATATAAATTGAATATAGTTGACCAATATTATCGCACAGATTGAAACATTTTAAACTTGATTACATAATTTCACAGCTACATAAAGTAGTTACTACCATTTTTGATGTAAAATTACACAGTTGTTTTACGCAGTAGAATCATTTGTTTATGTTTATAAAAACAGAAACAAATACAATAAGAAAACTTTTTAATTTTATATTAATCTCATTATTTTATGTATTTGTAATTTTTATGCTTCACATGAATAATAAATTTACAGATAAAAACTCAGTAAATGAATTCAAATATTTGATAATAAGAATATAATAGTTAACGTAACATAGAAAAGTTTTAATAAATCAATGAAATGTTTCACTGTTTAAAAAAATTCTTCGTTAAAAAATAAACTTATATTTTAAACATTTTGCAAAATATTTCCTTTTTCTCAAGGCTTGTTTTTTGAAAATACTTTTGGTTCTTAAAAGAGTAATAAATTTTTTGGAAGCGTTCACAATAATCATCGAGATATTTTTTAGTCTGTATGAACACCAGATAATTTCACTTTCTGTCACATTAAAAAGGAGGAAAAGTTTTTTAAAAAAAGTACAAACTCCATCTCTTTTCAACATTTCTGTTTTTATTTTATTTTTTATAAATAAGAGTGAAAAAGCTATACACTTAAAGTTTCTTTACTTCAGTTTCAAAATGTTTTGTTTAAAGATAAATAAAATCAAAATTAAACTAGTTGAAAAGACATATATATTTTTAATTTTTTGAAGTATTGAAGTTTATTAATAAGAAACTCGTATTTCTTAGAATCTGATACTGGATCGCATGACAATCTGGTTATTCGAAAACCTTTCCAAAATTTGCTGATAGAAAATTATCATTAAAGAAAAAACAAAAATGTGTTTTAGTCGACTGTTTTTTATAAATCGTCTGCTTTCTATAAGTCGTCTGCTTTTCATGATAGTGCATCATTATTGATTTTAAACATAAATCTCGCGTTTATTACTGCCGCTAATTATTCTAATTAATATAGTTTAATGTTTGTATCTTAAAAAATAATTTAAAAAGAATTCCGAGCATTCCAACACACGCGTCTAGTCTTGAGAGTGTCGGACGATAGGGGTAACGGCTATATTGAGAAATAACAATCAATTGATTGAAAAATACTATTTAAAAAACTGCAAAACTATTTAGGAAATTTCTAAGCTTTATAGTATAAGTATAATTAGTTTTCTCATTCATTATAGCACTGTTAAAATTTTCACTATAAAACTACAGTAAAATTACAGTTTGTAAATCCAAATCACAGTAAAGTTTACAGTATAGAGGATTTCTTACCTTTACAGTTTTGAATCCGTTTACTACTAGCATTGTTTCAAAACCGTACAAAAGAAATTCAACTGGACATTGGAGCGAGGCTCTTTAGTATGAAATGAGCAGTAGAGTTAGGTTGTGGTTGAGTCATGTTTAATCAAACGAACAGTGGAATGCGGTTCAATAAGTTTATTTGGTTGTTTCATCCATCATAAAAGATGGGAAATAGTATATTTTTTTTGTGTTAAGCAACTTTATAGTGCTGCCATCTATGCGTGAATGAGAGTATCATTTTCTAATGAACCGGGTTACAAATTGGGCAGTGAAGGACACTAGAAACACTTCATTTGTTGAAGGGAATGGAGGAAATATTGTGGTGTCTGCATTAGGATTTAAACCCACATTCTGTCATACATGAGAATGACGGATGATTATCTCTCTCGGCTATAATATGGATTATAGCCGAGGCAATAAATGGCTGCAAGGCATTAAATGGCTTCAATAAGTGGGCTAGATTGTGCAATAAAAATTCCTTTTTTTTTTAATCTGTATTATATGAAAGCAGATAATTAATGGTTTTTCTCGATGTTAAAAGTATCAATATCATTTTATCTGTGTTAATTTGACTGTTTTGTTTGAATATGGTAAAATAACAATTAAATAAATTGCTATTTAACTATTTTTTCCGTAAAATTTCTAATAGTGTAAAATAAGTACATGACAATATTAATCCCGCACTTCAATGTAATATTTATGTAGCTTTTGATTGCAAAAGAGATTTCGTTCAATTCTGTAATTACATTGTAAAAAATTTTAGTGTATCTTAACTCTAAAAATGATGGCAATCACTTTACATCAAACTGGCGTAGAACCAAAGCAAGTTCTTGGTGAAATTAAACCCCAAGAATGTTCTTCATACTACTCGGTGTAAAATAGCTATCACCATGTTTTCGATTCAGTAACGCAATTACTAATAATTACAATAAGATAAGATATAATAAGTAAGATAAGATATAATAAGTAAGATAAGATATAGTAAGTAAGATAATATATAATAAGTAAGATAAGATATAATAAGTAAGGTAAGATATAATAAGTAATATAAGATATTATGAGTAAGATAAGATTAGATCTATACAGTAAAATAAGGTATGCAGATAAGAGTCAATAAAATAATAATATAAAATAAGAATCGCTAATTTCAAAACATATGCTCAATGCGCAAAAAAATGGACTACCTTGAATAAATTCTGATCTAATGATTGGATCTTCACACTCTAGAGCTCAATCTTTATGCTTCGAGGGGATGATCTCAAATATGCTGATTAATTAGTGCAGAATATATTTTTAGTTACTAAATCAGACACAAAAACGTACTTTCTTTAAATAATTAAACCTTCTCTTAATGGATTTGGATTTATGGCTCACAAAATATCGGAGGTAGACGCAATTTTTTTTTTTTTTTTTTTTTTTTTCTTTTTTTTTTTTTTTTTTTTACTACCGCGGTTGAAGAGCCGATCCAATTTTTTCGGTTTACGACTACTAATGTTCAACGCCGTAGACTTGTAATTTTGAACCCAATCCAGAAGACAAGGGAACTCATTTATTAAGCATTAGAAGAAATTGTGACTTCAAGAAGGACTTTTTGATTCAACTAACCAGCATTTGCGTTTCATGGAGAAGAAGATCACGAGCACCTCCCTCAGTTATCCTGACGGCAAAGGGTCTCTAACCCATGATCCGTCTACCACTGAGGATATTTCACTTCAGCAGTGTGGCTGGTGCAAGCCTGATGCTGATTCATATCGACCAACCATAGATGGGATTCGAACCCGGTTCACCTCATTGGAAGAGATAAGGCCTGGGGATACCCAGGGAAATAGCTGCTCAAGCAGACGCAATTCGAAGAATATGGTCCCTATAGTTTGATCAGGAGAGCAATTGAAAGTGTGGTCTTTTTAATGACAATTTCGATTTTTGTGTATTTCGACATACTTCAAGAATTTTTTAAGCGAATTAGAAAAATTTTGCGCAAAATTATAATATTCGTTTATCTATTCTATACAGAAAAATAAATTTCAGTAAACATTTATTATTTTTTTAATATTTAAATTAATCATAGTCGAAAAAGTTTTAAATTGTAAGGTTTACTGTTTTTTCATCATGTTTAAGTATATAATTTTACATGGCAAAAATACGAAATTTGAACGAAATCGGCTAATTCGTTCTTGAGAAATCGAATGTTAAATATGGGACTTCCTTAAAATTTTGTTTCTCAGGAATTATTCAACCAATTTCGCTCAAATTTTGTATTCTGCCATAAATCATTACATACTTAAAAGGATACAAAAAATGTATACCTCGCAATTCTAAATTTTTTCTGACTATTATTAAACAAAATAATAACAAATAGTAAACATTTACTAAAATTTATAGTTTTCATTTAATCATGTTTGAATAAACGAATTTTATGAGTGTGGGCAAAATTTTTTAAATTCGTTTTGAAAGTTCTCGAAATATGCAAAATAAATCTCGAAATATCGCGAAATACGCAAAAATTAAAATTATCATTAAGACTTTGGATAGCACTCCTGACCAAGCTATGGGAACCATATTTTCTCCTATATTTTTGGGGTAGTGCTCTGAACCTGTTAAAAAAAGTATGTTTATTCAGAGAAAGTACGTTTTTGTGTCTGATTAAGTAACTTAAAATATTTTTTGCAGTAATTAATTAGCATGTTTAAGGTCACCGCCTCGAACCATTAAGAATGAATCTGAGAACGTGAAGATCCGGTCAGTAGATCAAAAGTTATTCTGAGACTATTTTAGTACACTGTACACGAATTCTTGAAATGCGATTAATTTGTAAATTAAACATACGCATAATACGGAGAGAATGTGAAGACAAATTTGAATAAGATTTAACAGAGCAGAAGCAGATAAAAATTATACACTACAAAATTATATAATACAGTTTACAGAAAATCTAACACATAATTAACCTTATTACACAAATTATATGTTTAGCAGCATTGAAAACAGCGCCACTAAATTTTATTTAAATGTAAACAATTTGTAGACTTCCAAAACGCGCCAACGTTCGTGTTTTCGAAAGTGAAAATATTAGAAGAGTATGGTGAGAAAGTGCGTGATATTGGTGTAAACTTTTCCCATTCTAAAAGTTTTAGATATATTTACTTCTATTAAAAAGCATATGAAAACTCAATTTGGTGTAAACTTGAGGAAAAAAAATGTCGCTTCGCAAAATTTTTAGTGTTGTTCAACATCATATTCAGATAAATAGTAGACCACAGTCTTCACAGTGTATCATTCATCGGCCCAACAGTTTAAATTACAGCATTATATTATGATACATACACATCGTGTGCTGTTTTGTTTTTTGAAACTAGTGCATTTTATTTATTAAAACTATCAACGGAATCAACGGAGTTCAGTTAAAAAAATTTTTTTTTATACTATTGTAATTGGCTAATTAGTATTAGTGTTAAGGCAATCAATCAGGTGTCATCCTGTTCTTTTTCCGGCAAACAGCCTATAAAGGAATTTAGCTGTGGACAAAATGTTTGGAAGCTGAGATCTGCTCTTTTTATCTGCTTGTGATTTTAGTCAAAACTAGTTTTTATTTTATTTATGAAGAAATTCATTAAATCGTATATAAATCGTATATAAATTTTTGAAGGGATATACGAAAACTCCATCACTTTATAACAGAAATTGTAATAAATGTAGTAACAGTACAATAACAGTAATTGTAGTTAAAAATGCACTCCATCAAAGGAAAACAGAATGATTAAAAAATTATAACTACATGATAGAAAAAATCATCTTGTCTTATAAAGCGAGAAATTGGGCAAAGCAAACTGAAGTTAAGAAGTAGTAAGAAGACTATTCTCTTGTTTAAGAATAACAGTTGAAGGAATGAGAAACTTAGTTTGTTTTATGGAAAGGCATTGTTAGACAGAAATTAAGGATAAAAAATATCCAACATTAATAAATAACAGCCAAAAGTTATTAATTGTGAATATTGTCTTTTTCTAGTTTTCTTTCTCCTCTTCGTAACTACTGTTTCAATGAGAAATATACTTCATAAAAGTTATTTCATTACTTTTATGATTAATTTATCTTTCTACATCTATATAATTCTTTTATTGCATCAAGAAAAGAAAAACAGCTGTTATAAATCATCACCACTATTTTGAAAACTTGTATAACTTTGGCCACTACTGTAGATGATTTATCGAAGTAACACTTTGAAAAAAAGCTTATTCGTATTTATTTTTTATTAGTTTTAAAGAATTAATGGTACTATTCAATCTTATAAATATGTAATTTATTCAACATAAAAATATAGTTAAGAGTTACACTGAGAAAAAATTTATGGCTGAAACTACCAGAATATGGTAAAATTTTCCATGAGAACACCAAAGTAATTTTTACCGAAGAGCCTTGATAATGATTTTGGTAAAAATAGCAATAAAACATGATAAAATTTGGCGAAAGTGGTGAAAGTTGGTATTTTTACCATTATACCTTAGAGCATGGCATGAACATTTGGTTAAATTTACTTTCAAAATTGGCATTTTTTGCTAAATGCGTGGTAATAAGAACTATAATTTTGAAAAATAAGATTTCAGGTAAGTCTTTACCATATAAATGGACAAATTAAAAAATGAATGTTTTAAATACAATATATTTTGGTTTTATTTACCACAACTATAATTTGTCTTACCAGAAATGTCATTACCATGCAGTACGGTAATTTTATCAGAATTGTTTCTCTATGTAGTAGAATAGTGAAAAGTTAAAATATTTAAATGAAACTGTTACTTAATGTGCTATGAAAAAGTGTACTTTGTCATTATTAACAAAGTTGCCGTTAAATTTTATAAAATAATAGAAAAGCGAACTAAATTATAAAAGAGGGTTTTTATGATTTAAATTAAAAATAATAAAGGAAGCGATAAATTCATAATCCTACTAATAATTATGTGAGCTATTTCTGGAGAAAGGCTCAATTTACACTAGACTAAAAGAAATGTTGCAATTTTCCCTTACATTGCACAAAATGCGTCGCTTTTTCGCATGATCTAGCATTAAAGTGGGAAAATTTTAATAATTCTCTGAGATGCAAACAAACGAAATTGTTCCCTTGAGCAAAAAAATGAGGTCATGCGAAATGTAATTTAAAACTCTTTAAAGAATATTTTTAGGGAGATCATTATATTTTAAGGCGAAACGTATCACAATACACATTAAAAATATATGTATGTATAAAAGAATTTAGTGCTTTTACAACGATGCTTCCTGAAATATAAAACTACTTAAAAAATCCAAAGATTGATGTAGATCTGTATTTTAAAAGCATCATTAAAAGGAATTGTTTCCTAAAATATACATTGTTAAAATGGGATTTATATATTTCTGAACAAGTAAAACAATTTGAGTTTTACTTTTTTAGAAAATATTCATAAGCATCATTACGGACAAACCAATGTCTCCAAATAAACCAAATCAAATGTTATTTATCAAATCATAGTCTCTAAGAAACCAATTTAAATGTTGCTTAATACATATTTATAGATAGTAGTAAGTAATTGCTATGTTCTTATGGGTATGGATTTATTTTCTGTGGTTTAGTGTCTTACCGTGATCGATCGCGTAATTCTTCTTTCCGGTTGATGGTATCATACATGAAATGAGCCTTTTTGACTCGAACGGCTTATGGTTAAACGGATATGATCTCAATACGACACTCACGAATTACATCTCGTGTTAGTACGTATGCGTATTCTGGTAGCCTATATAAACTCCCATCCTGGTTTACGGTATCATACGTGCAACGAGTCTTTCTGACTCAAGTCGCTTATTCTTTATGTGATCATAATGCGGTATCCAACGTATTACATCTCGTATTGGTACGTATACGTATTCTGATAGCTTATATCAACTCCCTTCCTGGCTCACGGTATCAAGCGTGAAATGAACCTTTCTGACTCAAGTGGCTTATTCCTTATATCTCAATGTTGTACTCAACGTATTGCATCTTTTATTAATACGTATACGTATTCTGGTAGTTTATATTAACTCTCTTCCTAGTTCACAGTATCAAACGTGAAAAGAGCCTTTTTGATTCAAGTGGCTTATTCTTTATGTGATCTTAATGCGGTACTCAATGTATTACATCTTGTATTAATACGTATTCTGATAGTACGACATATAAACTCGGAGCTTGTGAGCGTTTGGAAGCTCTGATTTCTCCTGCCAACGGTCCTAAAAAGGGGTAAATTAGAATCTTGGCGATACTTTATTGAAGTCACGTTTTAAACGTATTTCACTGGTAATCATAGGATATCTGTGTAATTTGATGTTACATATCTTAAGAGATAGAAGTACAGACGAAGAAAAAAAAATTTGGTAAAACCTTCGTTCTATATGGTATTATATGACTTCGTATATCCTACTTTCCTGGTACAAAAGATAATATAATTTAGGTCAATAAAACCAAACTATACAGTATTTAAATCATTCATTAGCTAATCTCCTTAAAAGCAAATTTGACCAATGGAATGGGTTTCCTGCTATGTTCTAAGATAACATGGCAAAATTGCGAAACTTTTCCACATTTAACATATTTTATCATACTTTAAAAAACCATATTTTATTGTTTATTGTACCAAAATCATTAAAATGCTTTGACGAAAATTACCGAGTTTGGTAAAAATTCGGAAAAAATTACCGAGAGCACCAAAATAATTACCGAGAGCACCGAATCACCCATAATTTCAGAAACATGTTAAATTTTACCATATTCTAGCTGTAGTTTAGACTGTATTTTTCTCGATGGAGATATGATTGATTAAGTCTATAAATTTAAATATTTGACAGTTGGTCTACTTTGATAAAGTTTTCTTTTTTTTTTGTAAAAAAAAGACTTTTTTGTTCATATTGCATTGATTAAAAGTAAGTATATGATTGTTGAAAATAACTTATTGGAAATCACATATCAAATAAGCAAGTTTTTTGGAAGAAAATGTATTTATCTAGAAAAAAGCTGCCAATTCTTTCCTGCAAAGAGAAGGTGTGTGATTATCATTTAGGGAGATAATGAATAAGAATTAATTCTTATCTAAAATGATTAATTAAGTTTTTATTAAAGTATAGGTGTTAATTCAAAAGCCTTTTTTTTTTTAAAAAAAAAAGAATAATTTTTATATTGGGTTTTTCAAAAAATCTTTTAATTTACAAAAAGTTACGAGAGAACAAGAAATGCAACAAAATAATTCAAAAAACTTGAAATTGATATTTTAAGAGGGAAAAGAGAAAGTCTTGCTTTGAATAAGGAAAGGTAGCAAATGAAGAAAAACGTCAAAACAAAGTGAGTTGGAAAAGCATTGTGCATAGTTACACGTATCTTTGAAAACTCGACTAAAATTTGCAACAGTTTAATAAGGATGCTCGATACCACCCAACAAATTTACCAGATCTTCTTGATATTGGATTTTTAACTATTTTATCGCTATAGCACTCAATTGAAGGAAAAAATTTAAAATGCTTTTAACCGAGTTGAAACTATTGAAAAAAAGATTTCCATCGAAAGAACTTAATGGTTCTGGAGGTATGAAATGTCCAATTTTCCCGAAGGAAATGTAAAACAGATTAGTTACAGCTTATTAAATATATGTTAAATTTTAACTGTTTTTTTCCTTTAGAAGTGAAGAATCCAATTTATCTCTTAACGATGTTTACCATATTTTTAAGCGTACTTTTCTATTTGACTTTACCTCTTCATTACTTCGGATTTCCAAAATACGCTATGAAAAATTTACCGTTCTATACTTACTGAAACATTTGCAGACGTTCAAGCGTTTTTGGGGATTCCGAAAGATTCAGGACATGAAAGTTATTTGGATAGATTAATACATAAACAGAAGTAAATTATGAAAAATGACGCCAAAATCTAGTACTTAAAAACGTAAGTAATCTGAAATATTATCTAATTTAGTTATTCTGAAAGCATTTTTTTCTATAAACTTTATGGTTCTGTAATCTGAATGAAGTTTTTAAATTTATATTAACTTTTAAAAATAAATTTTTAAATTAATTATATTTAAAAATAATACATTCAAGAACATGCAGGTACTCATGCGTGAACCTTCGTATATGTGGCTAAATTTATGACAGAACAGTAGTCAAGCGAAATCTGATAGTATTATGAATATTTAATTTCCTTTATATTAAGTAATATTTTAATAGTGCTAGTGGGCTGCGCCCCCTGCTGGCTAACGCTTGCCAACCCCCGAAAATTGCTACACAATCTTACATGGTTTTGCTTTGCAAACCAAGATCGCTTCGCTCGTTTCTAACTTGGCTTCATTGCTAATGCACAAAATTCTAAGAATTCAAAACAATCATTCAAATCCATATAACAATTTTTTTTTTAAAATTACATCTTTTTAGTAAATACTAAGTCATTAAAATAAATATGAATTCAAATAAAGACTCATTGACTGAGACTCATTTTTCAATGAATAACTAATAACAATAATAAAACAAATAAATTCGCGATATAAATCAAAAATCGTCAAATAAATTCGTAATATATAAATTCGTAAAAAAAAGCGCTTTCGACAAAATACTAAAATCGAGATCTATCGGCTACTCATTTCTGCCTAGCTTAATAGCATGAGATTGCCGCAGCTGAATTGTTATTTCAGTTTCCGTTTTTAAAAGCGCTATATGTTGAGCCACTTCAGCTAGATTTGGCATGGGACATTTTTAGCGGCAATCAGTGCTCGATTTTCTAGCGTTGCCATTCGGGGAGCTGTAATGAGGCTTTTTTTTTTGTCGCCGTGTAAGAGAAATATATATATATATATATATATAGATTTTAGTTAATTGTTTTATGTTAAAGTAAGCACATGCATTAAAAACTCACGTGTTTTTTTCATACTTTTGAAATTTTACTTCCAAGAATGAGACATTTTTATAGCTAAAGTTAGATTCTTTCATTAATTACGTATTACTTTGCGTGGTTTGCATTATTAAAATATTTTTGTAGCTTATTTTTAATCTGGTAATGCATTGTACTTAAACAAAAAGTCTTATTTTTTAAAATTTAATTTTTTTCTAAATAATTATTAATGTTATTTATTATTGTATTTAAATTGAACGTTTGTTTCAGCTTAAGTTGTGATTTAAAATCTGAAAAATTTATATTCCCTTACTTAATTAAAATCGGAAGTACACGAATGCGTAACTAAAATTATTATATCATAAAATTATGTTATAAAATTATATTATAAAATTACATTAGTAAAATTCATGCTTTGCTTATCTTATGACTTACGGAAGTAAAATTGAAATTCGAATTGAAATTCGGAACTGTTAAATATATTTTTGCCATGTTCTTTCATACTTCCGCAGTGAAGAGGTTATTAAAGTCCCAAAAGATGAACCTTTTAAATATTTAAGAGTAAAACACTTGTTTCAGATTTTTAAAGCACTTTAATATTCTAAAGTTTCAAAATTAAAGTAAGTCTTTGAATTAAGGTAGTAGAGTCAAACAAATATTTAAAAGACATGCTTTTAGTTGCTTAAAAATCATAACATTTGCAGCTTTGAAAGAGTTGTTTTTAAGTATGCTCTAAAAATACCTAAATGAAGAAGTCAGAAGAGAAAATGCAGCTGAGTTACATTATTTTAATAAATTTCAACCAATATATTATCTGAAAATTAAATAAATTAGTTTTTATTCTGCATATAAATTCTACTAGAAAAGGCAGCTCCTACTGAAACGAATTTTCCAATAAAGAGTTTATAGACTTTATATGAAATTTAAAGAATGAGTTTAGGGAAAAAAATTCAGCAACTTTATTTTAGAATTTTTATAAGTAAGGCATTTTTATTCTGTTATTCAGAGCTAGAACTTGATATATAGCTTTAGAGATGGTATAGCATTATTCCTCGATGCAGAAGAACATGAAAGAAATTTAATTAGTTTTCCTCCAATCGAAAGGTGAATAAAAAATAGTTACTTTCAAAGAATTATTTTTAAAAAACTGTTTCTTTTCTTACAAAGTATAGAAATAAGAAAAATTAGTTTTTGATTAAAAAAATTAGCTAAAAATTTATAATACGGCTTTTTCAAAATTTCTAAACTGTTATAATTGAGAATAAAAAGAAGATAATTTTATAATTTGTTTTCCTACAAAAAATTAAATTAATAATTGAGGACATTCATATAGGTTTTTTTAGATGAATGAGAAAATCTTGTTTTAAATGAATCTAAGTAATAAATTACATCTTATTACTTCAAATTGTAAGCAGTATGAAATTATCTTATCTCACTGTATTCTTTAAAGTATTCAATAGTAATACATTACACAAAATGTTTTAAACATTTTCAGAGCATTCCGTTAAATTTAAGAACTTAGTTAAAAAGTTACATGTAAAGATATGCATGTAAGTTTTCTATACTTGTGTTGTCTTATTGTTAGACAACGTTAATATGAACTTTTTAAAATACACTTTGGATAAAAACAGTAGCTAAAAAGGTTTTGTTGAGTTGCCTGAAAATTTTACATATTTTATAATCCAAAATTTAAAAAAGGTGTTTTTTAATGGTTTTGTTTTTTGCAAATGAAAATTAATTGATTAAATACATCCATAGATTTTTTTAGTGAATGAGAAATGAAAAAAAAAAACATTTTAATCAAACAATTCAGTAAATTGCATCAATTCACTTCCAATACAAAGAACAATATTAAATGATTTAATCGCACTGCATTCTATTAAGTAACAAACCACAGTACACTTAACACAATGTTTCAAACATTTTCAGAGCATTCCATTAAATTTAACAACTTTGTTAAACAGTTATTTGTAAAAATGTGAATGTGAATTACTTATACAATTGATCTTTTATCAACGTTGTTAATATGAACTTTTTAAAATGATTGTGGAATATGAATCCTCTAACCTTTTTTGTTTTAAGCAAACTAAATTGAAGACTTTTTTTATTTTAACTAACTTAGTAATGGAGCGTTTCTGCTAATTAATATTTTTTCATTGTTTTTATCGCACTCATTTGCTAAAAGTTTGGCATTTCGACTTTTATTAGTGGCTAAAAGAAGTAATTTTTATATCTAATTATTTCCTTTATATTTTCAAAGTTCAAATTTATTGACTTTTTTGTTTTTCAGTTCGTTATTTCTAAACTTTCTCACAAAAAATGAATTTCGTTTCTTATGAACTAAGGGAATCGGAAGAAGAATGAAAAATAAATGAAATGGAACAAGGAAAGAAAAACATTCCATTTATATTATATTTCATCAGTGTTCAATCTAAATGACAAAAAAATGCAAGCAATGTCAAAGCTGCTTTTTGCCCAACTGTATATAGTTGAAAAATTTGAATTGTATACTGTTTAACAACTCCAACTAACAATATTAGCTTTTTCTTCTATCTCTCAGAGTTTGTTGGAGTTTAGATAAACCAGTGGCAAAAGTAAGGAATATAAAATGTTGAAGTTTTGGTTTATAAAATGTTAAGTGTGCCCTAAATCGATTCCAGGGGCAAGTCATCTTAGAATAGTCAATTTCCCTTCAGTTTACGGCAGCGCAATCATTTCCTTTTCTTTGTAAAAGCTGCAAATTGGCATTCAAACAATGTGAAGCCTGCTATAAAATAGGAAGAAAAAAAACAGATAATGGATAAAAATTTTATAAAGTGTGTCTGTCATATGTTAACAGAAAATCTTATTTTCTAAGGGTCATTCTCACTGAACGAAGTTTATGCACTTCCGATCGCCATCGAGGGAGAATGAGAAGTTGATAGGTGAAAAATATGTTCACGCGTAAAACTCACCAATCAGGTTTTCCAATTTTTTCTAAGACACGGTTCCCAGCAGATCACCGAAGTCAAGCATCACTGGCTACGGTTAGTGTGCGGGTGGGTGACCACTTGGATCAGTCTGCGTAGGGACCGAGGGTGTGCGGTATTGGTCCTCGTTAAACTGTGCTACCGTAAAGTGCTCGACTTCGCGTGCAGGTCGTCGGGCTACCGAAGCGGGGGTGCCATCCCCTCTGCAGAGGATCAAAATTGCGATGGCATGTCTTCGGATCATCCTCCGGGATGTTTCCCAGACCGTCGCCAATAGCCCATTGTGCAGCTCTAGTGCGACGTAAATTAACAACAACAACAACAACAACAACAATTTTTTTCTTCTACGTGAACGGCATTTAGAGAGAATGGCTTTTTACGAACACTACAATTCGTGCGAGAAAGTTTGTGTATGCGAACTGAAACTCAAAAACTGTTAACTTCAGAGTTAATGGGAAATGTAACGCATCGAAATTTCAATTTCTTACATGATTCGTAGCATACCTTTAAATGCTCCAAAAGAAATTAGTTGCCATTTTGAAATGTAAATAGATACAGTTTTATAACAATAATAACTCTTGCGTTATTGAAGTAAGTGGCAAGACTTTTAAAATAGTTTATGCACTGAGAAAAATTATGGCCAAAATTATCAAAATATGGTAAATAATTTATGCACAAATTTAAAAAATTAGCAAAATTTTTTTTGTAGTTCTCTCATGAGAGCACCAAAACCCTTAGTAATTTCTAAAAGAGCCGCTTTGCCAATGAGTTTAGTAAAATTAACACTGAAATATGGTTTTTATCATCTATGATAAAATTAGTTAAATCTGGTAAATTTGGTAATTTTTCATAATAAATTAGAGCATGGTATAGTAACCAATTTTTGTTTAAATTTACTTTTAAGTTTTGCAGTTTTTAATAAATGTGTGATAATAAGAATTATGATCCTGAAAACCTGAATATTCGGTGAACCATTTCCATATAAATTGAAAAATTACCAAACAAATAGTTTAAATACCGTGTATTTTGATTTCATTAACGACAATTATGACTTTTTACGGGAAATGTCTTATTTATACGGCACGTTGATTTTTCTAGAATTTTTTAATCCGTGACCTATTTTTTTTTAACATTATCCAATAAAATCTCAAATAAATAGTTAAATGTAATAAAATTTGGGTAATTGTTCAAAATTCTTTGAGCATGGTATAATAATTATTTATTTGATTACATTTACTTTTCAGTTTTCTATATTTCAAATGTGTGATAATTAGAACAAATATATTTAAAACCAGAATATTCAACAAACTGTTTCCATATAAATGAATAAATTATTAACTGAATGGTTTAAATACAGTGTATTTTGTTTTTATTTAGCAGAATTACGATTTCTGTAATTTGTAACATAATTCAATAACAGACATGCAAACGTGCCAGTACAGGCTAATAACTAGACTAATAAAAATCAGTACTGTATAATAACTTTAAAATAATATCTTCATTGAAACCAGTGACTAAGATTTCCTTGATTCTTCCATTCTTTAGCATAATTTGAACCATGGTGTTATCAAGTTTAAAAAGTAAGATATAATGGATCAACTCAGTTCCATATTAAGGTTTTAGCAATTTTGAATGATATTTTGGTTCAGTGAATACAAAATTTTCTATCAGAGAGCAAGCTAAAATAGACTGTATTTTGACTGATAAGGGATTATTAAAATCCTCTGAGAAAATCAATATATGAGATTAATGTTCACCATGATCCATGGATTAGTGTTTAACGTATTTGAATTCGAACTAAGTTTGAATTCCAATCTCCTATTTGAAGATTTCGTGGTGACGGTCGACTCAACTGTTTATTAACCTTGAAACAGGGAAATGAGACATATGCTTGCTTTGGGTGATTAAATAGTAGTTTAACATCGTGTAAGCCTTTAGAGCAGATAAATATTCAGTTATTAAAACAGCAGAACTAAACAGATACTGAAACGAAGACCACTGCTTGATATGTCGAAATGGCTTAAATAAATTTTAGTTATGGTCTTTATTTTATTTTATTTTCCTAACCCGGGTAGTTGGTTTGAAACACAAATAAGTGAGCAATATTATAGTTTTCCAAAAATGAAGAAATTTTGTATTAATAAATTTATAGTGACTACTTTAAATATCCAACATCGTGAAAGAAAAGTTTGCTTTCAAATCAGATTATTTCTCTTATTTATTGAAGCTAGGCTTTTGTTTCAATTTATTTTTTCTCATTTTTATCTTCAGTCTCATTCGTTAAAGAGTTTTTCAAAACAGGACGTTTTTTTTAATAATTTAACTTTAAAGAAAATTTAAAAATAATTTTATAAATCAGTAGTTAATCATCTGAAATAAAGACGTAATTCATTTATTCTATTTAAAGTAATGAAAAGATAAAAATTTACATAAATACCTTTAACTACAGATAACTTAATTTAAATATCCCCAAGTGAGAAATACATTACAAATGGTTTTCGTTTTGATCCTAAGGGCATCACAAGAACAAGTCTATTCCTGTTCCTCTTTTTTGATTTGCTTTAAGTCGTTGAATGAAGTTTGTGTTGTCAATAATACTATATCATTGCTATTAGTATTCTCAAAAACTGACTGCAATTGGGTTCTTGTAATTCAAGAAGATCATGGATACCCACACACGTAACCCATGACGTCAGCACCAACTGATTGCTAAGAAGCAAAATGACGTGTTAAAGTTGAGCTAAGTTTCTCCACATAAGTTGGAATATAAATTAACGTGAAGTTAATTGAATACAGCACGCATCGAATTTATTGAAATATAATTGTTTCTCTTCTACGTCTTCTACTTAACATAGCTTTATTATTTGTTTACATATCTTATTGTAACCCTGATATGTTTTTGATTTGTGCACCTGGCAACTTCGATGCATAATTTGTTTCTGTTCTACATGACTTCATGCCTGTCTTAGTGTTAAGTAAGAAATACATCTTGAAAGAAATGAAATCTTTGGAAAAGAATCTTTGTGTAAGAATTTAGAATGTGCCACTTAAGAGAATTGATATTTGATGGGTTTGGCTTACTTGAATTAGAATAGAAAGAGCCGTTACCAACGTAAACAAATGTCACATTTCAACAACCAGTTAGTATCAAGATACCCACACTACTTAACCTGCAGGTATCCAATTAAATAACTATGGCATTAAATGAAATGAATAATAAAAAGAAACTAAAGTGAAAGAATGCACTCGTATGTAAATTCGCAATTTGTTACATAAATTAAAAGAAGTAGAAGAAAGTCGACATGCTTCTAGAGTTCAAAAACAGGCTCTAGTTTATAAGACAAGCGATACGTGAAAGAAGAAAGCAAAATATACTAGATAAAGAAAATGCAAAATTTCCATTGGAAAGTTGGAAGGTGAAAAACAAAAATCGAAAAGCTGCGGAAACTGAGAGAGAAAACTTTGTAGGCAAAATTTCAAAGGCTTTTTGATGAAAATCTCATGTCAATTAACAAGGAATCAACATTCATATGGAATGAAAAAAGAACATCAAGAGCAGCTGATATGACAGAAAAGGAAAAAATTTGGCTTCCTCGAAATTAAATTTATGCCCAAGATTCCAACAATGCGCAGTATTAGATAATTTATTGGTAATATAGAAAAACCTTAATATCCAACATATCTATTGAGTAAACTTAATCTATTTTGTGATTTTTTTTTTATGTCAGCAAGATTGCACGGTCTGTTACAAACACCCCCGCGATTTTCAATGCAGATAGATAGCATCATTAAAGGACTTAAATTTAATTATGTTTACACACTTTTAAATTACTTCAAAACCAAAACGGGGCAGGAGAGTTTATTAGAGGCTATTAATAAAATTGCAATTTTCGTGTCCATTTTTAAAAAATGAACAATTTTTTATTTTGAAAATGTAATGCTTTTTCTAAATGAACATACAATTAATTCACAAATAAATAAACTAAACAAACATCTCTCACCCAAAATAACTTAATATAGTAACCAAAGCAAAATATATTAATACAATAGTGTGAGGAGCACTCAAGTTTATAAAATAACTACAAATAGAATAGATCATAAAAAGTAAAAATAACATGTAAAAACAGATAATAAAATAAAATAAAAAGAAAAAAACATTAAAAAGGGGGGACTATAAAGCGAGTAGCAAAATCATAACAACTTACATGGACGGATATTTTATTATATTTTTACTATAATTTTTCTTTGTTTTATTTATATGGATATTTTATATATATATATATATATGGATATATGGATATATGGATATATATAATGGCTTCCCCCAAAACCCAAACTTTAAGTCNNATATATATATATATATATAAGAACATCCCTCATCCGAACTTCTTTAATATTATACTACATAAGAAAAGTCACTAATGCATACTATTTTAGAAACTTAAAATATGTATATAAATAGTTTAATGATGAAATTCAAATATTTCAGATATTTTATATTTAAATATTTCAGATCTTTTTAAAAGAATAAGGAATGCTATTGCAAAAACTTGAGAGCATTAAAATAGTTTAATGTTTCTTTATCAGATTCTGATTTCAAATTAAGTTCCGATTTTGTCTCTGTAAACTTAACCAACTCCTGAAGCAGATATTGTAAGTACACCATTAAATATTTATTCATAATTCTACTCATAATAATCATAAATGCATTCAGAAATGTCAAGACTCTACAAATCTCTCTCTTTCTCTTCCTCCGAAATTTGAAAAGAATTTAAGTAAAGCAACTAAATGAGTTCCATTTTCCCGACTTATATTTCTTAATGCTTAACAGAACTTGAACAAATGTTTATTAAAATTCTCTTTTGATAATTGTCAGAGAAATTTCGAAGCACATTATTACTCAACATTAAGCGGTGCTTGTATAAAATTGTGACTAAGTTCGTTAACTACTATGATGACAAGTTTAAAGTGAATGAAAGACGCTCAAAATGTTTTAAGATTCTAAATTGTAAAGAAATTACTTTTACATTGATGAAAGTCAGATGAAAATGATGGCGGTGTGTGTATTCTAATTGTTTAAACAAATCTCACGGTATAATCCATTTTTCTCACATGAAGATCTTGATTTCTTTCAATTCTCATCCGCATAAAAATACTAAAAAATAAAGGTATTACAAACATTTTTCTATCTTTAATTTAAAGATATAAACTAGGAAAATATCATAACAATATCTTTCAATTTATTTGGGAAATATTATATAAGATATAATTTATATGTATTAAACTAATATTATACTATAATATTGTACTATTATAATATTATACTATTATATATACTATTATATATAATATTATACTATTATATATACTATTATATATAATATTATACTATATTTTATTAGGGTAGTTTAATTATTTCTGGATGGACATTTTACTGGTTTTTAAAGTAACCGAAAATTAAATGGGAATTTCAAAATCAAAATTATATATGAAAATGCAATGACAACCAAACAAAATGATTATGATTTAATTTTATAATAATAAAAGTTGGAACTAAATCTGAGAACCAAATCCTTGTTAATGCAATAAAACTTTTTTGAATCATTTAATTGAGAATTTTCAATTTAGATATAATAATTTGCTTATTATCATGCAACAAAGAAATAATTGTACCAATTGTAGGTTTGGTAAGCGAAGCAAAAAATGCAGAGCCAGATGCAGAGATTGAGGTATGCATTCGCCACGTCGCTAAATGCAAAAAATCTTTAAGTTAGCGAAAAAAAATTGTGTTTTGGCGAAATCGGAGAATGATTTTTCCACTGGAAAGAAATTAAAATTACGTCAAAATGAATTTTTCTAAACAAATCAGTATGTTTTATTCGATTAAATTAATTTTTATTCGATTAAAGTGCTTAATAACCGATTAGAATTGAGTTCAAGTAATATACACCTGAAATAAACTACTATAAAATAGTTTTCTATTATGAAAAATTAATAATAAAAAATTTTAAGATTTGAATTTGGTGACTTTTTTATTTTATTTTATAACCATCGTTGAACAGCAGACCCAATTTTATGGGTTTACAACTACTAATGCTCAACTTTGTAGCCTTACAATTTTGAACCCGATCCAGAAGACAAGGGAACTCCAGGATCGAGTATTCGGAGAAATTTGCCAACGTGGATGACTTTTTGATGGAACTAACCCACATTTGCGTTACATGGAGAGGAAAATCACGAAAACCTTCCGCGGTTAGCCTGACGGCAAGGGGACTGTAACCCATGATCCGTCTACCACTGAGGATATTTCACGTCAGCAATGTGGTCGTTGCAAGCCGGATGAGGAATTCGTAGCAACTGGGATTCAAACCCGGTTCGCCTCATCGCGGCTCTGGTGATGTCTTTTGGAAATTGGTAATGATTCGAAAATTGGCAATTACTTTTGATATTTGGCGAATTAAGTGGCTAATAGTTTGAAATCCTTAGTGCGGGTCCTGATATGGTAAATCTAGGATAAAGATTTTGGATTTATCCAATTAACTATTGCTTCTTTTTGTCAAAAATTTGATATAAATAGACTACAATAATGTTAAAATGCATTGTTTGCATACAAGAATACAATTTAACTTAAGGGTAAATCCATCACAAAATGTAAAATTAATAGAAAATTTCTAAAAATTTAAAATTTTATAAACGCTTTGAAAAGTATGATTTGTTTGATTTAGAAATCACTGTAGCAACAGTTATGGTCAATAGCAGTTGAACACTAATAAAAAGAGTTAATTTTTGCCAAACAGAAAAATATCAATTTACGTTTTAGAAATCATCTATTTTGTAAAATTTATGACTTATGTTTAAACCTTTATTCCTTAATCAATATTCAAAATATTAAATTTAAATCCTATGTAAGAATGTAATTTCTAAATTTAAAATGAAAACCATTAATAAGTTTCCATAAGAACTTTGGCACGTGCTCTCAAAGAAAAAACTATTTTCACGTCGAAACAAAACGTGACACAAATTTTTTGGTGAACTTAACAAGGTGATAAATTACGTTTTATTTCTGTTCAAGTTGAACTGTAGCATTTGGTAATGATTTTTTGGGATTACATCTTTGTCTTATATTATAGTTGAGGCAAACTTTTTGAATATTATGGTTCAACCGTAGACTTCAAAGCAATTAATATTTAATTATCAGGAAATTATTTCTAAGGTACACTTAAAGAATTTATTATTCAAGAAAAAAAATCTTTAGAGGATATAAATGTATTTGATGCAAATTATAAGACAGTTAAAAATGGTAGCATACTGCAAAAAATTCCGAATTAAATTGCAATCAAAAGTATCAGCACTCAGGTGGCACTCAGGTTACTTTTTAAGGCATAATCAATTTTTACTGGAACACGTTACGGAACAGAAAAAAATCTGATCTATAGTAGTTTTTACTATAAAAATTACAGTAGAAATCTAATTAAGTAAAAACATATTAAGCAAAAATAGAAAATTACTGTAAAAATCTAACAGTAAAAATTACAATAAAGAAGGTAACTTGTAAAATAAATATTACTGTAAAAATCACTGAATCACTTTATACATAAATGTTACTGTAAAAATGTTATTTTATGTTATAATGACGGTATGCTATTTTACAATAAAGATAGAGTGATTTTATAGTAGGGGAGAGTGGGGTCAATTGTAACATTTTTTACTTAACTAGTTTTAACTAACAAAAAATTAAATATATTATTAGTATTAATTGACAGACGAGTAAAGTAGACTATCCTCTACTAGAAAAAAAATAAATACATTATTTTAAATGTTATTATATTAGTTATTAACAAGTTTTGACAGTCGTGCACTTGTTACAATTGTCCCCACTTGCGGGGTCAATTGTAACAGTTCATAAATTCAACTAAAACATAGTTAATTATACATATTATCATAGTTGTGATATATTTTTTTATTGATCAAAATGGTAGTGATATTTTAGGAGTAAAAATAATAATGAACAGAGACCTAAAGGGTTAAATTTTTAACTTTAATGGGTAACAAATTTTAATTTATGCTGTGAAAGGTGACAAATAAAATAATGCACATGCAACATAATATAAATGATATAGGAAACTATTGGTGGTTCTTAAAGAGTTAAGTAATGGTTTGTAAACATAAAATTATTTATTTTCAGCTGTTACAATCGTCCCTTTACTTATTGTTACAATCTTCCCCAAGACGCCATATCAGCTTCATTTGTTAAAAACAATGCTAGTTAATTAACAAAACTAGTTTTTTTTTGAAATGCTAATTAAGGTGTCGACTTAAATATTCGGTTAATAATTTTTATTTGTTTAAGCAAAATTACTTTGTTACAATATAATATTCTAGGGGAGGGTAGCCTAAAGCGGGTAGGCATTCGTATCCCGCCGCATGGCACGCAAGCCCCGATATCTAAGTATGCCCTGATTACCCGAATACTCACGAGTTTCAATCAGTCCCAGCGGAGCAGAAGTAAAGCGACATGGCGTAACCAAGCACAAAATAGAAAAATTTATAAGTTTATTAAAAAATTTCAAGGTATGTAACTTGTGGCTAGTCAAAATCCGGTTTTTTTTATTGTCAATATTATTATATTATTCTAACACTATTCACCTATAAACTACGATGTTCAATTTTTTTATTTTTTTATTATTTAAGGTTATAGTTTTTTTTAGTAAAAAATATGCTTTTGGGCAAAGCGGGTAGATACGTCTTTCTAATTCTTTGCGTCTTTCTAATAATTCTGATTACTTCTACATCTGTATTTGAAAACGTGGATCACAATTACTCTCAAGCTTCAAGGATTTCGCTACGACGCACAAACGGAGAAACTTCGTATGATCCAGCTGTTGAAGATGATCCTTCATGTTCTACGACAACTAGTGACAATTCATTTCAACCAGTGGAAGAGCTATTGACACCTCATGTGAAGCCTTTGGATATTAGACCGTTTCCAAAACCTACTTCGAACACTAGCCGTAAGCGTAAAACTTAAAGAGCTGAAGCCTTAACAAGTTCACCATTTAAAAATATGCAAATAGAAAAGGAAGAAAAGAAGAAACATTTTAGTAACAATGCTGCTGTTAAACAAAATTTAAAAAATCTTCCTTCGACAAGTAAACCAGGTAAAACTAAAAAACAAAGAGCTTCAGAGAAAAAAATTGTGAAAGAGTATTTTTGTCTTGTTTGTGGGGGGCCTTATGAGGACCCACCGCTAGAAGATTGGATTGAATGTGGAAATTGTAAAGACTGGGCTCATGGAGCTTGCACAACTTATTCAAGAAGAAGGTCTTATTTTTGCGAACTATGTCAAGAATAACAAATCATAATTTGAGACTGATAAAACAAGTCTAAAATTGTTATTTAAATGCTATTTTTAACGTTTATTATGTGTTTGATTAAGGTCTCATTATTAATTGTTAAGAAAATTAATATGCGCTTGTATTTGTAAAATCTATGGTGCTTACCCGCTTTGCCCGATCGGCTTACCCGCTTTAGGCCCCTTGTAGGGCAAAGCGGGTTTTTTCAGAGTTTTTTTTATTTTTGATAATAAATAATCATGAAATTTAAAATAACACAATAATCATCTTTTAATTTAAAGTTCAAGATCTCTCTTAAGAAATAAAATCAAAAACGCTGCAATAAAAGCCCAAAAACTACAACTTTTGAGAGTTTATTGTTAACCTACCCGCTTTAGGCCACCCTCCCCTAATACTAAAAAGAATACTTACGTAGAGTGAAAATATGTTTTGTGATGTAACGCTTTAAGAAGTGCATAAAAATGGTTGCCAGCAGGGATGTACATGTAGATTTATTAAATACACCTTGTACGCCACCTAGGAACCAAATCTAGAACCCGACACTCGAAATTTTTGCTCTGTTACAATCGTACCCTGTTACAATTGACCCCTAAAATGGACTTTGTAAATAATGCAACCAAAATGCTACTATTTTATACAGAATTTCTTAGGGTGTATATAAAAATGACATACATATAACATTTATATTTCATCTCAATTAAAACAATTTAAAAAAATTAACAATTTAAACAATATTTATAAGACTTTCTCAAAAGTTTTTCGTAATAGTAAGCAAAGATTCGGAGATATAATTCAATCCGAAATAAACTTATGAAATTAAAAAAATATATTTTTAGGAACAGAACAACACTTATTTTTTTATTAATTAATAATTTATGAATTTAAAATGCAAAATAACAGATCTACGGTGAATTATGAATTTGGACTAAGAAAGTAATTCTCTTTATTAATAAACTAAAATTTTCATATTTACTTTAACTGATATAAAAATAGATGTTTTGCAAATAAATAATATGTTATTTGATATGATACAAATCGGTCTAGTTTGAATTGTAACAAAAACACCAAATATCGTGCCAAAATGAATTTTTCAATACCATAGTTAATGTTAACTATGCGAAATTAAAATTAATCAAAATTATACCAAAAAATTAACTAAATAATCTTATATCTTACCACTTTCCTTAGTTTAAGTGATAATAAAAAAAACTAGTTAACCTTAGCTATATAAAGTACAGAAACTTCATATTACGCATCTAGCTGAAAACTATCAATTATTCTGGCCTTAACTTTTAAAAACTATGTATTTAAAACTATATACCCTACTGCATTATGCTTCACTTAACTTTAAATTTCAAATTTTTAGATATATATGCAAATAATTGTGTACGATTCAGTATATGGATATGATGTCTAACAAAATACAACACCTATTAGTAATCGCAATCGTAGTCGTCCTATTTCAGTCACGAATGTTTCTAGAGATTTGAATATTCCAGACTGAGCATAATCTAAAATATTAATTTTCTAAGATGACTTTCTGCGAACTTGAGAAACATAACATTCGTCTATATATTCTTACTATTTAAAACATTTAAAACTATTTAAAACATTTCAAAGCCTGATAATTAAAGTACCAAGTTTCTATAAACCACATCAAAGACTCAGCATTTATTTAAATTCTAGAAATGCAATGGCTTTCAAGAAAATTTTTTCTTCATCATAAACTTTCAGTTAATTATTATCTGATTATTAATTAATTATTTATCTAATAGTTTCAAAAATTTTAAACTTAAACTAAAATTATTAATAGTTTTAAATTGAAATTGGAAACTGGTTGCAATATATGGTGTAATATATGCGTATTAAATATTGCAATATATGGTGATGACATTTCAGGTATATACAGGTAAAACTAAAAAACAAAGAG
>NC_092209.1:56214593-56225341 GCF_043381705.1 Parasteatoda tepidariorum | reverse complement strand
CAATCCTCGACTCAGCTAAGACCCAATATATATATATATATTACAAAAAACGTAAGTCAGGTGAATAAATCTAAAATAAAAGGTATTGAAACCACGTATTTGGTAATTTTTCCGTTCTTCTGTTGACGATTTACCGAAAATTCTGGTTTTTAAAATTGCAGTCTTTTCCAAGACACAAAATCATTAAAAAGTACAAAACTGAGATATATATTTAACCGAATGCATGGTTTTAATGCCATGCTCTGAGGTATCATAATAAAATTGCAAATTTTATTGCATATTATAAAACTATATTTTATTGCTAATTTTACCTAAATTATTAACGAAGCACTTCGTTAAAAGTTACCAAGATTGTCTATGTTCCCGTAGAGCCAGATATACGGTAAATTTTAATATATTCTGGTAATTTTGACCATTCTTTTTTCTCATTGTTATACAGCCTATTCTAAATTTTTTATTTCAGATAAAATACCTAATTCGTATGTAATAAAAATATACGTTTATTTTTCCTCAGGCTGATATAAAAATAAATCTTGTAGCATGGTTTTAAAATTTGTCCGTGTTCAATTTTCCAGTTAATACCAAGCATGCAAAATTTAAATTATTAAAATCAAAATTAACTTAAATTAAAATTACACGAATAAAAGTAAAAAAGGAACCTTTAATTTTCAGAATTTGTTTGGATTTAAATAATAATAAGTAAATATTAATTTTTATGAGTGTAAAAGCTTCAAATTGCGTGACAAGAAAAAATAATTTATTCTTGCCACCAATTTTAATATTTTTTGAACTACATAATCTGCACTGTATTTAGCATCACTAAACATCGAAACTAACTGTATAGGATTCTGTACACAACTATGACGTATTATAAAATAATATGCGTCTTCAAAATTATAAATATTTTAGTAAGCACAATCGTAATCATCTTATTTCAGCGGCATAGTTCCCTAAGATTTAAATAATCCTAACTAAGACAACCTAGAACATGTCGTTTGTTAAAATATTTTCTGTGAACTTGAGAGAAATATTATTCGTCGTTCTGATCTTTCTTGTGAAGATAAACGCCTAAAGTTCAAGGCCTAATAATTACGATGTCAAGTTTCTATGAACTACTTCAAAGACTCAACATTTATTCAAATTCAAGAAAAGTTTTCAAAGCAACGTCTCTTTGTTTATAAACTTTTAGTTAATCACTTTGAAACATGAAAGTTGTTTTTTTTTTTATGTATTATGAGCTATGCTAGGTAATCGATATCCGTTTTATGTCAATAATATGTTTGGTTATCATTTCTGTAATATATTTTCGAAACTTTCGTGAAATAAATGGTTTTATCTAAAACGCTGCTAGTTAAATTAAATAAAATGATGCATGTCAATTAATAGGTATAATTTATTAGGATATGATGGAATACATAGCGGTTAAATAATGACAACTGATGTTAACCAATAGAGATAAAATTGAATTTAGGAAAATGGGTAGTTCTCCTTCATGTATACATTAAATATTATTTTAGATTATCAAATAAGTTAATGAAAATTAACTATTTCCTTATAAATGCATGATTGCAAACAGCCACTGCGTGCGTAAAGAAGCTTTCATAAATAATTGGTTTAAAATAAATGTTTTAAATATTTTTTTCACTTGACCGTAAGCTTAAAATTTCAGATTTTCACACCCATCAAATTAATATTATATTATTATTGTAGTTTAAATATATATCAAATTATATATTTTTTATTTGAAATAAGGTTTAATTATATTGTTTGACAGAAATGAAATAAGCTCTCGGTTAGGTTGCTTCTATTAAGATACTAAGATATAGGTAAGGTTATTAAAACTCATCTCGAATTTTCCAGAAAACAGTAAATAGAACATTGTGAGATTTGACAAGTAGTTTTGTTTTATTAGTATAAAAATAAACTTATATAGTAATTTCCATTGGAAAAACTTACACTCCATTTAGCTTTAAGCTATTTGTAGGAGAATAGCTAGATTTTTTTCCATCAAAATTAAATAGCACTTAATTGTTTTCAAACGTCATCCAATATATCTATCCATATATCCAAAAATCAGTGCCCTTATATATAGGGGAGAGTGGGGTCAATTGGAACATTTTTTACTTAACTATCTTTAACTAACAAAAAATCCAATATATTATTATTATTAATTGACAGTCGAGTAAAGTAGACTATCCTCTACTAGGAAAAAAAATAAATACCTAATTTTAAATGTTATTATATTAGTTATTAACAATTTTTGGCAGTCGTGAACTTGTTACAATTGTCCCCACTTACGGGGTCAATTGTAACAGTTCATAAATTCAACTAAAACATAGTTAATTATACATATTATCATAGTTGTGATATATTTTTTTATTGATCAAAATAGTAGTGATATTTTAGGAGTAAAAATAATAATGAGCAGAGACCTAAAGGGTTAAACTTTTAGGTTTAAGGGATTAAAAATTTTAATTTATGCTGTGAAAGGTGACAAATAAAATAATGCACATGCAACATAATATAAATGATATAGGAAAATATTGGTGGTTGTTAAAGAGTTAAGTAATGGTTTGTACACATAAGATTATTTATTTTCAGCTGTTACAATTGTCCCTTTACTTATTGTTACAATCGTCCCCAAGACGCCATTTCAGCTTCATTTGTTAAAAACAATGCTAGTTAATTAACAAAACTAATTTTTTTTACTGAAATGTTAATTAAGGTGTCCACTTACATATTCGGTTAATAATTTTTATTTGTTTAAACAAAATTAATTTGTTACAACATAATATTCTAATCCCCAAAAAAGTACTTACGTAGCGTGAAAAAATCTTTTGTGATATAACTCTTTCAAAAGTACATAAAAATGGTTGCCAGAAGGGGTGTACATCTAGATTTATTAAATACACCTTGTGCGCCACCTAGGAACCAAATCTAGAGCCCCACACTCGAAATTTTTGCTCTGTTACAATCGTACGCTCTTACAATTGACCCCACTCTCCCCTACATAAATAACATCCATATTCATCAATACATCCATATCCATATAAGTATCCGTATCCATAGATCCATATATCTTCCTTCAATCTATGCATTATGACTTTCATTGGCGTAAAAACTAAGTTAAATAAAAAGCAATAGCCTCCATTGAAAAAAATATTTATAAACAAATTTCATATTCAATCGCAATTTAAGTATGAAAAATACGCCAATTTTCAGATCATAAATTTATTTTATAATATTATATTCTGAAATGTCATGTTTATTGATAGAACATAAAAGCACAAACTCTGATGGGCAAAATTTATTCAGGAAAATATGATCTCAAAAATCACATTCACGGTAAACAAAACCCTTAAATATTTTCGCTTGAGCAACTTTATCGAATGCTTGAACATGCAAAAACAAGTCTTCATAAATTCTTAGACTCACATTCATTCATCTAATAATATTCTTTGCTTACAGTAAATAGTTACAGTAAGTACTTAGTTTATTAAATTTAGTTACTGATCTGCACTCCGGGCAGAGTTCCGTTACTGAGAGTTTACTGAGTTATTTATTTTTATACATCCTTCACTAGAGAACAGAATAAAACAAGTTCTCTATTCTCATCGTGGCCTATTTACTTAACCAGTTTCATGTGTAGTCTATTGAGAATAAAGAATGCGTCAGAAGATGAAGAAAAATTGTTCCGTGAGTTTGCTCTTAGCTTGCATTGAGTAAATACTGAAGAAATTCGAACATTTATTTTCTTTTTCTCATAAAACCTATTTTTATGATGAAAAGTGTTACCCTTGATTTTATTTTTACATAACTCAATAACTTTTAATTTTATTTTCACATAACCTAATAACTTATTTTAATACAATAACTTAAACAAAGCGCGCTTTACGTTAATATTATTCTCAATTTATAAAATTTATTATCTGCAATTATATAAAATAAAAAATAACTGAGTTATAAGCTGGGCCGAAATGCAGAGCTAAAAGCTAACTTCTCATAGAAACCAATAAGTTGTTTAATATTTTTCTTGTATGGTATCCCAGGGGTTAGAAAATCGGACTTCGGTTCGGAAAAGGACCGGGGTTCAATCCTCGACTCAGCTAAGACCCACCAAGTACATGCGATATACGTTCTCGTAAATTCAGTGGAATCGAAAGTTCCGTGGTTTCTGGCTGATCAGTGCCATGGCTATAGGGATCATGATCTGAGCAGTACCATGGGTATGGGGTTCTGAGTTAAGACGTACTTTCTCCTTTCGGGGCTTCCTTACCAAACAAAAGGTGCACCCTTTTTGACTTAATTCACACATGGCCAATGCCTAACGAACTTGAATTGTTCAAGTGTCATTGGAAGCAACATCAACATAGTTTTGTTCGAAACGTGCTTATTACATTACGCAAGCAGCATAATAATTTATAGCAATATTTTAAGTTTTAATTGAGATTAATAATTTATGCTAAAGAGAAAAGTGTTTTAATAAAACTGCAATTTGCCACTGTAAATGTGAGTGGGTTCAAAAATTATAGTAACATTACATTATACATTTATTACGTTATTGTTAAAATGTTTATTTATCGCACAATGACAAGAGTTTAGATTAATTATTCTCTGTAGTCTTAATTCATATGATTTCAACTATCATTAACTTAAATTCCAAGTTATATTGTGTTAAAAATTATGTTTCAAATAAATAAATAAATGTTTAATAGAAAATGCATTGAAAAGATTAAGGGTTTAAATATTTTTTTAAAAAAATCATAATTATTTTCAACTTTAAAAAATGATAGAATTGGTCAGAGGTGGAGCGTTATTTGTTACATGTTAGTAGCTTAGACTTTTTTGATTTTAAATTTTATTTAATTCAATTCAGCATAGGGAGTTATTGTTTTCTATTAATATTTAAAATAAATGTCGATTAGAAAAACTGCTTTTTTGGAAAACAATAGTTTGCGTAACGTTTAAGGAATCCATACTTTAAACTTTAAAAATATAATTGAATTGGTGGAGCTAGAATATCATTTTATGTATCAAATATTCTATGTCGATTCTACGAAATCTCATTCAATTCAACTATTTATTTTAAAGTAATATATTTTAAATAAATAAATGCCTATTAGAAGAATTGCTTTTAAAAGAATAGGAGTTTACATTGAAAATAATACAGTTTGCTAAGAATATAATTATTTTTCAAGGAAAGCTAACATTTAATAAATTAAACGAATGAAATTGAAGTATATTTGAATTAAAATTTAAAGTAAAAGGGAACTAATCTACTATAAGCAATTTGTTTTCTGTCTGAAATCCTTGTTGGTAAAAAACAGAATTACTCTGCACAAATTTAACTGTTCTCATTGTGTTACATTATGTTTAGTTCGTAAATATAATTAAACATATTTGAAAATTCGGGAAAAAATCATAGAAAACCATTAAAGAAATAGTAGCATTCTATAATTAATGCAAAGTATTTTTTTTTATTTAAAATTGAAAAATGTAAGTTATAGCGAAAAGGTAACGGACACAGATATGGAAACTGGAATCAAACGTTGTCAAGCAATGAACAGATATTTAAAAAAAAAACGATTAAAAATAAAATTTGTTTTTCTGAAATTTGTAATCCAATTTAATAACTTATTCAATAGTTTAAACCATCAACATTAAAAACAAACCTAAAAACTAAGTTAGTGAATATTCTCGAAAAATTAAAGAGAAATAACCAGATTATATTGATGAAAATGTATTAAAATTGAATCTAGATTTTAAAAAAAAAATGAATAAATAATGAAGAGAATAAAAAATAAAGGGATAAATAATAAATATATTTATAGTATATGTATCTATTTATTTTTATTGATCAAAATTTATTTTTTAAAAATGTTAAATGAAAATAAAAAACCTAGAGCAAAATATATTATACCATGGTAGGTAGGTACTTTATTTACGTTGCACTAGGGCTGTACAATGGGCTATTGGCGATGGTCTGGAAAACATCCCTGACGATGATCCAAAGACATGCCATCGTACTTTTGATCCTTTGCAGGGGGATGGCTCCCTTGCTTTGGTAGCAGAGAAGCCATCCCCCCTGCTCGTGAAGTCGATATAATGGAAACTGTATAATTTCAATAAATAAATAGATAAAAGAGAGAAAAGCTGCTTAAGTGAGATGTTTAAGAGACGAATAAACTAGAGAATTAGTTCGAGAGCCGATTGGGAGGCAGCTTTTCATGAATTCTCATTTTTATCAACATATAGAGACTGACAAAAAACTGCATCATCTGTAAAAGTTAATATTTGGTAATGTAACCACGAAAACAACTTTAATATAATACAAAAAGCAAACCCATCACAAAACCCAATAGAAAGATTGTCATGGATAAGCTACATAGTAAGAATTTGCACAAAATACCAAACTAGATCAGCTTTAAAATGGACCCGGGAAGGAAAACGGAAAAGAGGTTGGCCCAAACTAACATACACTCAAGTGATAATAAAAGAAAGCAACATTCTGGGATGACCTAGTTCAGGGAGAGTACAAGAGAAGCGTCTCTTGAGGTCTCATGTGTCCCCTGGAGTAAGTGAAATTAAGTCAAGTAAAGTAAGTAATGTGAAAGCACTATTTAAAACACATGAAATTATCATGACTGCTAAAAATTATATTCACGAAAAAAAAATCATCACTTTTTTGTGTGCATGTAATGCGGTTTTTTCCCCTCACTTTATACAATGAGCGTTTTATCATTTGTATTATATCAGTTATTCCATATTTTTTAAACACTTATTAATGAGTAATTAGTTATATATACCCATTTTATATTACATCTGGAGTAAATGAAGCATTGGTGGTGTAATATTCATAGTTAACAATTATTTAAAATTATTTTTTAATTATTATTATAATTTTCAAATTTTCATTTACTTTTTCTTTGGTTAGCTTTACTCCTTAATCTTAAATAAATTTAAAACAAATCAATGTTTAATACAATATTCTACTAAGGATCTATTTTTTGAAACACTTAAATAAAATTGATTTCTATCACCAATATAACTAAATAACAAAATTCTTACTATTTTAAAAAAAAGTAATTTGCATAATGCAATTATTTCAATAGATTACTACAACAAAAAAGCGCTTTTAAAAGCATTTATCAATACAATAATTCAATACTATATTGAAGTTGTGATAAAGCTGTATGGATTTAATCGTATCACACAATAAATTCATTTTAAAGCCAAGTCACTTTTAAATTTCTACCCTACGGAAACGATTAAATTTGTCACGCAATTTTTCTCGTCTATTATTACTGTACAATTTATGGCGACCCATTTGAAAATTGCTATAGGAAACAATTTATAATGAGGAATTTATGAATAAGCGAATAAACACGGATAATTTTTTTTCGTTCAAATGTTGTATAGTTTAGGGAAATTTGAACCTAAAGCGCTATAAGGGGACAACTTTATTGGTTTCCATAGAAATTACGACGCAAATAGTTTCTTGCGCTTTATGTAAATGCAATGGCTTGTGTTGCGAGAGGAGCAAACATAACCGCAGGGAATAAATCTGAGATTTTAAGGCAGGAAAACTTATAGTGGGAATATGCTTAAGTTGTCAAATACTAAGAAAGAGTTCTAGCTCTAATACTAATACGTTCCTAGCTAGAATACGTTTTGGAGAAAGCTCTAGTTTTCGAATATTAGAATAAGGATTTTTAAACTATTTGCATTTATGCTTATTAATATCATTGGTGCACGGTCGAAATCATTTATAAAAAGATCTCAGAGACCTACACACACTGTTAGAAATTTCATTCTAATATTATGGTGAAATAACTGGCAGCAATCTGACCATCCAATAAACCGTGAAGTTTACGGAGAAGAATTTTTTTTACCTTTACGGTTTGGAAACCGTTTGTAACTAGTATGGTTAAAAATAAAAGCGTGAATACGAAACTTCACAGTTTTTTGACCATTTACAACTGGCATGGTTTCAATACCACAAAAAAGGAATTTAATTGGGCAGTGGAGCTGGACTTTTTATTAAGTAATGGTTCATACAGCCAGGTAAAATTTGAAGTTGTATTTTATTGAATGAACCGTGGGATGTGGTTTAATTAGTATATCTTGCTTCATCTATCGTAAGAAAGGAAAATTATTAAGAAGCTTTATGGTGCTGCCATCTATGCATAAGTGAGAGTATCATATTCTAATAATCGCCACAAGTTCTGGAATGTAGGACACTGGAAACTCTTCATTTGTTGAAGGGAATGGAGAAAATATTGTGGTGTCAACTCTGGATCTCGAACCCCCGTTCTGAGGGTGATGAGAGTGACAGATTAGCCATCTCGGCTATAATATGTACTCAGCAGCAAGGAACTAAGTGGCTACATTATTTGGGTCTAGTTCAGCGATAAAATTCTGTTTAACCGTATTAGATGAAAGCAGTTAATAAACGATTTTTATTACAGTTAATGGTTTGAATACCATCGTTTTATGATAATTTGACTGTTTTGTTAGAATATGATAAAATAATAATTGTTTGTTGTCGCATAAAATCAATTCAATCAATAATTTGCATTATGGATAATTTTTGAATTCATATTTCATGAATTACTTATCAACCATTGTTGCTGCGTGACTGTAACTGGTTGCATGGTTTATTGTAAGAAATTATTATATAATATCATTATAGAGCTTCACCGTGAGAGAAGGTTTTTTTCAAAATTGAACAGAAATGCGTGAAAATAACTATGAAACAAATAATGAAGAATCTGAAAACATAGGTACTCATTATTAGGTATTCATTATTGGTGCTGAAAATTGAATAGCCTCAAAAATGACACATCATGATAAAATGACGCATCGTAACAAAATGACACATTATCATAATCTGTGACAAAGCTCAATGCTTATAACTATCAAATATTTGAAAAGAATATTGAATTAGATAGAAATTTGCAGCACTTACTTACATTCAAAACGCTTTTTTCGAATAAAGAATGTCGCCCCATCGGTAATCAACATTTTTACTTCCTGACCACCATGTTTATTTACAAATGTAAATGGATTCTAAGAGGTGCTCCAATTTTGAGTATGTCACTATAGTCAATTATAAATACATGGGATTTTCAAATTTGACAATATTTTTGCTTGGGAGCTATTTTGATAGCTATTTGCTAAATTTCGAGAAACATTTTTTATAGTGCTCTACTTATAATTTTAGAATGAATTAAACTAAACATTGCTGATGTGGAGCTGACATATCAAATCAAAAACAAGAAGTGTTGAAATTCGTGAACAATATATAATTCAGACGCATTTTAATGTTTTACTCCTTTACTTCTCAAAAGAAGGAACAACTGCTAATTATAAAATAAATAACGGTACTAATTAGATTACAAAATGTAACTGTAACGTGGTATATACACAATTTTAATTATAGTAAATAATTGTTCTTTCAAATAACAGCACTTAATTTCCTTAATTGAAATTCATGTAAACCAGGAATTGCGAATGAAAATCTTATTTCCCCAAAGCATTTTAATATCAAAAATTAGATCCATACAATCAGTATCGCGTTATAGTTAAATAGCTTAATCTCAGTTTGACTCGTTGTCGCATTGAATAAATGTTACTATCGAATCTCGCCCTTTCCAAATTATATCAAAACCCCATTTATTGACAAGACTTAGCATATAGAAAAGAAATATAGCTAAAGACAATTTCATGTGGAAAATTATGTTTTGCTCGCTTCGAGAAATTTCTAGAAGAACTTAAAACCTACCTCAAGAAAATAGCAAAAGCAGGCTTATTGCTTGCAGATTATAAATTACTTTAAGGTTCAATACGACACTAAAATAAAAACGAAAGTAAAATTGTAATAATAAATAAAAAGTAGGGAGCAAAAATATGTGATGAACAACAGCATCATATTTTTTCCTTCGAATTGAAAAAAAGTGTGTTTCTATCTATGAAATTTTCATTTGTTTCTGAAAGGAAAAGTATTTTCGTGAACAATGAAAAACTTTCTTTTTCTGCCACCTTCAAAAATATTTTCACTAAATTAATAAATATTTCTTCGATAAATCCATGTTATGCTCGCAACAACAGATTTTTTTTACTAAACCAGCCATTAATTTAAAATTCCAAACCCGAGATTTCATTGGATCAAACTCGCAGTGAAAGAAGTCAATTCTTTCTTTTCACGCCATAAATATAAATTTTAAATCTTTGAAATAATAAGAAAAGGTATATTGAATTTTTAATTCATTGGAGGAGTTATTCTAAATGCCGCAATATGAATTTTTTGCACTGTATATGAGGAAAAATGTAAGCTCAACACAACTTTAGCAGATTTCAGCTTTTCATTTCTAAGACCAGCTATAAATTCCAATAAAAATTGACAGGGTAAGATAAAGGTTTCAGTTTTATAGACATTCCACTCTTCTTTCTCAGCAACAATATGCTTTCTAAAGAAAATGTTTCACTTCCTCTATTCGAAGCTTTATGTTGAAAAAAAAATTTTTTCATGAAAACATTCTTTAGATAACTTTATAAGCTTACTGAAGTTTTATTTGCTGTTCAGACGTTTTTAAATGTAAGCACATACCTTGATTTAAAAATTTCAAAATACCATATTTGGAGAAAAATTTATGAACATAGAGCTATTGATTAACAGATCTTTTAATCTTAAAAAAAATCCTATTTAATTGGATAACATAAAGTAATTTCTTGATATATATATATAT
>NC_092209.1:56191020-56214569 GCF_043381705.1 Parasteatoda tepidariorum | reverse complement strand
TACATAAATAATACATAAATTTTTCTATTTGAAAAAACTAAATTCAAGAATAAAAATTAATGTAAACCATAAACCTATGTAAGCCTGATAATCATTCTCAAAGTTTATGATATTTCGTTTTCGAAAACCATATCTCAGTTTATTTTATTCAATTTCAACTTATGAATACGCCAAAAGCAAATTCGGAATTAGTACCCAATCCACGCTTGTGAGTTCAAAGCCTGATATTTAATTCAATTCTAAGATTATCGCTTTTAAAGCAATGAAAAAGTATTATTATTCACTTGAAATATATCCAAATTAATTTGTGATCTGTTTTTCTAGTATATACACAGCTGATAATAAACTTTATTTATAAAGTCGGGATCCCGCCAAAAGAAGGTCAATTATATAGAAAGAATCAAGGTCAATTATATACCCTTACTGAAAAGAATTGGGAACACTTCATTCAAACCATGTAGTTAAAGTCCAGTTAGGTACCTCATTTTTAATTAATAATGTGGAAAAAACGTATTAAATTTTTAAAAAAACTAAATTTACGCCGAACATTCAATTTACGAAAAATCCGCCATTAACTACAACTGCATGGTGTAATAAGAGGACAAAGTGTACAAGCAGCAAAATGCAACAGAATAAGTTGCAAAAAAAAAAAACTTCCAGCACCATCTGTCAAAAACGTTTAAACTTAAAATAAGAATTTTTAGGGAGGAAACGAAAGCCCTGTAACAAAAAACTGCTGCTAGAATTATTTCTCTTAAAATGAAACTTTTTTCCGGTTTTAATGTTTTGAAAATCGACATTTATATTATAAATAATGCCATACATATACTTTAATATGATTTGCACTTAATACTTTTGTTTGCAACAGTTTATGATAACTGTCAAACATGCAGGTATCGGCCTAAATTAGGCCGTTAAATACAATAAGTTAATCAGAGTTTATGGCGCGCGAATATTCTGATAAACTTCAAAAGGTGCTCAAAAACTAATTATTTATCATAGCTATATAAAATTAATGTTTTCATTTAGAATTCATCCCAATTGTTAAGTTACACAGATTTTTTTGCTTCAGATTTATTTGAACCACAATTTACGAAATTCAACTTTTTTAGAAGATGATTACAGCCGCAGTTATTTATCTAATTGCCGAAACTCACAAACATATTTATTTAAGGAGAAACTATTAAGGAAAAACTCAATATTGATAATAATATATTATTACCGACAACGTATAGCTAAATTGTAGCTAAATCTAAAGCCACTAACTGACCACGATGCTATAAAAGATCGATATTTTGTTTGTTTCTGCTGTAGCGAGTAATAGAGAGAGAAAATATATTTAAATTCGCATTTGAACCAGAAATATCTTTATTAAATGGATTCGGGAGATTCCTTGTTTGAGATATTGGTTTTGCCAATCTTTACAATCTTTCGCCAATCTATTGATTTTTTTATGTACTTATATAAATACCAAAATTGGCAAATACTAGAAAAGTTAACTTTGGTAGTAATATAACAATGAGATGAAACATGAAACAAGCATAGTATTTTTAGCAAAAGTACCGTTAAGTAAATAGTTTGCTTTGGTATCAGTACTATCGACGCTTTTCTTTGATACTTTTTCGATGCTGAGAATCAGTATTTGAATGCAATACTGTGCCACTATCTCATACTCAATTTAAAATGATTTCTTCAAACTCAGTAGTGGTAAGCAAAAGATAAAAAAATTAATAATTTTGCTAAAAATTAATATTACAAAAAGAATTAACAATTATACACCAAATTTCGTATCAGAAATTTACAGTAAATGATGTACCAAATTTCGTATCAGAAATTTACAGTAAATGATGTAAAAAAGTTTTATTTTTAACGATAGAAATAAATTAATAAAGATATAAGCTGATAACGATATCGTTATCAGATTAATATGACGTAACGATCAGATTAATATGACGTTTAGGAATGATTAGATAATTAATATTTTTATTTCGAATTCCTCAAGTGCTAAGTTAAATAAAGTTATTGACTTAGTAATGTTGGGAAATATAATACTAAGTTAATTAATTTTACGTATTATAGTATAATTATTTACAAATTCCTTATCTAATTAAAAATTTAAATTCAGATTAATCTAAATTAAATTAGAAAACTCAACAAATGTGCTTTATTTAAACTATTACTTTACATAAATTCACTTACTTATATAATTACCGAAACTGACAAATGGGGCTTACGAATGTATAAATGAATTTCAATGATAATATTATATACTATCGATAACTCTAATCTAAAGCATGTACCATTGTTTAATGATACTTCAAAGTATCGATACCTTTCCCGATAGTATTGAGTTGCATCAATGCTTTGTTTCGATGGTATTTGTGGTAAAATTTCATTTTGAATACTTTTTCGATGTTAAGTACTAAAGCCTGTTTTTGGTGTTATTTCAATATATAGTTAGTAAAGTTTCCTTTAAAACCAAAGGCAAAGAATGAAAATAAAATTAAAATTCTTAACCTAATATTAAAGAAAGAATCACAGATTACACCTAATAATTCATCAAACATTTGCATCACAAAACGAAGAAAAGTTTTATGTTAGCGTAAACTAATGAAGATATCAATTAACGATAAAAATTTTCGTTTTGCAACATTTGTTAAAAAATAACAGTGGATAAAAATTTATATTATTAGTTCTATTTTTTGCCATTAGTTAATTAATTTTGTGAGGAGATTGAAAACTTAATCATTTCTATGCTTACGCACAACTAAATACTACATGTAGTTTAACGCTGTTTGCAATTAATTATTGGACAGAAAAACGAAATTAAGTTCAGAACCTTTTTTATTACATTTACTTTCGCTGTATTAATGTAAGTCTAGTAATTACAAAATTTAAATATATTTCATATATGTTTAGTATGATTAACTTTTTCACATTCTTTAAATATCTGAAACAATTTATTTGAAAATTAATGGTCAGTAATTAAAAAAATGAAGCAGAAATACAATGGAGTAAATTAATTATGTAAAATATTCAACTTCAGTTGTATATTCACGAAATTGACCGATTATATTATTATTGAAAATTTAATGAATTTTTATCTCATGTATGCAATCTTCAAAGTAGGTTCGTAAAAGTATTGCTAAGTTAATTTAATTAAGTTTTATTGCTAAGTTAATTTAATTAATTAAGTTCTCATTGCTTTAAATAAACCTTAATTTTTTTGGTTTGCGTAACGCTATAAATGCATCGAGAAAAAAAAGTATGCTAAAAATTACCAGAATGTGGGAAAATTTACCTTGTTTCTGGCTCTATGGGAACCCAGAAAGCGTATTAATATTTACTGAAGTGCTTTGGTAATGATTTTGGAAAAATTAATAATAAAATATGGTTTTATAATCAGTAACAGAATATTATAAATGAGGAAAAATTAGGTAATTTTATCTTCGTACCTTAGAGCATAGCAAAAAAAAATCATTTAAATTTACTATACCTTTTTATATTTAATAGTAAACGTATGGTAATAATACCTACGTTTTTGGAAAACAGAACTTCCGATAAGAGGTTTCCATATGATTAAAAAGATTACCAAATGAAATGTTTAAATACCGTATGTTTTCGTTTTATTTGTGGGTTTTTTTACTAGAAATTTCATTACCGTAGTATAGTATTTTTACCCGAATATTTTTCCGTGAAAAATTACTTGTAGTTCTGAACATTACTTTACGTTGTTGACGTTACATTGGGCATTATATATTTAAAATATTATAAAAGAAGAACTAAATAGCCTAGCTAAATTTTTAAATTTTTCCTGGAGTAATATCGATTTGAAATTTTACATTGTTATTAATATTTTGGCTACTATATAAACATTAGCGAATCAAACAATTTTAAATTCTTAATGAATAAAGTTAAAGCTTGTTATTTAAATTAAGGTCTAAACATCCTTAAATGTTTTGTTATTTCACAAGAAATGTGTGCTATGGCAAGCCTTTGAAATTAAATAATAATTAAGAAATTTTATTGCAAGAGATCAGAAATTTTCTACATCAAGCTAATGCTATAGTGCAATTATAACTGCAGAAATCTCATGTCTAAGTTCTTGCAATAACCCTAATTGAAGCTCATTAAGAAATTTTTCACTAAAATGTATCGAATAAGTTACTTATTTCATGTTTGAACACATTTTTTTAAAAAAAAATAAATACTGTTAAAATTAGTTTAATAAAAATTTTCATATCTTTAATTAAAGATGAATTTCCTATTTACCGCAATAAAATTTTAAAGTAAGTTTTGAGATTTTATTTAACTGTAATTAATCAGTTATCAGTAATTAGAACCAATTTCTAGTACCTTTTTACAACTGAAACAAAACATACAAAAATCTCTATTTTAGTACGCAGAAAAAGAATCCTGGTAAAATTACTGTAGTGTAATGACATTTCTTGTAAAAAAACAAGTTTCTGGTAATAAAAATTATAATATACTGTTTTTAAGCAATGCATTTGGCAATTTTTTCATTTCATATGGTAATTATTACTGAAAATTCATTCTGGTTTTCAAAACATCTCACATATATTGTTAATATTAACTCACATCTAGTAAAAAATACAAAACTGAAAAGTAAATTTTACCTAATAAATGATTTTTATGCCATGCACTAAGGTAATATGACAAAATTACTAAATATTACCTCATTTACCAAATTTTATCACATATTATAAAATTATATTTTATTGTTAATTTTACTAATTATCACAAAAGTGCATCGTTAAGAAATACCTAAGTTTTTGGTTTTCCTATAGAGCGAGAAACACGGTAAATTTTACTATATTCCGGTAATTTTGACCTTACTTTTTGTTCAGTGTAGTTAAAATTTTATGCTAATCACAAAATATAATGTTTATTTAAAAAAAAGAAGGAAAATTTAAATTATCTGAAGATTACTTTTTTTAGCGTTTGTGGCAGTGGAATCCTAAAATCAAACTTTTTACTAGTTTTCAACTAGCTAAAGTGCTCAGATCTCTATAAGAGCTTCAAGTCTAATGAAAATGTGAATTTCAACCATTTTCATATTGTCACAACCAAAATTTATTGAGATAGTATTGGCGACTATCAACCTATGCCAATTTCGCCAAACTGACATTATGGATTCAAGCCATTTTTTGGCCTGTAGAAGACTAGAAAGAAGCTTTGGTTCTCGAGGAGATCACCAAATTGTGATATATTAGGAAACAATAATAATAATGATCTTTCAATGATCAAACTTTAGTTTCTAAAATATTAAATGGAGCTCTGATATAGATACAAGTTGGAATATTTTTTACCCGTTACGAACAATCTCCCTAACAATGTATCAATGGTTGGTATTTATCGTTAGGGAAAATTAGACTTTTTTCGAAATAGTTGGAACATTCGAATTCAATTGCAGATCTGTAGTGGTTAACTATTTTCAATTGTGTTCTAATCATCAGAAGCAAATTTTTTTTAAATTGCAATTTATTTCCAATTAAAAATTGCGGGTTATTTCCGAGTTGCTAGACTGCTCTAGTTTAAACTGAAGCTTTGCGTCTGATGATAATACAGACTATTACTTTTTTTGAATAATGCAGGCATAATTTTACTTTTTTTTAAAGTTTGATAAGTTTTTTAACGAAGTAAAAAATATAAAATAAAGAAACCATGAAATAAAATGTCTTAAAACAGGGTTTTTTTAAAACAGTTTTTAAAAAAAACTCATTTTTGTATCGCTTAAAACTTACACTGAGAAGAAAATTATGATCAAAACTGCCAGAAAATATACCGTGTTTCTGTGTCTATGGGAACACCAAAAGAACAAGGTAATGTTTGCCGAAGCGCTTTAGTAAAGATTTCAATAAAAGTAAAAATAATTCATGGTTTTATTTGATAATTTTACAATATCATAATTTTTTCAAACAATTTATCAATAATAGTAATAATAGTAATTCTATCATGACATAGACAAGACATAAAATCCATTTATTCGGTTAATTTTTTCTTATAAGTTAAATATTTTTTATTAAATGTGTCGTAATAAGAACTACAATATTGAAAACAAGAATTTATAATAAACCGTTACCATAAGAACAGAACAATTACGAAATAGATTTTTTAAATACCACCTATTTTCGTTTTGTTTTATTAACCAGAATTATGTTTTTTTTCACCAGAATTTGCATAACTTTACAGTACGGCAGTTTTGCAAGAATGTTTTTCCTTATGTAGGGCGCAATAAAATTTCACTTACCACCCAAAATTCCTCTTTACGACTTTTATAAAGAATACCCATTATATTTCCAGTTATTTTGAAAAATATTTTTTAAATTTTTATTTAATTATTTTGGTTTTTCTAAGAAAGTGATCTTATTTGATGCAAATATTGTATCTACTTGAGAAGGATGTTTTGGACATTATATATCCTGGATCGTTAATTTGGCTTCATAATTTCGAATAGAATTTCAGAAAGGCCTCTGGATCGTCTGGATATCATCATGATTACCGATGCATAAAGGCAAGCATGATCTCAGAAGGTAATTGTCAATGGATGATTGGTGAAGAGCAACTTTAATTGTGAAGAGTTACTCTGGTGTGCATTCTGTACTATTTGCATTGGGAGAATGAATATTTTTCAATTTCATTAAAATTTGATACGTTTGATTAAGGGCAATTTTGTAAAGTCTACACTCGTGTCACATTAAGCTGGTGAAATGGCTTATTAAACTTTTTTAACATGCTTTTTGTTGCTTTTATTAATATTATTTTAATCATTTCAGAAGGAGATCTACTTTAACTAGAGTTCTCCAGAGGAGCACAATTAAAAATGTAGAGCACTCTACATTTTAAAAATGTAAAGCGTCGCACAGAATATATTTTAGTTTAATAGATTTGAATACGTCAAGTAAGAGGCATTTTTCGTAAAATATATTCAAATGCACGCCACATTAAACTGACGAAAACATTTAACAACTGTTGACGAAGAAATTTAATAACGTTGGTTTATTTTTTTTATATCTGCGAAACGCATTCTATCTGTTTCACGAGTTTTGTAACAATTATATGCAAGAGTATTTATTAAAATGAAATAAATGTTTTTATTTATTTATTTATTCTAGTAACTTATAATATTTGCCATCACTGTTTAAACCTTCAACAAGCGTTTCTGGACGAGCAAATATACATCGTAAAAATATTTCTGTTTATTAAAATTGTTACAACATCAAACAGAACATGCTGCCATCTGGTTATTAGATATGAAACTAATATATTAAACAGTAAAACCAGAACAGAAATTTAAAAGACAAAATTATTGTTTGAAATCTAAGTTTTGAGAGTATTTTAGTAATGAATGGATTTTATGGATGGAATGGACGACATACCATCAACAGCAATCGGATTCCTGCCTTCGGGATATGAATCAGAACTTATGACCATTGGGCAGCTTGAGACGCAATAACAAAACTTTTCGCTATTTATTTGAAATTTTTTTAAGCAAAGTTTTTGCGTTAACTATCACCAAGGTTTGTAAAAAATATATATATCTGACACAAAACAGAAATATTTCATAAACTAGGAAGCTCCGCCCCTTATTCATTTCCTTAAACCTACTGCCGTGGTTTCTTCTCATTCATTATTGAAGATCAAAGAAAGAGAATGGTTTTGGTTCATTTTTCACAAAAATTGAGATTGGAATGCCATCGGCTGTACTTTCAGGAAAATTTTTGCAATTCAATAACGTGAAAACAACAGTTCGTGTCCATGCGCTAATTCGTTTTTTTTCTTCCCGAAATCACCTTTCATGTACATAAACAGCACTGTCTCCTTGATCTTCGAAATTATTTTCCCTTATAAGTCAACTAGCAAATATTATTTTGTTATTGTTAAAATATTTAATTATTAAAAGTTTATTAAAGCATATTTTATCATTATTATGTTATTCGTAACTAAATGAATAGATGGCTGGAACTATAACCTCTTGCTTACAATATTTTACATACAATGCTCGCACTAGAAGAAGTTTTTAACCTCTCTTCAGTCTTCATATTTTTGAAAATTTCGATATATATGTTTGGTTTTCTATTTAGAAATATCTAATCTGTTTCTTGCTTTTATAATTTGTTCATTTTTTGTTACTTTATCCATCAAGACTAGAGCGAGCTGATAAAATGAAAATTGCAAAGAAGAAATATTTTTCTACAACTAGAGATAATTCATTTTTATTTAAAGAAAAATAATGAAAAATAAAACACTTAAAAACGAAACAATTTCAAACAAATAGGAATTTTGAAATAAAAAAAAACTCTCCTGCATTTTATAATTCAAAATGGTCAGATCAACACGTCAAATTTCAACTCTGCAGCTGCACTTTAGAGAAAAGTAGACCGGCCAACATGATTTTTTTTTACAAGTTTAACAGTAAATAATTCTAGAACTAAAATTCAAATTTTATTTTTTATTCCATTGAACTTCTCATAATTTCGAGTTTCCAATTCTTGTAGATTTTAAGCTGCAAAGAAAAATTTAACGTAAAGCAAAGTGAGAAAAAAATCTCAAAAGAGCCTTTAAAATTGCAATAACATTCGAACAAATCGTAATTTTGAAGAAAAAATTTTTTAAGTTCATAAACAAAAATTGTCTTTTTAGCATGTCAAATTTCAACTCTGCTATTGAATTACTGGGGACTGCAGAGTGACCTGTATGGTATACAGCTTTCTATGATGAGAAATTTTCTATACAGTTCTTATACAAATTCATGCACGCATCAATAACTTAAACTTTCTAATTTTATAATTCGTGAACTGCAAAACAAAATGTAAGGTTAAGTTGAGCACACGAGACAGCGGTTGTAATGGTAACTCTTATCAGTTTTCAATTTAGCGAAAAACAATTCAAGTACTATTTCACATAGTACTATTATGTAACCATTTTTAAGAAGTTTCACGAACATCTTTGAAAACATATTGAAGTGAAGTTACGTTTTTTTTTTTTTTTTTTTTTTTTTTTTTTTTTTTTTTTTTTTTTTTTTTTTTTNTTTTTTTTTTTTTTTTTTGGAAATAAAAAGTTTCAAAAACATCACTGCAGTGTTTTGAATTGCTTAGCTTTTTTTTATTTTCTATTCATATTCTCTAAAAAGAAGTCATATTTTTTTCATTTATTAAGATCCATTTTAAGTAGAATTTTTTTTTGGCTTATATTGTTTATTAGTGTGTTTCTGTTTACCGAATATAAACTGAACTGTGCTCAAGGTATCACTTGGTAACCAACCAAAAATTCTGTATACTGACAATGAAAACAATTTTGTACAGTTAAAAATAGTTATAAAATCATATGTTCTTTAAAACTGTAAAATTTTCACAAAATAGGGTATTAAACTCTACTTTTCAGTAAACAAAAATTATTGCTTCTTTTAAAAATATCGCTTTATGAAGCCATTTGTTATTCAAGTACTTTGTTAAAAAAGGGATTAAAATTATCTTACGCACATTTTCCGAAATATTTTAAATGGAATTGTATTTGAAATATTTTATTTTTGTTTTCTGAATATGCTTTTTATAATATTTAGAGCTAAAAAAGTTTTTACTACAAAATCGCATATCTTATTTCTTTAAAAAATATATAAAATTTCTGCTTTTTAAAAGGAAAAAATCTAAGCAAATTTGTTGCATACGACTACAGACTCATATTTTCTACAGTACAATATTTTTTTGGATATCTTTTCAAAACAATTATAGAGAAATTTTATTTTCAAACATCGTTTAGCGTCATTTCCTACGGAGAAACTGCTGCTTTATTTCATAAAACTAAAATCACCTATTGCTCTACTGAATTAAATATTTTCTTTTTCTGATTTATGGATTAACAAATATCTTAAAACTGGCTAAACTAAATGTATTTTTATCGTTCATTAGACTAAAACTCTGCACTTATTAACTAGAGTTTTGTGATCATCATCCTTTAGCCATTAATATGAAGTCTTAGTATGTGACGATCCCATCACTAGATCAAAAGTTATTTTGGGAGTATAATTTTTCTCTTTTTTGCACACTGTACTTGTACGATACTAAACAATTCAAATATTATGAATACTTGAAATTGATATTATATGCAAATTTGAATTATCTTGAACACCAATAGATCTGCAGATTAATGAATATTCCTTTGGCATTGGACATACAAGATTATTCGACTTAATTCTCTTAATTAATAATAACTAAAAGAAGTTTAAATATTATTTCTTTAATTAAATAATGCATATAAATTGAAGTTCTCCTTGAATGGGAAAGTATTAGTTTAAATTTTGTTTTGAAACTGCTGTAGCCACATTGAACCCTAGTATGCTAAACAATCCAAACATTATATATACTTCGAATTGATACTGCTTGTAAATTTCTGGAACAGCAATGGATCAACAATCTCATGAATATTCCCTTAGAAACCCTATGCGTGATCAAGATGCCATCATAATTAACCATGCATGAAAGAGACCACGATCTCAGAAATATATTGTCATGGGGACAGGATTTTAACCCCTATTATAAAATACTACGCAGGGGAATAGGTTTGTAATCATTAAAGCCTGCATGGATTAATTCCTTCAACTGTATTCAATTAAGCAATGAGAAGGATGGTTTATCTGAACATTATCGTGGAAGATTTGCATGGTTATGCTTTTAAGAAGTTTGTTTTGAATTATCGAATTCAGTTTACTTTGGTCATTTTAAAACAAAAGATATAGTAATTTAAATGACGGTAGGTCAATTTGAGTCTATTTACACAATTATCCATATGACGCAAAAATAAACAACGATTATGCCTTAATTGCAATTCACGACAAGTATTAAATGGAAAAAAAAAGTGCTTTTTAAATTTGACCGTTCGTGACAAAACAGAAGTTTCGATGGTGATATTTGTTTGAAAATAGTTATTAGTAAAAGAAAAAATTGTTTCAAAACTTTCTTCATACATTTTACTATAAATTAAATAGAATTAGGTAAAATCATTATATACGTTACATGCTTTTGGCTCGATTTTGAAAAATTTCACCAACGCCAGAGTGACGCGTTTGACGTTTGTCGCTAAGCTCAAGTTCAACCTCAAAATCACACCACGAATTCCAAATTACGGATGCAAAAGGGTTAAAAGGAAATAATCCCCTAAGTTACACCAAATCTACAGCTACAGATTGAAAATTTCAACGCCGTACCAATGTCGCTAAATTCACCGTGCAACTTATACTAGTATTAAGTCTAGAATTCATCTTAACGTAAGAAATTTCATAAGAGTACATAAGAAACATTTCGTAACATTTCGTAAGAGTTACATAAGAAATTTCAATGCAGAATGTAAGATAACTGTCCTAACTTTCACTACTACGAAATTGAACTCAACATCAAAATTATAATCAACATACTTTATTTATTAAGTTCTGAAATTGCAGGAAATGAGCAAACATTAAATTGCATACAGCTATATACACGCCTCTTAATCGCCTTTTTTTTTTTTGAAATATTTCTTAAAAATATTATTTTGTTTATGAAATATAAAATTTTTATAATTTTGTGTAAGGATATTTTGTCATTGTATTAATCTCAACAAAGAGAACAATTTTTTAATTTGAAAAATAATCAATTCTATTTGGAAAAAACTCTAAGTATATACTCTTGGAAATACAGAATGCATTGCACAATAAAAAGTAATAAATGAGAAGTAATTTAAAGGCTGCCTTATATTATAACGATGACCATATAATGTATAACAGTTCAAATTAGACGTTTCAAATTATACTAAAATACTTTATAACACTTAATGCCGTTATTTATCTCTTTTGATCTTTTATATTTTCAAAACATTTCGATATAAATGGTTAAGATTTTATCTGTTCAATTTTTGTAACTTTGAAAAGAATTAAGGTGCAAGCTTATAAAAAAATTAAACCATTTTTTAACCGTTATTTCATTTATTACCATTATTATTTCCTTTTTTATTTTTTTTTGTGCGGTACCGGTAGAAAAAGGCGAGCGATTGAAAGAGTCAATTTGCAACTTTGTTGAAAGCAAAAGGTAAGAGAGAAATGTTGAATGGTGTATGAATCAAAATTTAATTAAAGTAATTTGTGGGGTCATAAGAACTTTCCCTCCGGTGTCAAAATATGAGTCATCGGAGTAAAGGTAAGTTATTTTGTATTCTATTTAATAAATATTTTAATATATCGTAATAATTTAAATTGTTCTCTTTTTAATCATCAAAAAGCAGCGTTTTTCCCAGTAATAATCGCCAACTTGGCGAAATTTCAAGAGGTGGGCCATTTTAGAATTTTACCTAGCAATAATTTAAGCAGTGTTAGAATAGTTAGTTATATGTTAAGTATTTATTTAGAATTTTTATTTATCGACATAAAAACCTAGCAACAAATGATGGTTTAGATTTATTTTTGAATGACTAGCATAAACATTGCAATGGTGCCACATTTTATGCCAATTATTGGGGACAGAGCTTGCCTTTTTCGGGAAATAGCATATATATATTATATGATAATCAAGTCATAGCTCAAAAAGAAGCTGTACCGCACGTAATGGAACATTGTGATGAGTTTTCTACCTCATCTCACGACAAATATGGAAGTAATTTTACTACATCTGCATCCTACTGTGCTGCAATGTCCTAAACTTATACTTACCGTTATTTGTATGATTTACTGGTTTCCCTCATTTTAAATCATTTGACTCATTTTAAAGTTTTACTTAAATTTAGTATATAAGGAAATTTGTCAATATCGTGGAGATTTTTTCAAAATAGTTGAAATGAAATTAAAGTACTTCCGCGCTGGCAAAGCCGCGGACAGCAGTAAGACGCTGCTAGAATTTAATTAATATATAGTTTAAAGCGAATTTAGGTGTTAGTATTGGAGTAGAGGTTGAAGAATTACAGTGTCTTGGTTACCATTTACTGCAAACTAATTTTGAAAGGTGACCAAGCTGGTAACGAAAGATGGCTAGTTAGTAAATATAATACTAGATTTGGCAACGAAATAGTAATCCATTTAATCGACAAAATTGTGTAAATAATAAGAATACATAAATTTATAGACAGCAGTATTGCACCAAAAATGAACCGTATTCCTAGATTTGGGAATAATAAGTGATAAATTTACCTGAGAGGGAATTGCTTAAATAAATTCATTGCCTGATTTACAGTCAAAAATACTGGACTAAAATATTAGTATGCATAATCTTTCCTACATTTGGGGATTATATAGTTATTCATTTAATCGAGAGATAAAGTTGCTCAACCAAAAAATCTGTTGACAAAATTTGTTGACAAAAATGTTTACCGCAGAATATTTAGAGAATGAGTCACAATTGCATGTTTCCTGCCTCGAAGAAGATAAGAGATGCTGCTAATTGTTCCTTAGAGAGCTTGAAAATGAATCTTTATTACAAAGAAAAGACACCTAATTGGCGATGTTTGAGTTTATGTAAACAACTCATATTTTCTAAGATGATGTTATTCGCTCTTTTTTTGTTCCAAGCTGAATTCAAAGGAAGAATTAGTTGAGAAAATGGAATCTATGTTTACTTTTATTCATAGCTGTAAAGCATGAGAGTTATTGTTTAAAAGAATATTTTATACACTTTCTACAATAAATTGTCGAATTTTATAGAGGGATGTTTTGTTAACCCCTCGGAGAAAAAAAATCTCAAATCTTTCTCAAAAATTACAAAAAAGATCAGCCACCAACCTTAGGAAGTATGTAAAAGCTTATAGCTTTGAATTGACATCTTTTGTCACCTCAATGAATCAAAAATTCAGAAAATTTGACCAAATTTAAATGTTTAAAATTCAAAAATTTAAAAATTGGCTGTTTCAAGTGACTTATCTAAATTTTGGTATCAAGTAGGTGAACGCATGACATTTAGCGATAATTTTAAAAATAGGTCACGTAATATTTTTAATATACAGTAACTTTCAAGCATTACTATATGCATAGAAACAATAACGTTATATTCATTTATTTTAAACATTTTTAATAGAATTTTAACAGCATTTTTCATTAAGAGGCAGAGTTAAATTTATATTCATCTTAATGATGATTAATGGACATTTTTTCTGCTCTGTTCTTAAAATATTTAAAGTACTTGTTGTTTATTGTTGCTATTTGCCATTGCCAGCAAACCTGATTGGGAAACCAAGCGAATTTAAGGCAAAGGGTACGTTTACTTTTTTGTCAGTGGCACCATCTATGGCCAAGAATACGATTTCGGCGACACACGCGTCACAGTCAGCTTTTTTACCAAGCGGACCCATTCATACATTCATTCATTCATCCACAGATTTTAATATTGATCTGAAGCAGACAATTATCAATGCACAATTCAGTACTCCCAGAGGTATTGATTTTCATGGGAACTTGGAGGACTTTGTGACCCCGACTAATTCACAGTGCACTAGTCACCATTTAATGCATGGAAATTTTTCAGCCGGCGGGATTCAATCTCCTGTTCTTACGAACACGAGTTCAACGTCCTGCCAACTAGGCTATCCCGGTCCCCTTTAAGGCACTTACAAGGGAAACTAGGGAAGTGTGACTCGCCAATTTTGAAATAAACTAGTGGGATGTATGCCTTATGAGGAATAATTTTAGGGAGCAACATTCGTTTCGGCCCATAGAAGGTCCTGTAAGAGATAAAAAATAGTTCAATATATAGAAAAATCGGTATTTTATTACTTCAATGCAGACTATTAGTTATTGTAATTGTCTCATACTCCAATTAATTTGTAATTAATTGGATAATTAATTAATTTTCTAATTAATAAATCAATCAGAAAATTAATTATTAATTAATTATTATTTAATTGTTAATTAATTATTAATTGATTTGCAATTACATACTCCAACTAATTTGGAAAGTTTTTTGAAAAAAAAATTTAAAAAATTCGATGAAAATTTTTTTTTTTAAATTAACCTAACAGGTTTTTCTGAAAAACTACAGATATATAAAATTTTCAAAATCAATTTCGACAATCAATATGCATTATATAGTACGTGAAAGTACCACAAAATTAATTAGAGTATGAGACAATTACAATAACTAATAGTCTGTATTAAAGTAATAAAATACCGATTTTTCTATATATTGAACTATTTTTTATCTCTTACAGGACCTTCTATGGGCCGAAACGAATGTTTCCCCCTAAAATTATTCCTCATAAGGCATACATCCCACTAGTTTATTTCAAAATTGGCGAGTCATACTTCCCTAGTTTCCCTTGTTAGACACATTTGTTGCATTCAACCGGTCATATTTGTATTTTTATCCCGAGTTACCGAAAATTATTATCGAAATTATATTATCGAAAATTATACTTAATTATATTTTACTTTCTTTTCGTTTCTTTCATAAGCCCTTTTACTCGAAATTTTACTCGTACATGGAGAAAAAAGAATTTGGCATAATTACGTCACTGATTGGTGATGGTGTTTCTGGTTAAATAAATAAATAAATAAGCATACTTCTGATAATTAGAACCAAAATATATGATATTTAAACCTTTCATTTGGTAACTTTGCCTCCCATGCGGTAATGGTGTCCCGGAAATTCCAATTTTTAAAACACAGTTCTTATTGCCACTCACATTTAGTAAAAAATACAGAACTGAAAGTAAATTCTTACCGATTAATTACGCCATGCTCTAAAGTATCATGATAAAATAGCAAATTTTACCTTAATTAGTAAATTTTATCCCCTACTTTAAAAGTATATTTTATTGTTAGTTGTGCCAAAATCATTACCAAAGTGCGTTGTTAAATATTACCGAACTTTTTGCTGTCTCCATACTGTTCCCAATTTAATTATTTTCTGGTACTTTTAATCATATTTTTTTTCTCAGTGCAGTTTGAGAAAAAAAATCAGTGCTTGAATCGGAGTGCTGAATTTTTTTTAAAATTTTGTTTCAATAAAATATTTTAAAACATCTTCAGACATTTTAATTACTCGATGCATTATAAAACAATATTTAGCTATATTGGTTTATTAATTTCAAACTTAGTCAGCCCAACTGAATAATTAATAGAGCATTTTCTGCTACATTCTAGCCACTCTCAGTTTCTTTAAATGGTATTTTTATTAATCGAAAGTATTGTTTCTAATGCTTCTGTTATATTTTCGTTAATCTGGATTCGTACCGTTAAGAAGATGTGTAATCTCTGGAAAATAACTGTACCTTTTTATTTGTTTCTTTGGAAGATATATTTAGCATTTCCTGATAATATGTATCCGTCTTAGCAAATCACAATGTCACAGAGAAAAAACAATCTGGTAAACGTATCGCACTGAAAGGTAATTGCCTTTAAAAAAACAACAACATAATTCTGATTAATTAATCCAAAATATACGGTATTTAAACCATTCATTACTTATTTTTCCGTTCATATGGGATCGGTTTAAAGGAAATTCTGGTTTTAAAAATCAAACATTTAGTAAAAAATATGAAACTAAAAAGTAAATTTAACCGAATAAACGGTTTTCATGTCATGCTCTAAGGTATTATGATATAATTACCAAACTTCACCACATCTATCAAATTGTATCACACATTATAAAACTTTAATTTATCGTTAATTTTACCAAATTTGTTTTCAGTGAGTTTCAGTAAAAATTACAGAACTTTTTGGTGCTCTGATAGAGCAAGAAATATGGTACATTTTACGATATTCTGGTAGTTTTGATCATATTTTTTTCACAGTGTAATAAACTCTCAAATTAAAACTTTTGAAACTTACATATTTTAGATAAATATAATAAATAAGTAGTCCTCCGATAGCTGAAAATTTAGACTAATTTCGTTACAAATCCCATTAATGTACTAAATTTCTCTGTCCTTATTGATGTCATAGCTGTGGTAATTGCCAAATTTCTTGACAAAATAGTCTTGGGTGTCTTAGACTAACAAAACTTTGCTTTAAATTTAAACTTAAACAACATGAAAAACATGTTTAAAATTCAAAGTTATTAAACATTTTTCTTCTACGTAACTGGAATTCCAATTAGGTTTGATATTTTATGTACTAAAATAATTCAACTTTGCATCTCTACCACTGACCTAGATTTCCGGAAATCATTTCATGTTTTGCAAAATTCTAATAATTCAGTTACTGATATTTAAAGCAGTTTAAAATATCCTAATAATTCAATTACTCATCTTTAAAGTATCGCATTCTTATCAAATATTTTTAAAACTATTTTCTTTAAAATTCTAGATCTTGAAAGTCGGGATACCTCAGTTTAGGCCCAACAGACCTGTTTCTTATCCATCTCCTCTTTTATTGTGTTTTATTTAAGTTTGTTCCCCATCTTCTACTAGTCAATCCCTTTTTTCCTCATTGTAACTTTTTAATTTTTTCTTCCGCAATTTCTGTTTTTTCTTCGTTCATTCTTCGATTGAGCACTTTTGAAGAACCTTCGTTATAGTACTGAAACTGTAGCATGTAAAAGTTTTAAAAATATTTTTTGTGTTCTTTTAATGTTACTTTGCCTTTTTTAAGACGCAGCACCAAGTTAAATCTATCTTACTTTGACGATCGAACCACGGCTCTTCCGGAACAAAATCTGATGTTACAACAGCTGGGCTACCACAGCCCTTCTATATAAAGCTTTGCTTATAACTCATTTAGCAAAAATAATCTTGAAACCTTAACAAATATATGAGATTTGTAATGTACAGGAACATTTCATATAGCCTCAGATGATTTTGTAATTGTTGTTGTAATTGATGATGCAAAGTTTTGTTAAAATGATATAAACTTATATAAATTTCATTTTGTATCAAGACCACTTACGTAGAAGTTATTATGTCATATTATTTTCAAATTAAGTTATAAAAGTATTAATAGATAGCAAAAAAAGAAAAAAAAGTTAAGAGAAAAGCTAAGATTAATTTTTCTTCTTCATTTAACAACTTAAAACTTAAAATTGATGTTCTTTTAGAATTCAACAGAACTTAATATTTGCCAATTATCCTACCTATGAGGCTTTATATTTTCCCTAATGTGTGAGAAATGAAAACGCTAATACATTTCTTGATATCGAAATATTATTTCAAGGAATTTTTTATTCATAGAATTTATTTTAAGTCTATGTGACAAAATTCTAGATTAAGTATATTGCTTTCTGTATTTTTTAACTAACACATTTTTTAACAATTTTCTCAGAAATATATTTTTCCATACGATTAAGAAAAATACAACAGAAACATTTTTAATCTCTGATATTCTTGATCCCTTTAAATATATCTTCTCTGGAATTTTATACTTACTCCAAACATTCAACTTGTTTCTTATGTACATTTATTATTAAAAAATTTCTTAATAAAAATAAAACATTGCATATCGGTTAGGTTTTTTTGGGGAACTTAATTTCTATATCCACCATTTAAATGCTGACAAAGTGTTTCTAAGAAGTTTCTTAGAATAACAAAAGCAGCGTGAGATCCAACTTATAAAACAACATAATTATCAACCAAGCTAAGAATATGCAGGTGGGAATGACAATAGAGAAACGTATGCTTAAGTAATTGGCGCTTCTGTTTATTCTTAGAAAACAAATTTCGAGTTAATACGATGAATAAAAAAAGTATTAATTTTTTTCATGCTTAAACACGTAGTTATTATTAAGAACAAATTTTTATACTAAATTTTATAAATAAATGTACTATATGTATTCTTTGCAACAGATTGTTACATAAAAATTAAAATTTAATAAATGAAATTTTTCATTCTCTTAACACTTTCAATTAGGATAACATTTAAATCAATCAATTTTGCTCCTACGCCATTGCAACTTCATCAAGAAAAATTTGATTTTTTAAAAATTTTAATTTGAAAGTTATAAAAGTTCATTAAATATACAGCTACAGCACCAAACGTTGCTTAAGAACTCAAAACAGTTGTTTTATATTCATTATTTTAATAAGATACCGTGATTGAATTTGTAATAAAATTTTTAAACTTATTCACTGCTGAATAATTTTAAAGTGGAGAGTAAATATCTTTATCATAATCTATTGTATAATAAGATAATATCAAATGATCACCAAGTAATATATGCAAATAAATAAAAGAACACACACAGAAGTTACGAAAGTTTAGTTACAAAACTTTTAATTAATTTTAAATAATAACCGAAAAAGATTGTACCAATAACAGATAATAATATTATGGGATATTGAAGAGATATGCTAATATTGCTGATAAACACCGTTTAATGAGGAATGTACGAATAAATTGCGAGTAATAAATTTTAAACATAATACGTTTTTATTTAACATTTAACTTTGTATTAATTGAAACGTTATAAGTATTTTGCTATTATATTTTGATTATTAAGGATCATAACTCAATTGATAAAGGTATGTGTAGTAATAAGAACTTAATTTTAAAAACCAGAATTTTCAGTAAACTGTTAAATTATGGACAAAAAATTACTAAATAAATGGTTTAAATACGCTTTATTTTGGTGCTTTTTAACCAGAATCATGTTTTTTTTTCTAGAAATGTCATTAGTATGCAGTAGGACAATTGTATCAAAAACTTTTTTTTCAGAAATTTTTTTTAAAAGAATATTATTGAAAAAAAACAAGCTCAATTTTAAAGCTTCTTTTCAGTAAATACGTAGTTAAATTTTTATGATAAAAAGGAAAGTGATTATTTAAAAAAAGTTTTCTACAATCATGACTTTATAAGCGTTATGAGAAATATAATACTTCTTTCGCACTGTTAGAAATGTTTCAGAAAAAATGGGTAAATAGCAATTTATTTAATTGTTACTTTACCACATTAAACCACAACAGTCAAGTAACCATAGATAAGATGATAGTCAAACTGCTAATTGTGAGAAAAACCGTTCATTGATTTCACCTAATAAGGTCAAACAATCAGAACTTTATCGCACTAACTAGGCCCACTTAGGTAGCTTTGTTCCTTTCAAATGGGTACATATATTATAGCCGAAATGACTACTCTATCAATATTATGACCGACAGAACGGGGTTTCGAGTGCCAGCGTTGACATCGCAATATTTCCTTAATTTCCTTCGACCCAAGGAGAGTTTCTAGTGTTCAGCACTCTTCAATTTGTGACCCTGAACTATTAGAATAAGATTATCTCATTCACGCATGAATGGTAACTCTATAAAACTGCTGACATATTTCCAATGCCAAGTTAAATTTCTGTTTTACGATTTTGAAAACATCATGCTAGGTAAATGGCTAAAACACAGTATAGTTTTTATTGCTTTTTGACAATACTAGATAAAAACGGTTTAAAAACCATAAAGGTAAAAAATGTTCTTTTCCGGAAAGTTAACAGTTAATTGGATGAACAGACTGCTGCCAGTTGTTTTACCCTAGTTTTAGAATGAAAGTTCTAGCAGCGGGATAGAATAAAAGTTTTGATTGGACTGAAGTTAAATTCCACAAAAATTAATAAATTTAAATTTTTTACCATAATTTAAATTTATTTGAATTCTAGAATTTTTACTCCAAGTATAAGCTGAAATTCATATGTATAAGAAAAATATATCTTGTTTTACATTAAATTGCATATGAAGAAATAAAATTTGATAAACTCTCTTAATAGTTTTTCTAAAACCAACATTCTTTACGCATGTTTTTCTCTAACTATTCAAGTTTCTATCGATCTAAACTAAGAATTCGTCATTTATAGTTTTAGAAAAATAGTTCGGTTTTGGCTATTATTATAAATATTTTTTTTAAATAAAAAATTTTAAAAATCAACTTTTTTTAAAACTTGAAATAAATAGAAATTAATAAACATCTAAAACTACATTATCGAAAACAGATTATTTAATTGAAAAGAAAATTAGGAAAAAGTATTAGATGCCGCAATTAATAGAATTATTTTATATTTATCAGAAATTAAATACGTAGTTACATACAAAGTCAATATACAATACAAAGTCGTTAATGCAAAGATGACTTTGTATTGTATATAATAATACATTATATACAATACAAAGTCGTTAATACAAAGTCAAATATGTTATGCCGAAAGATATTTTTTTATTCGTTTTATTTAAAATTATATTTTGAATTTAAAAAAAATCATATTTTTAACTTGGTAAAAAATTATATTTTTTTAGAAAAGGGAAAGCTATATCAAAATTAGCATATAATAAGTTTTATTTACTATGTTTGTTTATGCAAGGTTTATTGAAGGGGAAGTAAAAAAACAATATAATGCAATTTATCTCAAATTAGCTCTTAATAGTTAATTTCAATCTCTACCACCAATCAAGGAAATAAAATATTTTAGGTTGTGTAGTTTCCATCATAAATTGCAATACCGCCGTAAAATCCTGTAAATTATTACCCATAAAAGCATCGTAAATCATTTATGAAAGAACGCATGAACGCATTGCTTTTTTTTCCTATTATTTTATTACTTCTTTAGATTTTCTCCTCTTAACATGTATTTGATTTTTCTGGATTAATGTTAAGGTTTAGATAGCAGTAAATATAAGAAAACTACAGCTTGTAAAAAAATATTGTCGACTACTAAATTAGTAAAATATGCAAATCATTCAATGAATATTACTTTAATATATATTTACCCTTTAAAGTACACTGTAAAATTACTGTGAAAAGTACAGGTACTCAGAGTGCCGGTACGTTTTACCGTAAAATCTGTTTTTACTTGAAAAAACGGAACATTACGGGAGAAAAATATCTGATATATTATATTTTATGCAGTAATAACTGCAGTAAAATAACTGAATCATTCTAATTAAATAAATATTAATGTAAAAATTACGGTATAATATTTTACCGTTAAATATTTACTGTAAGAGTGGTGGTACTTTATATCGTAATTTGATTCGAGATTTTTTACAGTAGCAGAAAAATATTACTTTTATGGATATTTCGTTATTTTATCGAAAATATTTCGTTGCATTTATGTCAAATTCTCTTTTTTAAATTTTACAATATATTTTATGAATTATATCATTTTAAAATATAAAATTACATGAAGTAGGGATTTTCTTATGTATTGCGCTAATGAATTTTTAAAAATAAATCATGAACATACTGGTTATTACATAGTGTTCACGAACATTATTAGACACATTACATTAATGTAACAGATATAAAAACAGTTGTCCTTACTATTATTAGTAGCATTCATTTTAAAGAAGACAATGTATCAAAACGTTACTAGATACTTTTAAAAAAGATAATTTTACATGTTCAAAAATATTCTTGAGGGTAACTGTCCAAAGATTTTTATAAATAACGCTCAAAAAATATAAAATTAGATTTTGAACTATTTCTATAATTTTTTTTGTTCTAATTTCCATCTAAAAATCAAAAGACTAATGTTTGTTAAAGTGTTAGGTTGAAGTATCTTCTAGTATCCTTCTCAATTTACTATTCTATTTAATCCTTCTTAAATTTCGAACCTTTTGTAGGTAACTTATTAATATCTTCAAAGCTGCAGACATTTCTAACAATTTAATGTCTAGATATATTTTAATTTTAAAGTAAATAATTAATAAAAAGTTAAAATTTAAGAAATATATTTAAGATTTCAGAAATTTATTTTTAACGCTTTCTTGTTTAAATAAATGTTAAATAGATTTTTTTTAAAATAAATATTTCAATGAATCATTATTTTGATTGTAAAATTTGTTTAGTTGAAAAAGTAAAACGACACAAAAAGGAAATTTGCATTAGACTAATTATAATATATTTTTATTGCATTTAGGCGTACTTTTAAAATAGAAAGATATGTCATGTTTAATTCAGATATATTCAAATTTTATGGAACATTTGTTTATACATTTTCACTTCGAAACTACACCGTTTTGAAACAGTTTAAAAACTATTAAAAAAAAACGATAATGTTTTTCTTAACATTTTTACATAAAGCAAGAAAACGAGGAACTATAAAATTTTTATGCTGAAGAGGAATTAGCATAAAAGTCGAAGCATTTTTTTTTTCAATTTTAAACAGCTATTTTTAATTCTAATGTTGCTAAAAAAAAACAGTTTTATGTTTCCAAATTAAAACTTTTCGTATAAAATATTTTCGCATTTACATACAAACCTTATTTAATAAAAATTTTATTTTTTTTCTAAATATTTCATTTCATTTAAAATCAGAAATGTTCTCTCTTTCTTTCTAAATCTCAAAAAGCATGTTTTAACAAGTGAAAAATATACTTCTATTCAATTTCAATTATTTGTCAGGAAACTTGAACTTGCAATATCAACAACTATTATTAATAAAAATCAAATGATTTTAAATAAAGTAATATGTCACATGTCTTAACAATGAGCAATTACATACTTGTCCTACCAATATTTACTTTGATTTGCCATTATACTTATGAGCAAGTTCATGACCAAGCTTAATAATTTATTGTTAATTATGAATATTTATTATTGTTTTATTATCAATTATGTATATAATTCATTGTATATATATATACAATGAATGTAATATATATATATA
>NC_092209.1:56164818-56190994 GCF_043381705.1 Parasteatoda tepidariorum | reverse complement strand
ATGTACAGTGTAATATATATATATATATTGTTTTTAACCAAATATACCAAAAGTATACCAAATGTTAATAATTTGACTTACCTAATGATCCATCGTAATTCATATATTCGGATGACATAAACTGCGTTACCAAAGAGGTCTTTCCAACTCCTACGGTACCCATCATTAGTACTTTCTTTGGCGGTAATGTACTATGTGGTTCCGATGAACACGATGTGGCCGTAGATGCACACCCTGTACCACCAGTGACGTTTGATCCCGAAGAAGCAACACTGTTATTGCTTCGAGAACGTTCTCGATAAAGGTCTCCTTTGTTGACCACATCTCCTTTGGAAGTGATGCAAAACTGTCTCAACATATAGTATTTATCATCATCCACTTCCAAAGGTAAGCTGGGTCGAGGACTCACACTTCTGTCTCGTCGTACATACTGGTGAGACGCTCTGCGACCCTTTGGTGGTAGTGGATCTGCGAATGGAACACTATTTCCTCTAGGTCTGAAGTCATCCCATGTGTTTAATCCACCTTTCTTTAACGCCCGGAAAGATAAGGAACGGCTATGGTGAGGACTAAGTGATTTTCTTCTTCTTCGCCGATAGGAATGATCATTGGAAACTGTTAAAGTTTCAGAGAATCTTCTTGAGAGCACCTCGGCTTGTGGTCTATGGACAGTGCAAGCGAGTGAAGTTGCATACTCGCTTGGGTCATCGTTCCATGGACTTATGGAACCCGGACTGGCTTCATCTACAGTCAGTTCAGGTGCACTTCTTGGCAAGCGATTTCTAGAATCTGTCTCGACAGAGAGTAAGTTGTTACTGTTGTCGCGATTGTTTTCGCCTAGAGGACAGAGTCCACCAGGTGCGTTTAAGAACCTATTTCGAACTCCCTTAAGAGCTTCTGGAGTGACGGGTATGGACGCTGAGCGGTGCCGTGCGTGTGGTGGGGAACCATAACTTGATGCTCGGCTTGGAGTTCGTCCGGGTGATATGTTTGGCGATTTGTTTGGTGAACGGTTTGGAGACAAGGCTGGAGATCTAGCTGGTGACAAGGCAGGTGACCGTGCAGGAGACCGTAGAGGTGATTTTGATCCATCCATTTGTTAGTGTTTCTCGATATACAAAAGCTCAAATAAACTTCTAGAAATAGATATTGATATACTTGGTTTCAAATAACTTTTTTCGATATCTCACTACTTCTTATCTTATGATATGTTTATATATCACTGCACTCATAAATGCTATATTATATCAAATTTTTCAAGACTTTTCAGTCCTTCTGAATGGGAAAATATTAATCACAGATTAGTTTTTGAAGTTTTCTTCAACTGCATCGATTTAGCATTGTTCTTTTGTTCTATCAGTCACATAAAAATATTAACATTTTCATTTTAATAGTTAATTTACTCTAATGAATAAACAAAGTTATTTAATTGTTATTAGAGGTTTCTCAACGTTCCTGTTTTTTTTACTATGCTAAAAATGTAATCCATGAAATATTTATGTTTAAAAAATATATTTATATTTGTTTTCTTCCTGCTAAGTAATTCTTAAAATCGAAATGTTCAGAAATATAAAATTTAGATTTAATTTTTATAAATATCTAAGATTTAAGTTTGAAAATTTTCAAAAATAATTTTTGCGTTGAGTACTACAGTATAAGGTAAATTTTGAATGAATATAGTGATGCAAAGCTTTTTCAGTAAATTACAAGCATATTACTATGTATATAATTCATAAAAGCATCTTAAATGCATAAATTACATATCAATTGTTTTGCAATAATTAATGATAAGCAAGTAATTTAATTTTCTTCAAAAAGTTTACGAGCGTATATAATTCAAGTAAGTACTCATTTAATTTATTTTACTATAGATTCTAAGTTGTAAATATGTTATTAAAATTTAAAAGCCTCCATCTACTAACACATTTTATTGATTCAAACAAATATTTTATCAACAACTAATAAAGTTAATCATTTTAGTGTTTTATTTATAAAAAATATTTTTTAATTGAAAATTCCAAACCGATTTGAGTTAAAAGTTTATCTCAATAACTAAAAATTTAAATTTTTATGATGTTTTTTAAAGAAGTTCTTTCAAAATTATTAAAAAGTTAAAATTGACTCTACCTAGACCAGTCATGTTACAGTCAAATTAAGACTGAAAAATCTCTTACTTTAACAGAACAAAACAAATTATTTCTTCACCACCGAATGGCAGCGAATAACAGCGAGTTCCTAAACGTCCGGTTCCTCGAATATTCCCGCGAACTCTGAGGGCGCGGGTGGAAACGGCCGCCCTGTCCACCACAGTGCACACGTGGTGATTGGGGGCGCAGCTGGGCTAGTTTTGATAATAGGTAGTGGGTACCTGTAGAACACAACGAAGGCGGAAAAAAGAACTAGAACGTTTTGATTGGATGAATGACAAAGCGTAGGACAAGAGTCAGAAGTAGAGAATGTCAAATGTAAAGCTTAAAAATATTTTAGAATAAAGTAATTGGAATTATAGTCTGAACTTTGTTACAGGATTTAGAATATCAGTTTTAAGATAATATTAATTAAAAATACTATTTTTTTAATGTATTAAAAAGGATAGTAGATATTAAAGGATAGTAATTAAAATTAAGGAAATTTGATTGATTTTGATTCATCTAATGTATTACATTTGGGTAAATAATTATGTACCGATTATAATAAAAAAAGAATATTTACTTGACAAGATTGAAACAAAAAAGTAAAATATTGTGATAATAAGTAAGAAAACTAATCAACGTTTGAGAGGAAGTTTATATAGCAAAAAAAGTATATGATTACCTGGTTTAATTCCTGTTAAAAAAAAATTTTTATTGATAAAGAACCTCTGGTTGTCAGATGTGAAAAAAACACTATTTTTACATTATTTTTACATTATTTTCACACTTTTTTACAATCATAAAACAATTTTTTTTTTTAATTTCAAAACTAACATTTGTTGAAAAAAAATGTATATTGATTTGTTTATTTCTTCAAACATTTTAGTAAAGTATTACATTATGGTATATTAAAGGGTTTCAAGTTTTGCTTATCATCAGATGTATCAAAATCAATTAGAATAACTTAATTCTCAATAATAATAATAAATTAAATAAAAACTTTCCTTAAATACGAATAAAAATAAATTTACGAATAAAACGAAATTGTAAATTTACGAATGAAAATAAATATTAAATTAAGAATTAAAATAAAGAAGAGCCTTAATCTCGACTTCTAATATTTTCAAATGAAAAGGAAAGAAAAAAGACATTGTAGGGTGGGAACTGATGGTGCATACTAACTTCTGAATTTTAGAGTGTAACCATTTAGTAAATTTTGTTATAAGTCATATTAAAGATTCATACCTGAATGCAATTTTAGTACAAATATTTAATTATCTATCCAGTTGTATACAGTACATACGCTTTACTTTTCTAAGAATTTAAATTCCACATTTTTCATATCATTTATATCATAAAAAAAAGCCATAAATCGAAAAGATGAAAAATTAATTTATTGATTTAATTCAAAAAATAGTGTAAAAACAATGTACAGTGTAATTTTGAAAAGGTCATACTTCTAAAATTAACTTTCTCAGGAACTATTCGACCTATTTCGCTCAAATTTTGTGTCTTGCATGTAAAACTGCTTTATTTAAATGATGCAAAGATTACATCAGAGTTATCTTTTGCATGAAATTATTTTTAAATAAATGAATTTTTTAATTACATACTTACAAGATTTTCAATTAGCTTAAAAAGTTCTCGAGATATGTGGCTTGACAATAAGTCACATTGATATTACTTTATACGCATGAAGTTAAATTAACTTTAATTAGTTTAAACCTGGGACAGCTCTCTTGACTAAGCTATTGCGACCATATTTCCCAGATATATTTTATATTTCTCCTACATTTTAAACGTCTAAAATCCAAATCTGCTGAAAATAAGCATGTGTTTATTCAAAAAAGAGCGTTTTTATGTCTGTTTCCGTAACTTAAAATATCGCATGCTCAAATTAATTAACACATTTAAAATAAACCCCCTGAACCATTGAGATTGAGTCCTAGAATGTGAAAATGAAATAAATAACGATTAAAAATAATAACTAGAATAAAATATTCTGTTTGTAATGAATTAACTTTGCATATGCTTATTATGTGTGTAAATATCATTAAATGAGTGTTTAATGTAGAAATTGAGTGCATAATAAATAATATCGAAGTTATCAATATTATCGATGCATAGTGAATATTATTACTTTATTTAATATCTCATTTAGAGGTTTGCACTGAATTATCTTTTTATTCCACATATTCTACATATTCTACCACATATTCTACCTACACGCTGAACATGTCTTCTTCTTCTTCTCTTTGGCACGACAGCCCAGGATGGGCCTTAGCCTTCTCAACAAGCCTATGCCACGACATTCTTCCCTTAGCCAAGGTTCTCCAGTTTATTATCTTTAAAACTTGTAGGTTCTTCTCAATGCAGTCTAAAAATCTTAGGTTTGGCCGTCCTCTTTTTCTTGTACCTGTTGGCCTGGCACTGTGAACTTATTTGGTTGTCTTGCTATCCTTCATTCTTGCAATGTGGCCTGTCTATTTAATCCTTTGAATTTTGATAAATTTAATGAATTAATTAAATTTAATTAATTCTTTATATGCTTTGTAAAGTTCCATGTTTGATCTTCTAAACCAGGTACCGCTTTTACTTATTCCACCAAAAATGCTTCGCAGCATTTTTCTCTCAAATCTAGCTGAACATGTATTTTATAAAAAAAAAATATTTATATTGAAAATAGCAAAAGCTCTCTCTTTAATTCGCCAATTTCCATCATTTTAATTTACATATAATTTTCAGTGTATCTTTATTGTATGTTAAAAAGTTTACATTAAAATCTTCTTTCGAAATAGCTTTATTTCTACATTTTTTAATATCTTTTCCTTTCTGTTTCATTAAACTGATTAATTTTTTTTTGTATTATACATATCACATTTAATAATGGTTGATGACATACCAATGCCTTGTAAAAACAACTATCATTTCTTCTTTCAAACTATTTTTTAGTTGGAAGAAGTGCTTTCGAATTGAGTTAAGAATAAATTTCTTTTAAATTCCTCAGACTCTTGAGTATACCAGTAGAAATTAATTCAGTTCAGATCAATTTAACTTGTCGCGGAAGTTTAATTCTTTTTGCAACTCACTTAAACTGAATTTAGGTTAAAAGTCTTTTCACCGCAATTGCGTGAAACGTTTTCTCTATTTTAATTAATCAGAATGTTAAAGAAACCAAGATATTTAAGTAATTGGGAAAATTTTATGCTCATGTTTGTGACCTTTTTAATGAAAAGGTATAGAGCTAAAAAAGCGATCCAACCTGAATAACTTTTGATTTTATGACCGGATCTTAACGTTCTAGGATTCGATGGGTTGACCTCCAATATGCTAATTATTATAGGCGATGTCAAGAATGTTTTTTTCAATATTTAAGGAAAGCAGGCAATAATTCTTCTATTATCAACAAGGTATCTGTTCAACGGATATATTATTTATATTAATACTATTTAAGTACATATATAGCATACATTTAGTTTTCAAATATTTGTATGTACAGTGAGCGAAACGGACCACCTTGGTTAACTTTTGATCTAATGATCGAATTTTCCCGTTCTAAGATTCAATCTTAGTGGCTCGAGGGGGTGTGCAGACAATAATTTTTAATGCGAAATTAGACACAAAAAGTATTTTCTTTGAATAAACACAACTTTTTTTCGAAGGATTCGGATTTCTGACCCCCAAAATAGGGGGGTAGCCGCAATCGGGGAAATATGGTCCCCATTGTTTGATCAGGAGAGCTCTCCAAAGTTTGGACCCTTAATGTTAGTTTTATTTTTTGCATATTTTGCTATATCTTGAGAATTTTTTAAGTGAATTTAAACATTTTTGTACACAATTATAAAATTCATTTATCCAAAGATAATTCCATGCAAAACGTAACTTTTAGTAAATACGTATTATTTTTCACTATTTAATTTAGGAATGGTTAAAACAATTTGGAATTGTAAGGTATGCAATCTTTACATCATTTTAAAGTGCGTAATTTTATATGTCAATGTTCAAAATTTGACCCAAATCGGTCAAATAGTTCCCGAGAAATCGAATTTTTATTATCTGACTTTTTTGAAATTTTCTCAGAGCTATTCGAATGATTTCTCTCAAATTTCGTATTTTTCCATATGAAATTACGTACTTTAAAATCAGGTAAAAATTGTATACCTTACCATTCAATATTTGACCATTCTTAAATAAAATAATAAAAAAAAAATTTTGCGTGAATTATCTTTGGTTAAACAATTGTATGCAAAAATTTTTTTTAATTCGCTTCAAAAGTCGTAAGATATAGTGAAATACAGAAAGAGTAAAATTAACATTAAGGGGTCCAAACTTTGGAACGCTCTCCTGATCAAGCAATGGGGAACATATTTCTTAGATAGCGACTACCCTCTATATTTTGGAGGGTCAGAAATCCGAATCCGTCGAAAATAAGGTATGTTTATTCAGAGGAAGTACGTTTGTGTGTCTGATTTTGTAACTAAATATACTGATTGCACTTATTGATTAGCTTATTTGAAATCACCCCTTCGAGCCATTAAGAGTGAGTTCTAGAACCTGAAAATCCGATCAATAATGGTCGAAGGAAATTTCTAATTGAATAAAATTCCCGAGAAATACGACTTTTTTAAAATTTGATGACTCAGGAACTATTCGATTGATTTACCTCAAATTTTGCTATTTATCATGCGATATTACATTCTTTAAAATGATGTAAAAAGTGCATACCTAATAAAATAAAATTAAAAAAGAATAATTACTAAACTTCATTTTTTGCATGGAATTATCTTTGGATAAACGATGATACAATTGTGTTCAAAAATTTGCTTAAAAATTTTTTCGAGATTTGGTTAAATATGTAAAAAATAAAAATAACGTTAACGAGTCCAAACTTTGAACAGCTCTCTTGATCAAACTATCGGGGCCATGTTTTCCAGATTGCTGCTATCCCCTGTATTCTCTGGGTCAAAATTCCGAAACCGTCAAAAGAAAGGTGTGTTTTTCAGAGATTTAGATTTGGAAATTACTGAAAAAATAATGAGCTTGCACCGGTTGTCTAGAGACAAAAGGGCAGGCCGATCGCCATGAATTTTAAAAATTACTTTACAAATAAATATTTAGAATAAAAGGAACAATAAAAATACGAAGCAAAACCACAAGAAATTAATCAAAATATTACTTTTAATTAGCAACAGTTAACATTATATTTTAAGTATTTGTTAATGCTAAATCTTTATTTAATTATTTGTCTTTATCTAAGTTTTTATTAACTTTTAAAAAATAGGCATCTGGTAAAATTGTCATAAGAAAAAAGAGAATCGACAATAACATTTTTACGTATTATTTGTCGTGTTAATAGCAATTTTGATCTTAAATTTCGTTCTTTTTTTAGAATATATTCTAAATATATGCTTATATAGTTTGAAATATATTTTCTAAACATATTTCTTCAAATAAACTTAGTTTATTTAATAACTATATAACTCTGAGACTAATTCTAAAAACTAACTTTTCTATATAACTTAAAATGTACAGGCTTTAAAAATTCCTTTGCCAATCAAAATTTAAACTTCGTTTAGAAATAATTCTTTACTTAGTTGGGAATCAATTTAGTTCAGGTAATAATTGTTTTTCTCAGTTTTTTAAATGAACTTCCTAATGAAATTCTTCCTTTCAATGTCATTATTCGAAAATGTGTGGTCATTGAGAACTAATCCTTCTTATAGGGCATTATCTTCCAATTAAATGTATGGAATACAACAGAAAATAATTATTTGATTCCGTTCTTTTTAAGATTATATCAAAAATATATGCTATCCTTTCTCTAGTGGGGAATTTATTTAGTTTAGATTATTGTTATTTTTTTCTCAGTTTTTAAAATGAGCTTAGTTTTAAAATCCATCCTTTTCAATCCAATTGTTTGAAAATGTAGAGAGTAAATATTCTTAAATAAGTGAAAGGGAAATAATAAGTTAAATCGAAATAAATTTTTGTCTTTATTTCTATTTAAATATTTTTTAACTTACGTAAAGAGATATTTAATTAAAACTCGTCATGAAAGTTAAGTAAAAATAACAGTGAGTATTTCAACAAGGCTATTTTACTCCCACTTACTTAAAATAATAAGAGCAAAGGAAAGCCCCCCCCCCCCCAATTTATACACAATATTTATTGTTTATTAACTGTTAGCAGATTGTTATTTCAAGATTAAAAGAAATATTGCATTAACACAGATTTGGTTTAACAAATTAAGTTTCTCAATTTATTGGAATAAATTTAATTCCTTATAATTTCTTTCGGCTGCAATTGCAAAGTCATTTACAGTTTTTGATTACTGATTTTCGATTATTAATCTTGATTATTAAGTTTTGATCATTTTTAAAAAAACGTTATCGACCTTAATTATCCCCAAGGATTATAAAGCTAATCATAATGACTCAGGATGCAATTATAACAAAAACGCAAGCTGCAGTAATACAATGTATGAATAATGATTATTTTTTACTGTATACTCTAACAAGAAGCATTGAAAAAATGAAGTAATTAATACTGTTATTCCTCACTATATCAAGGTTATTGGAGAATGAAAAAAAAATGCGTTGCAAATGAATGCGTGATAAAGCCATCTTAAAATAACAAAATCTCAATAACTTTTCGATTGCTTTTTCTTTTGTGTTACATTCTTTGTTTTCTTGCAGTAGTATAACGTCAATTTTGCAGTAAATCTAATTGCTAATGCACACAAAAGATGATACAATTTTCTTAATCGCCATTTCCACTAATAAGTAAGATTGCAGATATAAGGGAAATTATTGCCTTCTTGAGTGGAAATAAATTTATTAAAAACTCTATTAGCATTTTTATTATTGGCATGGGGAAATCGTGGTTTTCTGGATGATAAGAATTAGAAATATTTGAAAAATAAAATACAGAGTGAGAGGAATTCTGTCCCTTTAATTACAAATTAATAGATGAAAAATTATAAGGATTTTCATTGCATTTGAAAAAACGCTGTTTTTTTAAGGAATAAAGTGTATTAAAAATATTTCACAAAATGTAAAATTTTATTCTTATGAAGACCTAAGATAATATATCCAAATGCGTGAAATAATTAGAGGAAATTATAATTCATTATCTGCAGTATTTTATTTATTAAAACCACCGTTTAACAGCCAAACCAATCTTTTTTTAGGTTTACGACTATCAATGTTCTACTCCGTAGACTAGTAAGTTTAAACCTAACTTAAAAAGCAAGCGAATTCTTGCATCAAGCACTGGGACAAACCCCTCATTCTTTGATAGAACAAACCTGAATTTACATTAAGTTGAAAGGAAAACTACAAAAACCTAATAACAAGGGAATTACCATACCACTGAGAAAATTTTATGTCAGTATTGTGGTCAGTGTGAGCCGAGAGCAGAATTCGAATCCAGCAGACATGACCGGGATTCGAATCTGGGCCACTTCATTGGGAGGCTAGCACTTTACACCTTAATAATGAGTTAAACAATGGTGGTCTATTTTCAAAATTCGCATTCAAACTCACAATTGTTTTTCTACATTGCAGCCAGTGTCCATTTCTCATATTTTTTACTACTTTATTCTTAACAAACTGATTTTCAATACGTTTTTATGTGATAATGTATCTAGATGATATACAGGGTGATTCTAAAAAGATGGGCAAAATTTTAGGAAGTGATAGTACACACCCAAGCAAACAATTTTTATCAAAGAATGCATATTCGAAAACAAAACGCAAAGGTGCTGGCACATTTGCAAAGTTGTTTGATGCAAACGTGAAAGCTCCATTCCTGTTGCGAGTTACTGCGCTGCGTTACTTGTCGCCAAGTTTTCAACCGCTGCAGGGTAAGTTCGTGATATGCTTGGTGTGTTTCAGAATGTTCGCCTATCTTTTCTTTGCCGTTGCATTGCGTGCATTACCGCTGCCAGCCACTGTTTTGAACACTTATTGTAATCACATGCCATTAAATTTGCTTTTATAACTTCCTCGTTCTTTGTGTGTTTTTGCCTCATATAAGAACATAAACTTTGACGCCCTCTAGCGGTTTTGCGTTTTGGTTTCGACCATGCATTCTTTGATAAAAATTGTTTGCTTGGATGTGTACTATCACTTCCTAAAATTTTGCCCATCTTTTTAGAATCACCCTGCATTCAAAATATGCAATATAATTAAGCATGTAAATTATAATTTTCAGATAACTTTATTTTGAAGTTTATTACAACAGATAATTTTAACAGATAATTATAACAGATAATTTTTACTACCAAATCATTGCTACAATTTGCAATGATAATTAGTTTTAAATTTGAAGATAATTTTGCTGCAATTTTAAAAATATAATTTTTGAATCGAACAAATAGTTTAACAAAGGACTTTACAAGTTAAGCTTAATAAACGTTACAAACTATAAAATCTAAAAAATGACTATCATATCTTTCATTTTACTATATACGCTTAAATTTAGCAGAATAGCAATGAAACTAATTTATGTAGGCATTTATTTAGAAATCTCCATAATTTAACGAAATATTATAGTTTAATAATCACTCTAATTTAGTGGTTAATATTTTAAATTTTTTTATTATTCATTTAACAATCTTTCATTTCACAATCTTTCATTTCACATTCATTTAACAATCTTTCATTTCTTCGATTATTCACTTGAATTTAGCAGAATGTTCAGGTAGGAATCCAACTACTTATTTGAGCATTAATTTAGAAATCTCTATAATTTAACGAAATATTAATTTAATAATCACTCAAATTTAGTGGTAAATATTTTAAAAAATGTATTATTCATTGAACAATTCCTATAATTTATTGGATTATTCCTTTGAAAAAACTTCCATTTTAGTAGAATACCCATTTAACAATTTCTCCTTACTTAGAGGAATGTTTATTTAACAATTCCTCTAATTTAGTGGTATATTCATTTAACACTCACTCTAACTATTGAAGTGCAAAGTTAGGGTGATTATCTGTTGCAATTCAGAATACCAATTTAAACATACTTTTTGAAAAAAGACTCGTTTTACATAACATTATTCTCAGGTTTCTTACTTCAATGTGGCAGAGTCAAAATTTATCTCTCTCTCTCATCTTAATAGTTCAACTTTAGAGATTAATTCGTTTATCTTTTAAACTGTCTGTTTCAAGTTTGCACACGATAAAAAATTCCGGATTAAATTAAAGTAAAGAGTACCGGCACTTAGGATGCTGGTAGTTTTTACCGTAAAATCCACTTTTGCCGGAACAGCTGAACAAAAAATTTAATACACTGTAATTTTTACAGTAATAATTATCATAAAATCACTGAATCACTCTAATTTAATAAATACCACTAAAATTTACGGTATAAAATTTAACTGCAAAATGGATTTTCCCATAAAATGGATTGAATGAATGATGCACCCAAAGTGTTGATGGTTCCTATACTTTTAATTGGATTTTTTTACGGTGTAGTTCATTCTTACATTTCCTAAAACGTATTTTCGAAAATACTTCTCTATCTTTAAAGGAGAAATATGACTAGCACTTTTAATAATAATCGTCAAAGATTGAGTAAAATAATTAGCGAAAACAACATTTTTTTTTTTCTGGAGCACAGTTTTCAAAATTATATGACATGCTCTTCTTCAAAGTGGATGAATTTTAAGGAATTAGCTCATTCTCTGCAACAAACTTCCTAATGAGCCAAAGACTTTTGCGTAAAATTAATAACAAAATCAATAAACACTTATCTTGAAAAATGGCATGATTCCCTCCAAAATAGATAATGAAGGAGGAATTCTACTCACTTCAGATGGAAGTATTTGTTCCAAAAGAATGTTCTTTTTATTTTAACAAGTATAACAGTCATTTGCAAAATGCATACTTAACTAGTCTTTTCTAAGAAATAATTCTTCGCCTTAACTCAAGCAGATCTTCTTTGAAAATAGCAAAAAGAATAAGCAGTTGTGTTTAACAAAATTAATTTTAAGTTTCCATTGTAATTAGAGATTTCTGCATTTTCCTTTCTTTGCAATTTAAAGCATTTTGCTCACGAACAGGGTTCACCATACGTAAGCTAGTGTATTTAAGCAATTAAAATTATTTGAAACATTCTTTTTTTTAATTGTAAAAAGAAAAACTTTCGGTGAGAAATCTTCTTTTCTTTTGCTTTAAATTGAATTCAATATTATAATGTAAGCTTACTTTCTGCACATTTGTAAAGTAATTAGAAATTTGCGCATATTATTTAACCTTGGAAAAAATAAAAAAAATCTAAGGAAATTCATCTTTTTTTAAGGTAAAAAACCTTTAAAAAAACGTTTGGTTTAGTTTTGCGTCAATTTAGAATGCATTTTTTAGCAACTAAATATTATAAAATTCAAAATACACCTTCAGTCTAACTTAAGGAAAATTACATCATGCAGATTCAATTATTAAAACAATTAATGGTAATCAATTTCATTTTAAAAATTGTTTAATTAGTTTATAAGAAAATAATCTCGAAAACTTCAAAATAAAATTTTCAAAAATAAATTATGAAATTTTCAAAAATAATATTTCAAACAATAAATTTTGTAAAAAGTTTAAATTTATGATCTTTTCAAAAGTAGTGAGTCCCAACTGTATGGTTAATGTCATAGTTAATATTACCACAATAAAAAAAGCAAAAATAGGCATGAAACCTCTAGAATTAAATTACGAAAAAATAACATCTTATGCTAACTTTATGCTTTACTAGAAAATAATGTATTTCCTAGTAATTGAAATATTTTGAGACTCTATTTCAGGCCAATTTGAATCCCTATTCAGATAGTATATATTTTGAGTCTCTATACCAGAACTAAATATTTTTTAACAAGACTTATTATAAATATATATAAACAAATATAATATTGCGTTTAGAAAAAACGTGGGAAGAGACTATTTATTATATCTGGAAAATTTAAAAAAAAATTACTTAATATCAGTTAATTATGGTTTTATTAATTTCAGTTAATCTTTTAGTTTAGTTTTATTTTTAGTTTAGTTTAATTAATCTAATTAATTTTAGTTCATCAGTTAGTAAGTAAAATACCTAGTCTTAAACTTTGAAGAGCGTTTACAAGAAATTTTAAGTAAATGGGCAGAATTTTATGGAAATGGATTGGATGAAATTTTAAGTGGGATAACCGAATTTTCAATTCGTCAACATACTTCTAACGCTTAAAAATATTTTCGTTGGCTATTTAAGGATTTTTCTTCAATCTCAGCTACAACGGTTCTCTTGGTTTTGTTTTCACCTACATTTTCATTGTTTTCATTGGAAACTTCACCTTTTCTGTTCGAAATTCTCTTTGTTTTCCTACTTCACGTCCATCGAGTCTTGGAAATGAGATTATTTTTGAGCTTTCACCTTCACATATTTGCCATCTTCATAGGTTATTGAAGCAAATAAATTTTTTATTTTTTTCATTTACATCTTTTCAAATTCAGCTTTTTGGGAACATTTAAAATTATAAAATGCTACTATTTAAAATAGAGGAAAATATGATTTCACATAAAAAATTACAAAGATATTGCATCGATACCGCATTCAACATATGACCATATGTTTTTTTTAAAACCATATTAACTTCTGCTCAAATTAAGGTGGAACATTTTAAGGGTTTTTAAGAGAAAAAGTTGAATGCTTTTATTTTAGCTAAAATTCTAATATTTGATTACTTTTCTGAATGGGTTTAAGGGAGTTGTCGGGCGCTTCAATCAAATACTTTTTTCTTCCGATGCCCACCTGTGTTAACATCCGTCAATTCAGGCATTAACTGGGCGATTTTGTTGGCCTCTCTTTCAGGGGCACCATAGTAGGTAGGCCAACGTCGCTCCCACAGTGAGGACAGATAGTACAGAGAAGGAAAGAGCATCCATGCCTTCCCCGGGATTCAAACCCAGAACCTTTCTGATGCAGCGACATCCAAATACAGTTAGTTAAAAATTTCAATTTTCAAACTTCCAAAAATGGATGCGAAATACAATCTAAATTTTTGCTTTATTGTGAAAATATGCAACGAACAAACCCCATGATTCATTGCGAAAATATTAATCAATCTTTTTTTGTCATAGAATATTTCCTAAGAAAATGGTGTTTTATCTTGAAAACCATGAAAATAAGAGCCAAAACTCTGTTTAGTCAAAATCAGAGAGTGATTATCTGATTTCTACCTTTCCTCTAGGTTCCCAAGAAGAAGGTAATTCCTGTTTCGATCGCCCTCATTTAGTCATTTTATACACGGAAATTACTTTCTGATTTCTGCCATTAATAGTCGAAAGGAATCTGTCACGCAATATTTTATATCTATTATAAGGAATTTCTTTTTCAAGTTGGTCTTTTAATAGAATCGAGCTCTTTGGTATGATGACCAAAATAGAAGATTTCGGTTATTTTTATTTGATGAATTTACTGTTCTAATTGAAGAATTGATTGAAAGAAGGTTTTAAGTGAAGTTTTAGAAAATTTAGGAACATCAGATTTAGAAATGTATCAATCATAAAAGTGTCTTTTCAAATTGGTATTTTAACCAATATTGCTCGATTTTTTATGATGACTTCCGATATTTTTATTTGATGAATTTACAGTTATAATTGTAGAATTTATAGGAAGGAGGTTGTAAGTGAAAATTCGGGAGCATCAGATTTAAAAATATATCGATCGCAAGAAAGTAAATTATTAAAATTTTTATTTTAATCAAAATTGTACTCTTTTGTAAGATGACCAAAATAGAAGATTTCGGTTATTTTTATTTGATGAATTTACTGTTCTTAATTGAAGAATTGATTGAAAAAAGGTTTTTAAGTGAAGTCTTATGACATTTAGGAACATCAGACTTAGAAATGTATCAATCATAAATAGTCTCTTTTCAAGTTGGTATTTTAACCAAAATTGCTTTATTTCTTATGATAATCAAAACAGAAGACTTCTGTTATTTTTATGTGATGAATTTACAGTTATAATGGAAGAATTTACAGTTATAATGGAAGAATTTATAGGAAGGAGGTCTTAAGGGAAAATTCAGCAGCAGATTTAGAAATATATCGATAGCAAAAAGTAAATTATTAAATTTTTATTTTAATCTGAATTGTACTTTTTTGTAAGATGACCAAAATAGAAGACTTCAGTTATTTTTATTTCAGGAATTTTTTTTATTATTTTCATTTGATGATTTTTATTTCTTATTGCATTATTTGATGTTATAGTTAAAGAGCTTATTAGAAGATGGTTTTAAGTGATATTTTAAGAATAAAAGATCCATTATAAAAAAGCACCTTTTCAAGTCGGTCTTTTGAATGAAGTTATATTTTTTTGATTGTAAATTCAAATAGAAAGTTTCATTAACGTTTTTTTTTATAAATTTACAGTTATAACTATAAATCTTAGTGGAAGAATGCTCTTAGTTTTTATAGAATTAGCAAGAAGCAATTTATTAAATTTAACCTATTATCTTAATCAAAGCTGTTTTACTTAATGTCTTGGCAAAAAATACATATGCATATGGTTGTATGGTTTATCATAAGTTCTTAAATTATTGTTACAGGTTTTCTATTTAGAATTTATGCCAACATAAAGCAACAATAAAATTAGTTTCAAAGCACGCGATAATTAGTTTCATTGGAAATAAGCATTCAAATCTTTAAAGTACTTATCTTAACTAGTTTTGTCTGCAATGGATTTCATTATTCAATTAGTATATAAAACACTTGAGGCAATCTAATAACTATATAATGTCATTATAGACATTATATATTTCCCAGCTGGGAAATTATTTTAGTTTTATATATTTAATTTTTTAATCGTCCTTAATTCTGTTATAATCGAATTAAGCTAAATGAAATCAATTATTTAATTTTTGTTCCATTTTATGAAAAGAGAATATAAAAAATTTTATAGTTTTCTTAACAATCAATGTAACGGCTAATTTTTTATTCAATACAAGTGTATAACATATTAATTCACTGTCGCGATTATTCGAGTATCGAAATCATTTTTTTAAAACTTAATTTTCCTTAAGATGCTTTTTTCTAATACCACAAAAATGTTTCGGTTTCAAGGTTATATTAATTCCAACGGTCTTTTGGTGATTAAGTTGTCGAAGGATTATTTACAATTTATTGTTAATAACGCCAAGTTGGCTTTATTATTCTTCGATTACTGGCAAATTTTCGAATATCTCCGAAGCGTCGGTTAACAAGTTTGCATTCACTGTTGATTTAAATTTGCTGACGTGAAGACTGGGGGGAGGGGGGTTGGGTGTTACCATACCTCCACAGTTCAACCGTTTTTATAAAAATGAAAACTAAATAACTGTCTTGATCTATCTAAAAAGGACTACCCGATGTCTTACCATCATGTTATTTTGTCAGCTTATAACTGCGGACATATTTATGATTCCTTAAAAATGAAACAAGGACAGTTTCTTCGTCTAGAATGAAAATTATTTCTTAATGTTTGTATCATATCTCATCAATTTCACTGTTTTAGTACAAAAGCAATGTACGGGATCATGTTATACCATAAAACACAAAAAAATCAACTGCACAGTTTTAAGTAGGAAAAGAACTGTACGATTCCAATGAAATGAATAATACGCTTCTGTTTTTTGAGCCGCCATTTAACTGCAATTCCGGAAAAAGCAGTTTGTCTTAAAACAAAAATGCGACTTTTTACTATTCTATTCCAAAACCTATTCTATATTTGAAGTTTATTTACTCTTATTCTGACATTCCAAAAACGGCATAATATAATTTATTTTGCTTACAAAAATTAATATTTCATTTAATCCTTTTATCCCTTAAATATGATTTTTAATCTCTTGTGTAAGTACATGAAAGTTTGTACAGAAATCAAATTCTATGAACCTATTATCTTTCTGAAATCGCTTAAAACGATAGTATTAAATTCCTAAACCGTTAAATGGTTGCTGAAATGTAAATTTATAAAATTGTTATTATCACCTTCCAGACTCAAACACTTTTAAAATTTTAAAGCTCAGAAAGATAATCTTGCCAATAATTCATAGCTATTTCCAGCCTTTTTGTCCATTGTTTGACATAAGCTTTACAGAGTCCACTGCCACTATACTTAATGACTTGAAACACTGCATTGTTGAGGATCCCCGCACTAAGAAAAGAGTGTGGTTGAAACTACATGAATATGGTAAAATTTACATGTTTCGGGCTTTATAGGAGAGCCGAAATATCTAGGTAACTTTTACTTAAGACTTAAATAAAATTTACAATAAAATATGGTTTTATGATTTGTGACCAAATTTGGTAAATGCGATTCCTTTTATCATGATACTTTATAAAATGGCATAAAAACCATTCATTTGGTAAAATTTATCTTTCAGTTCTGCATTTTTTACTAAATGAGTAGTAATAAAAATTATAGTTTCCAAAACCGGAATTTCCGTTAGACCATTTCCTTATGAATGGCAAAGCTAATAAACTAATGATTGAGCTATCATATATTTCGGTTTTATTACCCAGAATTATGTGCTCTTTTGCCAGAAATCTAATTAACATACAGTGCGATAATTTTACAAAAATTATTTCTAACTGCCCCTTATTAAATTGTTTACAATTACGTAAGCTATCTTAAATATGCGAGAACTATTTATAAACAACCCATTTTATTAAAGAAAAACACAAAACTAATCCAGATACTAGAAAAATAATTTATTTTCCTCCAGTGCTTCATTAATCCCTGTTTGGCGGGAAATTCTAGGCTTTGCAAACGTGACACGTTTACTTAACATGCACTCCTTTGCACTCCATAATTGCCACACAAGTTTAATTTAGAGAGTATTTGCTAAAAATATACAACATAATTCCTCTTGGGATAATAAATTACCCCCAATGTGTCTCGTCTGTGAATAATGCTTCGCTTTGTTTTCACTTGGTGTCTAAAAAATGATCCCAAGACACTATGGGTGATTGATGAGTGGTTTTCACTATTTACTTCAGATGTAAAATCTTATAACTCATAATTATTTGTAAGTGATAAAATCTTATTAAAAAGGATTACACTTTTGTTTAATTATTTCTTTTAACAATAAAACAGACGTTGTTTTTCAGATATATTGTAAATTGGAATTAGTAGAATGTGTAAAGAATAGAACAAGTGTTTAGACATTCGTGTAAAGAATGTTTTTAATTTCCAAATGAAAGGGAAAATGTCGAAATGATTCTGCCAAAATGATTTTGAAAAACAAATTTCAAGTAAAGGTAGTTGTGTAATATTTGAATATGCTTCATACATTGTATGTATTCCATACATTATTATACAGCTTAAGCTTCATGCATTATTCATATTTAATGAGTTCTTCATTATTCGTAAAGCTTCAAAATTCCTCATACACTGAAAAACATTCCGAAACAAATTACGGTAAAAAGCACTGGCACTCAGGGTGTAGTTACTTTTTACCATAAAATTCATTTTCACTGGAACATGTTACGGAGCAAAAAATACTATTTACTGAAATTCTTACAGTAATAACTACAGTAAAATCACTGAATCACTCTAATTGAATATAATTGTGCTTCGTTGTAAATACTGTATACACTTCATATATTTTCAAACTGGGGGAGAGTCACACATTTTTAATACAGCTTATGTTTCGTACAAAGCTGTATTAAAAATCTATATAATGAGTTGAAAATGTGTAATGTGCAAAGCCGTATTAAAAAATACGATTTATGCTGTATCTGCTTTATTTATTTTTCTTACTGTATATTCTTTATATTTGGTTCATACTACGTGAATTTTGCACGTTATTAAAACTGAAAATGCTTCATACCTCATTCAAGCTACATGAGCTTCCTACATCATTTAAATTCAATTTTTAATGCATAATTTATAACAAATGTGCTTCATTATTAATATTACATATGCGTCATGTCTTTGCATACTGAGATGTGCGTCACACAATATTATTACTGCATATGCATCATGTATGCTGAATGAGCTTCATACAATATAAATCTCTCATCATTATGTTTTTATATACACATTCAATGAATGATTGCTAATATTCAAGTTATTGAGAAGAGTGCAATATTTGCGTTTTATTAAAATTAAATACCAACATTACTTTTTTAAATCGCAGCTTTGACCAATTTAAATGTTATTAAAACTTTAAAAATACCATATATTTCTAATGGAGGAAACAATTCGGTAAAATTAGTCTAATGATATTATACTTAATGATATATACCAAATGATAAACCTAATAATATTTCTGGTAAAAAAAACAATGCAATTCTGATTAATAAAAACAAAATATACTGTATTTAAGTAACTCCATCGGAAATATTTCCGTTCGTATGGTAACGGTTTACCAGAAGTTCTGGTCTTCAAAATTATAGTCCTTATTACCACAGATTTAATATAACTGAAAATAAAGTTTATCTAAATAAATGGTTTTTATGTAATGCTCTAAGAAATAATGATAAAATTATCAAATTTTACCACTTTTAGCAAATTTCATAAGGTATTAAAAAACTTGATTTTGTTACTAATTTTAATAAAATCATTCTCCCATTGTTTCGGTGAAACACTATCAAGCTTTTGGGTGTTCCCATAAGCAACTTAAATTTTATTATATTACTATATTCTGGTAATTTTGACATTACTATTCTTCTCATATATATATATACATACATATATATATATATATATATATATATATATATATATATATATATATATATATATATATATATATATATATATATATATATATATNATATATATATATATATAATAAACCTCATAAAATAAATGCATTCGGCTATGAAGTCACTCAATACATGTATTGCTGGCCGTATAATGAGTAATCTTTCAGCTATTATTGATTGAAACACGGAAGTCGTACGACACAGCAGGTTATCACTATGTTTTAAAAGGCTTCCGCAAAGGAAATAACCACGTGGGACTTTTTTTAGTTTCAGATTAATTTAACTCCGTGTTTACATAAAGCTATCTTTGGGTCATTAGCTTTGCGTGAAAACCGCGCCCGAAGATAGAAGGTGTTTACACAGAGATTGCTGGGGAAGATTTATGGTGCATCTTCTGGTTAATATTGTTGTAACTAAAAAAATAAATCTATATATTAGTGATTTCATATTTACAAAATTATATTTTTCCCACTTTCGAATTCGAAATCTTTATTTTAAAAAAGTTTAATTTTTTCCTCCAGTTATCATACTCTTAATTATTTTGAAAATCAAGGAATAAAATGAAATGTGAGGAATAAATCATTAACAAATAAATTGGTTTCTAATTTGATACGTCTTTCTCAACTGTTTAATATACAAAAACATTAAATATTTTTGATGCACCACATTAGCTTGGAATGCATCACACATGTGTTCATTTATCACGGCTAGTACGGATGATTCCAAAGAGACCGAGGATTTTAAAAATAAATAAAAGGAAAATAACCGAAAATGAATTGTACAATTTTCTATGTTCCACTTAGTAAACCATTTATTTATTATTCAAAATTAGTTGCAAAATTCTCCGTCAGCTTAAGCTACTAACTGAAACTCTTTAAAACAATGTTTTCCGACTTACAATTATTTTTAGCAACATCTTGTATAAAATTAATCAACGCCAAGGCAAAAAGTGATAGTAAAATGGTCTGACATAAAGAAGAACACTATTTTACAGTTTTAGCAGTCAACGGGGCCATCTGTTAACCAACTTAACAAATTATAAGACTTTATGTCAGTGAAACTATAAGCTTTTCTTAGCGATATCAAATCTCCAACCAATAATATATATATATATATACTATACATATATATACTATACATATATATACTATACGTAAAACTACAGTTCAGCTTAGGTATTTTTTTCATATTATTTTCTATTTTCCATATTGAAATTTCACCAATAATAGGTAACCAGAAATCTTTGAATAAGGCCGTAATTTAATGTATTGCAGCTCAGCTTTCTTAATATTAAATATTTTAATGTCGATTTCAGAAGAATTCAAACATTTCATAAAATCATCCTCATTATTAAGTAATTAAAATATTTTCCAACTATTTTTAAATCTGAAAAGCGAGTTACTTGAAAAGTGATTTAATTACTGTCACGAACTTTTCCATGCACTGTAAATGGGATGACAATATGTCAATAAAACGATTTTTCAAAGAAAGTATTTCTGGTAAAAGTTTTCTCATCATCTAAATAATAATAATAAAAAGAACAAGTTTTAAGGGAAAAACTTTGCTTTTGCCAGAAACTCTCTTGAGATAAGAATCTAAGATGAAAATGAATATTACGAATTGATTAGGAATGTGTCATTTTGAAAATTTAAATAAATAGAAATCTGTTGCTCAAGAACTATTTGCTATTGCAATGCAAAAAAGATAAGTAGGAATCGATTTGAGATTCATTGTATCGAAGCAATTAAAAAAAGCTGTAAGAATTAAAATAGTAAACAATTGTTATTTCTTTAAGTATAAGTTGAAATTTACTAGCGAATATTTATATGAAAGTGAAAAAAAGCATTAAAAAAACTAGTTGTTATTACAGATTCAAGCGTTAAGTAGCAATCAATTTAAAAAAAACATTGCATAATTTGGAAACATTGAAAGTGTTAAATCGAGTTTCCAAAAAATGTTCAAGTAAACAAAAGATATCTCAATCTAGATTTTTAAGTTGGATTAAAAGATAGGAAGATTAATGTAGTTGGTTTTATTCAATGGTTGGACATACTGTTCGTAAAAAACAGAGTCCTGCTCTTGAGTAAAAATATTCTAGGAAAATACCATACTATATGGTTATAAAATTATTAACACACACTCACACACACGATTCTTGTTAATAACACCAAGATATACGGTTTTTAAACCTTTTATTTAGCATTTTTTTTTGTTCATATGGTGATGATTTACCGTAAATTTAGGTTTTCAAAACTATAGTTCTAATTACCACTCATTTAATAAAAAACATGAAATTGAAAAGCAAATTTAACTGAATAAATGGTATTTATTACCAGCTGTAAAAGTATCATGATAGAATTACCGAATTTTATCACTTGTTATAAAACTATATTTTATTGTTAATTTTACCAAAATAATTACCAAATCGCTTCGGTAAAATTTATCCAGCTTTTTAGTGTGTCCATAGAGCGCATTTTACCATACTCTGGTAAAATGCGCCTTTTCTATTGCCATAGAAAAACATTGTTAACAGAATTCTAACATTCAAGTTAAAATTATTTTTCAAAAAAACTTTTATTAATAAATTAATTATTTACATAAAAAAGTTTGTAGTGCATCACAAAAGACAGAACAGCACTTGAGCGGAAGTTAAAAAAAATTCTTTATTAGTTTAGGATCAATGACTTATCAAACATATGAGATGGCTTTCGCTCTTCAAAGTACGAAATTTTGACTTCCAGTAAGAGTGACCTCTTATGTTATTGATTTTGTATCGTTGGCTTTACCCAGAGAAGAAGTGCCTTCAACACTTGAGTGCATGGAAGCTTGGACTTCCAGTAAAGAGGTCTCTGATATTTTTGCTCAATATCACTTGGCTAAAACAGAATGCTATTTATTAAGGAATCCATCGAAGTGGGAAAGTAAAACAACTATAACTTTAACTTACATTCGTATGTTGACATTAATAATATACTAAAAATAATTCGATCTCTTAGAGGATAATTCTTTTATTTTTCTTATTTAAAAATGATAAATAATTGTTACAGTTTCAAAAAAGAACTATTAAGGAATGAATATGCAAACTTAATGGATAAAGAAATGGTATTACCAGGGGTGAAAGCGGGACGGAAAAGAAGAAAGGCTGGCAGTAAAACCATTTCAGTTACAGCCAGTTTTTGGGAGGAGTTTACTTATTCTTTTTTTAAACTATTTAGCAATATATATTTCAACTTAGAAAAGACGCAGTTATATATATATATANTTTATTCAGAGTTAATTTGTTAATTGGACTTTTTATCAAATATAAAATCTTTGCAACCACAAATGACACCATTTCTACTTTGCGTAGGATGGATTTACTAATAGAAGGATGCCCTAAATTAGACTGGTGGTTTTTAAAACTTGATTAGAAGAAAAGGTATATATATATATATATATGTTTAAATTATGAAGGAAATCTTGATAGTTACAGATATTTTATTTTTCTTGAAGAAAATGCTAGAATGAAATGTTTTTCGTACAAGTTTTTGTTCTTTACCGTCTTGCTATATAAGGGCTTTCAGCCATGGGTATTACCTTGGTAGTTGTCAAAAAGTACTATTATAACTTTACTTAACACTTATATGTTGACTCCAAATAATTATTAAAATGTGCAGTCGTGATAGACAGAATTATTTGAAAACAAAATCTTTTCATGTCTGTGAATTTATGCAAATTATTTCTCTGTGAATTTATGGAATAATTCACCGACACTCACCAACATATTGGTGAGCGTTGTGAATTGAAAATTTATTAAGAACAGAACCCAGTTTAATAGGAATTACTACATGTAATATTTTTTTTTTAGGAAATATTGCAGAAAAATTTAATTGGGTCAAGATAACTAATAATCATTTACAAAATGTAATTCTTTGCTTGGGAATTCAGATTTTAGCAAAAGTACAGAGAAAGTACAAAAATGTGAAATAATTTATATCATTAATAAAAATTGATTTATAGAAACTCTATCTGTAAAAAGTAGGGCTATTTTTTTATATTAATAAACGTAACAACTAATCTTCATGAATGTTTCATTAGTTATGCAACTCGTTTATGAGTTATTAAACGATTTAATTATTATACTTTTTTATTTCGCGATTACTTTATAAAATCTCTTCTCTTCTTCTTCTCATTCTTCTTACTTTTTCTCCTCTCTTAACCACTTCACTTTCATGAACTCTTTTTCCATATCTAAACTCGCATGCGTATATTATTCTTAAACGCATACTTAGTACTTGGCTATCTAAGCTCCCCGCTTTTTAATAATAAGTTTGGTAAAATAATGTAGATTTAAAGTGTAAACACTATTATTGAAACAATATTTATTTACTATCAGATCTGTTGAATTAAAACTGGTACTGTTCAATTTATGGTTGTAATTTCTTCCTCACTAGAATATTATCCTTAATATCGCTTATCGAATTATTATTATACTAGGAGGCTTCGCCCCCTGCTCGCTGGCGCTCACCAACCCCCGGAACTGCTTTCGCAGTTCATTTCGGATTGCTTCGCAATCCAATGCTCGCTTTGCTCGCTCATTGGATACGTTCTTAATGTCTAGTTTTTGTATACTTTTTTAAATACAGTTCCGAAAACTTTTCACTGTAGAAAATTCTAAACCTGTACGTTTCAATATTAATTTGAAATTGCAAACAGTTCACATATTTTTCTTAATCACACTATTCTAAATTTCAGTTGTTGAGAAAAGTAACTGTTGTAAGTTTTGTGTTAAAGTCTTCCCCACCAGAGGGCTAAAGCCATGTGTTGTAAAACAATATGAAATAGTAGTCTGCCACTGAACGCCGGATGTAAAGCATCGGCTTTGATGAAGATAATTTTGTATTTTTAATTCCCTGAAGGGCGCCACCTTAATAATATGAAATTTGTAAAATAAATGTATATATTTTTGATTGTTGATGAAGCCCATCATTTTGTGTTTTCATCAGTGTTCAGAAGCAGAACAGCTATAAGTTTTTTATTTTATCACAAAAATATATAATGTATAAAAAACAAAGAAAAGAGTAAGAAAATGAGTATAGTCATAAAAAAAGTTAAAATTATAATATAGTATTTGTCAGTTAAAATAAAACTTTTTGTTTAAGTCATTGCTAACAATTCAAAAGTATAAATTAAGGTAGTATTGTTAAGTAGAAACACAATATTTTTAGTTTTGATGTCAACAATACATTTCAATTTTTCACAAAAAAGATAGTTTCCATTGTGAAGTTCAATGTCAACAATTCAAATTTTTCTGAGGCAACTCTTAACCTCTAAATATTATTTTTTTTATGTACACGTTTCTAAATGTCAGTATTCAACCGCAAAACAACTTGAAGTCCTCAAATTTAGACGTAAGAGAATTATATATAATAGATTTTTATTAATTTCAGCATGCAGAGAGTTAAAACTAACTCTCTGTAATGGACTAATTAAAGAACATGAAGCAATAAATTCTTTGAGAGGAAATAAAATCTTCTTTTAAAAGTATGTTCTCTCTCGGTGAAGAATTGTTTTAGATTTCATTCTTAATGATTAGTTCAAATTATTGAGTGGACAATTATTTATAATTTTATGCGCCAACTTCAGCAGATAATGAAAATTCTTTAAAAGGGTATTCAATATGCTGAAATTGCCTACGGCATTCAATGCACAGTGTAGATGTAATCATCAATAATTAAACGCACGTACTTCATTTAATTTTCAGAAAATTGTTTCAGATATATAAAAGTTTGCAACTTTTAACAGCTATATTTAAATAAGATATGCCCTCGTGTACAAAGTGCAGTTCAGAAAAGAACACATTTTTAAGTAAAATAAGGGAAACCATTTTTAATGAATGATTCCCTTTATGAATTAATGGTTATCATTTAAACTCATTAGCTCGTGCTCATTAACGAAAAGGGAAAATTTTAATTAAAAATGCGTTTATGTATTAAACTAATCTATATTATGCTTGTTAATGAATTATTTTATTATTAATGATGTTTTTGATTATTGAACACTAATAATTTTGAACCGAAATCAAGAAGTAATTGCGTAAGCTAGTAGCCTATGAGAATTTGTTTCTCACGTCCGCTCAAATCCATCTTTTGTGGTTAATTTTAATCAATTATTTGAAATATTTTTTTTTCCAAATTTTGTGATGCCTAATTGTTAACTTACTCTTATTGATTCATATCTGTTTTTTCAGTACTTTTTAATTATATGTGTAATGTATTAATGGTTCCATGTCATTGCATTTTCCATGTTGCTCCATTTATAAATACGTATTATACATTTATATAT